>NW_012115655.1:173389-208611 GCF_000951035.1 Colobus angolensis palliatus
TTTTTTGTATTTTAGTAGAGACAGGGTTTCACCGTGTTGCCCAGGCTGTTCTCGAACTCCTGAGCTCAGGCAATCCACCCACCTCGTCCTACCAAAGTACCCTTCCTTTTTCTTGTTTTTCTTCTGAAATGATCCTCACATTTCCTTTATGACTTTTACACCACTGACATCTAATACTTCTTATGACAGAAAAGTCTAACTTTCATCTTTCCTATGCATAATGGCAATTAGAAGCCAGTTCAAGTTTTTAAAAAATCTTAATCAGTCAGTCTGACACCAAATGTTAATCTTTTACTGAAAATAAAGCAACAAGAATAGCAATAGGAGGAATAATAAAGATGTCACTAGAACATTTGGTAAAGAGAGTACAAATTCAACTTATCAAAACCTTAGCAAAAAGTCCCACAAACCTACTTCACATATACCAGGGCTCCAGACATCGTCTATTCGTTATTGTAAAGACCAGAAACTAGAAAGAAGAATGATAGTGTCCAAGGACTAGTTTGTTTATGGTTTGATTATAGCGTTTTTTATTCCAGAGGATATGAATTGGCTTACAGAACTGTATAGGAGACAGAAAGTTGAATTAAATGTAAATGAAAAGGAATACAATAAAACAAAGATGTGGATGGATCGATAACATAAAACAGAAATCAGTTAGGAAACTTAGTCCGTTTGGGTTGCTATAATAAAGTACTACAGACAGTGTGGTTCATAAATAACACATTTATTTCTCAGAGCTCTGGACGTCCAAGGTCAGGGTGCCCCCATGGTTGGGTTCTAGTGAGGGCCGTCTTCCAGGTTGCAGACTGCTGACTTCTTGATGTATCCTCACATGTTTGAAAGGAGGCGTTAGAGCTCTCTGGGGTCTCTTTTATAAGGGCACTAATGACCTAATTACCTCCCAAAGGCTCCACTTCCTAAGACCATCACATTTTTGGGGGACACATTTAGTCAAAACATTTCACCCCTTGTCCCCTCAAATGTATGTCCTTCTCACAGGCCACACCTTTAACACTTTGCTTTAACACTCTCTCGGGGAGAGAGAATTCTGAGCAAAGTGTTAAAGATCCAAGCTCATCACTCACAATTTCTAACTTCCACAAAACACCTAGGCTGTAATTCAGCTAGGTTGTTAAGTTCTTTTTTTTTTTTTTTTTTTTCTGAGACAGAGTCTCACTCTGCCACCCAGGCTGGAGTGCAGTGGCGCAGTCTCAGCTCACTGCAACCTCCGTCTCTATGTTCAAGCGATTCTCCTGCCTCAGCCTCCCGAGTAGCTGGGACCACAGGCACACGCCACCAAACTCGGCTATTTTTTTTTTGTATTTTTAGTAGAGACAGTGTTTTGCCATGTTTGCCAGGCTGATGTTGAACTCCTGGCCTCAACTGATCCCCCGACGTTGACCTCCCAAAGTGCTGGGATTACAGGCATGCACCACTGTGCCCAACCTTCAGCTAAGTTCTTTGCTGCTTTGTGGCAAGGATCACCTTTCCTCCAGTGTCCAGTAACATATTCTTTATTTCTGTCTTAGAACTCATATTTTTACTGATAATCTTTTTAAGGCAATCTAAGTTTCTTCTAACAACCACCTCAAAAGTCTTGCATCCTCAACCCATGATCCAGTTCCGAAGCCACGTCTGCATTTTAAAAATATTTGTTATAGCAGTGCCCTAGTTCTCAGCACCAAAATCTGGATTAGTTTGTTATGGCTAACATAACAAAATACTACAGACTGGCTAGGCTTAAACAAAATAAACTTATTTTATCACAATTCTGGCAGCTGAAAATCCAAGATCGAAGTGTCGTCAGGGTTGGCATCCTCTGAGACCCGTCTCTGTGGCTTGTAGATGGCTGCTCTCTTGCTGCCTCTTCACATAGTCTTTTCTCTGCACATGTGTGTGTGTCCCTGGCCTCTTTGCACATGTGCTAGTCTCCTCTTCTTCTTCTTCGTCTTCTTCTTCTTCTTCTTTTTAACATTTACCAGTTTAAGAAGGATATTTTAAGGAATACAAATAAACAGGCAGATGAAGAGATACATCGAGTGAGGTATGGGGGAAGGGTGCAGAGCTTCCACGCCCTCCTGGGATGCCACCTTCCAGCAACCTCCACACGTTCAGCTATCTGAAAGCTCTCCAAGCCTTTGGGTTTTTATAGAGGCTTTAGTAATTTCCTCTTCTTCTAAAGACATCAGTCACATTGGATTAAGGCCCAGACTAATAGTCTCATTTTAACTTAATTACCTCTTAAATTAAAAAAAAAATTTATTGATATATCATAGTTGTACATATTTTTGAGGTAATGTGATATTTTGATACAATGTGTAATGATTGAATCAGGATAATTAGAATACCCATCACCTCAAACATTTATATTTTCTTTGCATTGGAAACATTTCAGTTCTCTTCTAGCTACTTTGAAACATGCAATAAATTATTGTTACCTATAATCACTGGTACTATACTATCAAATACTAGAACTTATTCCTTCTAACTGGATTTTTTTTAACCATTAACCAACCTTTCTTCATCTCTCCCACAGTCTGCTACCTTCTGCTTTTCCCAGCATCTGGTAACCACTAACTCTCTACCTACCATCATGAGATCCACTTTTTTTAGCTCCCACATTTGGGTAAGAACATCCAGTATTTGTCTTTCTGTGCCTGGCTTATTTCACTTATTTCACTGGAACCTCCAGTTCCAGTTCCTTCTATGATTCTGCAAATGATAGGATATCATTCTTTTTGTGCCTGAATAGTACTCCATTGTGTATACATACCACATTTTCTATATCCATTCATCTGTTAATGGACACTTATGTTGATTTTATTTCTTGGCTATTGTTAATAGTGCTGCAACAAACATGGGAGTGTAGATATCTCTTCAATATACTGATTTTCTTTCCTTTGGATATATATCCAGCAGTGGTATTGCTGGATCATATGGTAGTTCTATTTGTAGTTTTTTGAGAAATCTCTATACTGTTTTCTATAATGGCCTTACTACTTTACATTTCTACCAACAGTGTACAGGTGTCCCCTTTCTCCACAACCTTACCAGCATCTGTTATTTTTTTTTGTCTTTTTTATAAAACTATTCTAACTGGGGTGAGATGATACTTTATTATGGTTTTGACTTGCATTTCTCTGATGATTAGTGATGTTGAACGTATTTTCATATACCTGTTGGTCATTTGTATGTTTTCTTTTGGGTGTGTCTATTTAGGTCTTTTGCCTACTTAAAAAAAATCAGATTATTTGCTTTATTGTTATTTAGTTGTTTATATTTCTTAGATATTTGGTTACTAGTCCCTTGTTGGATGAAGAGTTTGCAAATATTTTCTCCCATTCTGTAGACTTTCTCTTCACTTTATTAATTGTTTCTTTTGCTGTACAAAAGCTTTTTAGCTTGATATAATCCCATTTGTCTATTTTTACTTCTGTTGCCTATGCTTTAGAAGTTTTACTGAAAAAATCTTTCCCCAAACCAGTCAATGTCCTATAGCATTTCCTCAATGTTTTCTTCTCGTAGTTTCATAGTTTCAGGTCATGCATTTAAGTATTTAATCCATTTTGTGTTGATTTTTGTATATGGTGAACGACAGGGATCTAGTTTCATTCTTTTGCATATGGATATTTATTTTCCCAGCACCATTTATTAAAGTGACTGTGCCTTCCACAATGTATGTTCTTGGCAACTTTGTCAAAATGAGTTGGCTATAAGTGTGTGGATTTACTTCTGGGTTCTTTATTCTGTTCCATATGTCTGTTTTTATGCCAGTACCCTGCTGTTTTGGTTATTATTGCTCTGTAGCATAATTTGAAATCAGGTAGTATGATGCCTCCAGCTTTTGTTTTATTGCCCAGGATTGCTGTGGCTATTTGGGGTCTTTTGTGATTCCATGCAAGGTTTAAGATTTTTTTTTTCTATTTATGTGAAGAATGTCATTGGTATTTTAATAGGGATTGCATTGAATACATAGATTGCTTTGGGTAGTATAGACTTTTTAACAATATTATTCTTCCAATCCATGAGCATGGGATATCTTTTCCCTGTTTTTTTGATGTCCAATTCAACTTCTTCAGTGTTTTGTAGTTTTCCTTGTAGATGTTTTTTACTCCTTTAGTTAAATTTATTCCTAGGTATTTTAATTTTTTATAGCTATTATAGATGGGATTGTTTTCTTGATTTCTTTTTCAGATTTCTTTATCACTTTAGTGCATAGAAACACTACTGATTTTTGTATGTTGATTTTGTATCCTACAACTTTACTAAATTTGTTTATGAGTCTTAAAAGTTTTTTGTGCAGTCTATAGATTTTTCTAAAGATAAGATCATGTCACCTGTTTGGATGCCCTTTCTTTCTTTTTCTTGCCTATTTGCTCTGGCTAGGACTTCCAGTACTATGGTAAAAGTGACAGAAGTGAGCATCCTTTTCTTCTTCCAGATCTCAGAGAAAAGGCTTTCAGTTTTCACCCATTCAGTATAATATTGGCTGTAGGCTTGTCATGTATGACCTTTATCATGTTGAGGTAAGTTCCTTCTATACCCAATTTGTTAGTTTTTCTCATGAAGAGATGTTTAATTTCATTGAATGCTTTTTCAGCATCTATTGAAATTATCATATGGTTTTTGTTCTCGATTCTGTTGATGTGCTGTATCACGTTTATTGACTTGTGTATGTTGAATCATCCTTGCGCCCCTGGAATGAATCCCACTTGATTATAGTGAATGATCTTTTTAATGTGTTGTTGAATAAGCTTAATTACTTCTTAATGGCCCTATCTTTAAATACAGTCACATTCTGAGGTACTAAGCATTAGGGCTTCAAAATGAATTTTAGGGTAGCAAAATTCATCCCATAGCATAGGAGTTGAGGGAAAATTTGTTCTAAGTTTCTCAACACTAAAATGAATAGAGAAAGCTGATCAATTGCACAGTTTGTGTGTGGGTGAATCAAAAACATAACGACTCCTGAGGAGAGAACAATGCTCCCTGATTTTAACACGTGACAGTCTTGTGAACAAGTGATCTGTCTACCTCAGTAGACAGAAGACGGTAGCAACCTGGGGTAATGTCACTAGGGGTATTAGTTTGCAGCAAACACTCTAAAAATCACTGTGGTGTCTGGGTGTGTTCAGGAAAATTCGAGCCAGGGGAAAATGGAATTTTAACTAGATGCAGATGTGCCAATGTTCAACTAATGTCATCTAAGAAGACATAAGGGTTAGAGATCTAGCAAGGAAATGAGTTTCAACAAGAGGGGATCTCTCTGGGGGAGTAGAACCTCTATATCACGTAGGTGACTGCTGGGGAGACAGGCAACAGTTTAAAGACTGGGGATTTTCAAGAGTTGAGAACCTTGAAGGTGCTGATTGTGACCAAAGGTTCAGCTCAGAGGGCCAAGTAACACACCCAAGTAGGGAATTTTTGCTGATGGAGTTTGGGGCCACAATTGAGATGGCAGTTCAGGAGACTGGAGGACTAGCAAGTGTGGTCTGAAGCTGAAGGAAAAGCCTTTTAGAGAAGTAATGAAAAAGTATCCTTTTTTTTCTAGGAAAATGAGTGTGTGTGTGTGTGTGTGAGAGAGAGAGAGACAGAGACAGAGATAGAATGGGGAGAGAAAGAGAGTGACTAGCTGAATCTGGAATCATCCTTCAAATAACAGAGTCCAGCATATTAGATGGCAGGAGAATAAGAGATTGATTAATACTTCAATTTGAAATTTCTAAATAAAACTGCAGAAACTGTGATAACAATACTTTGAGTTTGGCAGTTTCAAGCATGTAGAATGCTTGTTAGTTCATCTGAGCCTTGCCAAAGTTTTTTGAGGTCTGCTGGGCAAAGCTGTATTCTATTTAATTCACACTTGAGACTGAGACTCAAAGGAATTAACTGACTTGCTCAAGATTATGAAATTGATGGTAGGATGGGCCTCCACACAGACTAGGTTTTCCAAGGCCACAGCCAGTGGTTGTTTTTCTGTGCCTAGCGCTCATTCTCTTGAATGGACTATTGGCTATGTTGTGACTTGTATCACAGCAGTGTGCTGGAGAGAGCATGCTTTTGGTGTGGCTTTGGGAAGAGTACCAGCTCTTTTACCAGTTCCCCCTCCATCTCTCCCAACCCCCACACCTGTTACTCATACTACATTTTGAGGCAGGATAGCTGCAGAAAATAACCCAAAGTGAGTGGCAGTTGGAAGACAGTTGGAAAGTAATTGTCTGAGGGGGTCTTGCTTCATCAAAATGACCACACTGGATAACAAATAAAATTAATCAAATGATATTTTTTAGGACAGGCAAAAGTAAGTAAGGAAAAACTGATTCAACTGTCTAACAATAAAGTGAAAATGAATAGCAGTAGTGATCTTTTAAATCCAGTGTTCTGTTTTCAAATGAAGCTTTTCTCTTAGGGCCCAAGACCCAGCCATCATGACAAAAGTCCAATGTCAAACAATAAAGAGTGGTAGTAAAAGTACAAAGTCTTTTAAAAAATTATTAGAACTTTTTAATTTAAACCTACAATTGTAATTATCTTGTGCCTTTGGAGAAGAAAAAAAGGCAAACTTTTAAACTATTACTTAATTTAATCAAGACTCAGATAAAGTTATTCCCATTTAAAAGATATGTAGAGATAAGGAGTAGTTAAATCATCCAGAATGTCAGGCATGGAGCATAGATTAGATTAATTTTATGGAATTAGCCCCAGGTCCTGCTAATCCTCTTACAGGGCTGGTCTTTATATATTCAATGGAGATTTGACAAACCAAGAATGAAATCAGATATCTGGATGAGGAATGCACCATCTTCATTTCACCCATTCTGGTTCACATGAATGAAAATTACTACACTAATTATAAACAGAACTCCAATGGCACTAAAAAAATTGGGAATGTATGTGCTTCATCTCTATTACAGCCATATTTTTCCTCACATTCTGCTACAAAATCATGGTGGGTTAAAGTAGTGAGTTAGGGAGCTTGAGACCTGGTTTTGGGAATGTTTCACTTCTACAAAGTTTTCTTGGCTGGTTTACCACCTACTGCCCCAAAAGGAGACAGATGGTTCACTCAAATAGGGGGAATTAAGGAGAGTGTAATGACGGAGTATTTACAAAGGTATGGACAGAGTGTAGGGAGATCAACCAGGGATGGTGAAGAATTTGGGAGCTATCAATAGCAGGGAGCTCTTACCACTCACCCTGAAGGGGCAAGCGAAGGGAACAACCCCAGGACTCCAGAGACACTTGTGGCTACAGTTGCAGCCTGTACACACAATCCAGGCACCTTGGCAATAGGAAACATTTCACTTCTATACCTAATGCATACATCTTTAAAATATGCATGCAAGTTAAATGTGTAAAATCCAAACAACAGACTTAAACATTATGAAGATTTCCTTTCTCAAAGAGCTAAAAAATAAATGTGTACACAAACCTTAGTGGTGTAATTTCTAGCATTTCACATATAGTTTGAATTTTGTCCATTTCCTTCACAGTTGAGCGTCTTAGCTCAAGTATTCAATTGAAGCCAAAACTCTCTCTGACATGCTCAATGATTTACTTTTTGTCTCTTTGACATGCCTAATGATTTCCATCTTTTTTTGGATTGTGCTTGTGAAATCTATACATCTTATCACTAGCATCAGCACATTCACTTTTCTATTTTCAGATACCTGAATGAAATTATACTTGCAAAATATTTTAAAAATTCAAATAATTGAATGAATTCTGCTATGCAAAGATGTCAATGCAGGGGAAATTCAATTCTTGCTCAGTGGCTTCTATTACCACATCAGAATATTCATTCATTGCCTGAATTACAAAAGTCCAGATTAAGTATATATGGTCAATGTGTATTGATAGAGGGTAGCAACTGTACAAATATCAAACATGACAAAACTTGAGAATTACTATATTTGTTTCTCAGCTTCACAGTAGATTGGACATAAGAAGTAGCAGCTGGCAGCCTGACATTATGGGCTGAAAGAGAGATGCTACAAAATTCAAACACTGGCCAGGTGTGGTGGCTCATGCTTGTAATGCTAGCATTTTGGGAAGCCAAGGCAGGTGGATTGCTTTAGCCCAGGAGTTCAAGACCAGCCTGGGCAACACGGTGAGACCCCATCTCTAACAAATAATACAGAAAAAATTAGCCAGACTGGTTATACATACCTTTAGTCTCAGCTACTTGGGAGGCTGAAGTGGGAGGATCGCCTGAGTCTGGGAGGTCAAGGATGCATTGAGCCATGATCATGCCACTGCACACCAGCCTGGGTGATAAAGTGAAACTGTATCAAACACACATACACACACATGCAAAAATCATATCAATCTAGGATTATTTTATGGAGACTATTTCCTTACAGACCTGGGGAGAGTACTAATAATTAGTTTATAAGAATAATTCTGTTATAGCAAAGCAATTTATTTGTTTTTCTGTTTAAAATGCAGATAAGTGTTTAAAGCATTTTAGAAAGATCTCTGTTAAAGAAATGAGCTTGGTCACCTAAAAATGTCCATTCTCCTTCTAAAGGAAATTCATGTAGGCAACAGAAGAAAAAGAAAGATAAGAAGTAATTTCTAGAACTGCTAATCATGCTTTCTGCACAGATACTTCTTTCTAATAAATTGGCTTCCTATACCTCAACTGTCCCAAAGATAGAGGAAAGTCTAGGAAGAAGACATTAGTTTGGAACCACTTATACAGGATGGTGAGAGTTAATTCCACCTATCTTTTCCCTACTCACCTTCCAGTGATGCGGAAAGGAGCCTTGGTAAGAACATTTACATCACAGAGGTCAGCAAAGTCTATTAATCAGCGCCCCCAATCTTCGAGCTAGTTAAAAATTTACCAGCACATCCCTGATTGGGGCTCCTGTTTCTTTTCCTGATCTTAGCTCCCCTGGTGATTCTTTCAAAACAAACTTTTTAATTATAGGAAATTTCAAATACATATGCAAAAGTAGGCAGAGTAGGGTAATAAACTCCCAGTATCCATCACCCAGTTTTAATAATTCTTAATTCATAAACAATATTATTTCATTTCAACTGCACTCACTTCTCTCTCCCCCAGGTTATTTCAAAACATACCCCAGACATTATGCCATTTCGTCTGTAAATATTTCTACAAGATAAAGATCTTTATAAAACTGTAACTACATGCCATTATCACTCAAAAAATGATGATACATTTTAATATGTTCAAATATCCATTCAGTGTTTAACTTCCCAAATGTCTCATAAAATTTAAAAAAAATAGTTTCATATTTAATCACAATCTTAAAATAATGCACACACATTGTAATTGATTTTTTTTTTTTTTTTTTTTTGTTTTGAGACAGAGTCTTGCTCTGTCGCCCAGGCTGGAGTGCAGTGGTGTGATCTCGGCTCACTGCAAGCTCTGCCTCCCGGGTTCCCGCCATTCTCCTGCCTCAGCCTCCCGAGTAGCTGGGACTACAGGCGCCCGCCACCTCGCCCGGCTAATTTTTTGTAGTTTTAGTAGAAACGGGGTTTCACCGTGGTCTCGATCTCCTGACCTCGTGATCCGCTCGCCTCAGCCTCCCAAAGTGCAGGGATTACAGGCGTGAGCCACCGCGCCCGGCCTAATTGATTATCTTTTAAGTTTCTTTTAGTCTATAGGTTCCCTCTTTATTATTATTTTTTTTAACCTCTTTTGTATTTCTTTGTTGAGGAAACCAGGTTGTTTGTCCTGTAGAATTTCCCTACGTTCCGTTCTAGCATTCAGGATTTTGCGGACTGTATCTGCTGCGTTCTTCTGTCATTTGTATTTGCTATAAATTGGTAGTTGGATCTAGAGGCTTTAAACAATTCAGTTTCGATTTTTATAGTAAGGATACTTCAGAGACAGTGGTGTGCTCTGTCAGGGAGCACATACTGTCCGATTACCTGCCATTCTGTCACTTTAAAAGGAATTGACACACATTGCTTATATTTGTTAATTAACTAGAGATTGCAAAAAGAATATTCTAATTGTTTTATTCCTTCTCCATTTGTTAGCTGAAATATCTCCACATATTGAGAGAAACTTGCCCTCTTTTAGTTCATAAGGAGCACAGTTTGTTTAGGAAAGTCAGGATTCTACCAAATACTTGACTCTTCCCGATGCTTTGGAAACTGAATAAGCCACTTCCCATTTAGATCCTTATTTTGTTCCTACTGTCCCTTGAAAACTGTTTTTAGCCATATAAATGTTTCCCTTTTGTTTGTTATTCCCCAAGACACTTAACAATACTCTTTATTAGAAGAACATACTTAATTTTGAAGTGTATAAGATGGCATATAAAAAAGAATTGCTGTAAATACCCCAAAGTGAAATCGTTTATCTAAAACTTAAGAGAATCATTTAGTTAGGGAAGAGTACCAAGAATCACATGAGAATGGAGAGAAGTTCTGAATTGATTTGACCTGTGTGTGGTTATCACTATATTAAATGACAAATTTTAAATATAATAAAAAACTAACACTTCTACTTAAATAACTAAAAATATTCATTATTGGTAGAAATCTGTAAATACAATTCAATATTGGCAGAGAACCTGAAGGCATTTTTGTTTGAACTGGCATTCTAATTTCTAGTTAGACTTTAGGAACACCTCATCTTTTTAAGAAGGAACGATTGTTCTTGCTCCAATTTCTTCAAAATTTCCTTTGTACCAGATATTGACCTCTTACCAGGTATTGACCAGCTTGATTACTTGAAACCGTTGTTCTGGATGCTAATTCTCTTTAAACCCACGGCCAGGAAGTAGTGTCCTTGAAATTGAAATTCATGGGTAGACTGCACTAAACATCAACTTCAATTTCAAAGCTTGATAATATTCCTACTACCTTGTAAGTTTGTTTTTGAAGTAAAAGATATAGTTCATTGTAGAGATAATTAATGTCATCAATATTCAGCAAATAGTAAAGAGGTTATTTTTGTTGTTGGTCATATAGCAATTTATCTTTCTAGTGTTTCTGTGTGTATTTATGTGTATGTGTGTGCCTTTTTCTAAAAAAAAAATTCTCTTTAATCTCACCAATCTGCTTATTTTAAGGAATTATAACTTGTGTCAGACCTTTTAAGTTTACCGAGACCATATATCATTTATATAAACCTTTTAAAGATCCACAATTCTCAGGCGAATAAGTCTTATGTGCTAAAAGGAGAGAGATTTGAGCTTTGTAAAGTCATTTTTGACACAGGATAAATGCTCGAGAAATATTTATTGATTGAATACAATTTAAAATCTTATTGATTTCTTGATATAACATTTGGAGCGACTATGGCTGCAGAAGTGTCATAATAGACATTTGGTTTTCAAGCAAACCATTCTCTTTCCTCTTCCTCTTTCCACCAACTCCTACCCACCCTCTCTTCTTCCCCATTCTGCCAATCTCAATTTTATCTTTCTTTCTTAATAAAAGATCCACACTTAGAAGAAAAAAACCAATAACTAAATGTGATTTCAGTCCTTTCTCACCCCTCTTGTCAGCTTGGCATTTTGTTAAATGTTACTATTTTTCACTTTCAAAAAGATTTAGCCAACAGCATTCAATCTACTTTCTACCAGGTAAAACTTGCCCACCCCCTAACCTTTAGGTCATTTCAATCATGTTATTTCTCCCATAATGCTAGAAGTAATGGAGTAGGCAGGAAGTGAAAGTAGAAGTTATATAGCTCTTTCTTTTGTTTGCTTGTCTTTAACTACCTTAAACTACTTCCTTCTCGTCTTTATAACAATAGGACAAAATGGTTCTATCTAAGTGGTCCCAAAGCCGGTCAGACTTCTGTAACCTATTATTATGACCTTTCTCTCATCAGTAATTGTTCAGCAATTTGTGCCTAAAGAAGCCTTATGGCCCCCAATGCCTGCATAAGATATGGTGAAACTTGCTTGAGGGCTAGTTCTAGCGATTATCACATACCAAGATCTTACAGTCACCCAAATGCAAGAGGCTTAAAATACTTTAAAATATTTGAATAATGAAGTGATGAACATGTTGTTAGAATGATCCTTTAATTTCATTTTAATGAGAATCCACTCATGGCCTCCTGTTCTCAGCTTTGCGTCTATTATGAGGATGTCTTTTTGGTAAGAAAGCCAACTAAGAGGTTTTATGTATGTTTGGTGGAAATGAGAAACATCCATTCAAAAAACAAACAAAAGAAGATTAAGAAGAAAAGAAATGAAAGAAGAGAAGGAGAAGGTGGAGGAGGAAACACTGACAAGGAAACCCATGTTGGTGTTCATCAGTTGCTTGTAAATCACAAGCTGTTATTTGCCCATGCGTGGGGACAGTCAGGGGCCAAGCACCAGTGAGCCGGAGATGGAGCAATTATATAAAAGAGACATTAACAGGAAAATAGTTTCTTCTTTATGTTCTCTGTGTATATTGTTTTCTTCCCACATACCCCTTTTGCCATTGCCTTCTCTCATAGTCAGAATTTTTAATAATCATTATGCCTTCAGGTAGCTTTATGCAGCCAGTGGACATTCAACAAATATTAATTAATGACTGCAATGTATCATGCATTATGGACTGTTGTATTTTTCTTGGATCACAACCCATTAGCCTAATTTAAGTCTTAGAGACCTTATAGAGAAGTACATTAGTAATGACAGCAAGCCTGTGAAGAACTGCTTTTGGTTTCATGATGTTGAACACTTAGGAAATTTCTCATATACTAGTGAAAACACTTGAAAAGCATTTGTTGGGAGTAGTTAAGAAGCAGATGGGTGATTAGCATGGATATCCTTCAAGGTTCACTTCTAGGCAAATTTGAGATTATTCTTTAGTTTGATACAAAGTACTCTGCCTCCATTTACCATTTCCCTATGCTTTGCAAGCTCTTTTTGTTTTGTTTTGTTTTTGGTTTTTTAGAGGCAGGGTCTTGGTCTGTCACCCAGGCTAGAGCATCATCATGGCTCACTGCAGCTTCGAACTCCTGGGCTCAAGGAATCCTCCCACCTTGGCCTCCCAAAGGACTTGGATTACAGGTGTGAGCCACTGTGCTCAGCCCCTTTGCAAGTTCTTCTTAATCCATTTTATTTGTGTCTGTTGCTTATGGTTATCTGCCCCCCTCCCCCACCCCTCTCCACAACTCAGTCAGTGAAAAAGGTAAAAGAAGCCAGAAATTTTTCTTTGAGTCACTAGAGCTCTGTCCAGCAGTGACTGCTAAAGTGGTCTCTGTGTACCCCAGGGATATTCATAGTGATCAAGTAGTGGTTCTTTCATTTTTAGTTTATTTTAACTTTATCCTTTATAGCTATCTTTCACGTGTATTTTCTTTTGCATGTAATATATTAGTATTATATCAGGCAATCAATAGACAAAAAGGTTTTAAGACGCTAGGACACGACAATACAACATGATGGAAAGAGAATAGGTAACAGTGATGAGGAGATTCAGGAGATAATGAGATAAGTTTGCTTGGTCCAAGGTAAATAATCCTTGCTCTCTTGAAAACCAGGAGTAACTTACATTGTACACAAAAAGAGGGTCTTGCTCTGATTCTGGTTAGTTTTCTACAGACTTTTCTGTCTTCCTCACAGAGGTTGGGAAGACAGGGATGATTATTAGAAGCTAAAAAATAAATCTTCAGCAATTAGGTTTGGCCATGGAAGTTACATTATATCTATAAATATATATTTTTTTCAAAGATCCTCAGATGTCTTTGGATATATATAAAGTGCTTTGCTTAAGAATTTCCAGTCTAAAAACATTCACAGACAGGAACCAAGCCATGCTGCAGATGTGGGGATTTCAACTCTGATGGCATTAATGGCTCTGTGAAAGCAGCATACTTTATCTTAGTTGATGATTCACAATGTTTGTGCATAGCTTTGAGATATTTTAGCAGAACTATGTACCCCGCAATGTCCAACTAAATGCAAGAGCTATGGGATTGTGGAAAGCGTTCATAAGGTGAGGTTTGAAAATAAAGTAAAGCTAGGCAAACAATTGAAAGTGGAAAGGAAGTATTGGTTGTTGCTTGGACATGGAATGAATTTGTCCAAATGAATCATTCTATAGGACGAAGAGTGAATTACCTAAAACACAGTACCTATATGAATTACAATAATCGTTGAGGAAATAATTATGTGAAGGCAAAATCTTTTGAGAGGGTGCCTGGGTGGTAGGTTTCAAGCCTTTCCAAACAATAAGCAATTGTTAACTGTGTATCCCCAATACACTTATATTTGTTTCTTACATATAACATACGTATGCAACTATCACTAGCTAATATCTTAGGGCAAAATTCACATTTGAGGCAAGACAATTCATTAATCACAGTGGATATAAATTGATACTTCAAAAAAAAACTCCTCAATAATTTTTTTTGAGGGGGGACACTGTCTTGTCAGATATGATAAGATCGTTAATTTTTTCTCTGTAATGTGGTGAACAAAGAGCTTATATTAGGAGTGGAAGAAGTGTCATCTCTGCCATTTTCTTGTTGTTTATATGTGCTTGCATAATTAATATTCTCTTTGATTCTCACAGCATCTTTGTAGAAAAATTTAAAAAGCCAGGTGCTCATTTCAAAAGCCTGAGCATAAACTAGAAAATATAGTCTGGAAATGCACTGAACTGGGGAAACACTCCAGTAAGTTGTAGTGTGACAAAGGAGGAAAGAGAGGGCACCACTGTTGATCCCTTCACACTGTGGGGGATCACACATGCCCTCTTCCCTCAGAGCATGCGGGCCGAGTAAGAAGAACTGTCAACTCCTATGTTAAACACTTGTAAATATTCATTCCTTTTGACTTTTAAGATAAACATTTTTGTAATAAAAGTGCTGGTAGGCCGGGCGTGGTGGTTCATGCCTGTAATTCTAGCACTTTGGGAGGCCAAGGTGGGCAGATCACCTGAGGTCGCGAGTTCGAGACCAGCCTAACCAACATGGAGACACCCTGTTTCTACTAAAAATACAAAATTAACTGGGCGTGGTGGCGCCTGCCTGTAATCCCAGCTATGTGGGAGGCTGAGGCAGGAGACTCCCTTGAACCCAGGAGGTGGAGGTTGCAGTGAGCAGAGATCATGCCATTGCATTCCAGTCTGGACAACAACAGCAAAACTCCGTCAAAAAAAAAAAAGCTAGTAATTTCTTCCTGTACCCCAGTGAATCATCTTTTGTACCCCCAGAGATATGCCCATCTCATTTTGGAGAACCTTGATCTAGAAGATCAGCTCAACTTCAGGCATCTATTAGCTTGATATTAATTCTAAAGAGGGGTAAGTTTGTCCAAGTAATTAAAGGCTAAAATGGTGATAAAACCTTTAGTAAGCTTTATGTCAGAGGTTCAAAACTTGTTTGAATTTGGGCAACATGGAAGTATCCAGATAATGAATAAATAATAAAGCCACTATGGGATTCCCTGTAACACAAACTGGGGAGACTGACATCTGCCTTAATACATTTTGATATATTTAGGTAAAAATATTTAACACAGAATTAAGGGAGAGAAGCATGTGACTGGTTTTAAAGTGCTGAAGGACAGATTTAATCTCCTACTTGGTGAATAGTTGTTATAACTTCTATGTCTAGTGGCATGGCCAGCTAGAAGAGCTGACTGACTCTCTTGCTAAAGAAAACTGGATAAGTACCATGTAATATACATAAAGAATCTTTTTAAAGGCACTGATGTGTTGGCAAGAAGATAAGGATTCCTGAGAGGTCAAATACTGAATGAAAGTAGGAACCCAGAGTGGCAAGCTGAGCACACTGAAGCATCTTCACACACTGCCCTGAAGCTGGTTGAACGTCAGTGACTTTGAGTGTCAGCTTTCATACTGCTGACAGGAGGTAAAACATAGGTCCTTCCTAAGGAGGGGAATTTAATCAGGGGACCTCCAACATAAAGCTAAACCCCCAAAGGGTCATAGCCTCCAAGTAAGGGTGAAAAAGAAAAACCTGTCTTCCTAGAGGAAATAAGAAAAATGGCCTCTTTCAAGTCTTGCTGGTGGGAAGAGAATAAAAATATTTCTTGAGTATTCTCAGTCATCAGTGAGTCCTCACCTAGGTTTGTGGCCCCAAAACATGCTATCTGGGTGTGCTGAAAATCTGAAGCCAATAATTAGGTATAAAGAGGTCCTAGGTGAGCTATGCTCATGTGTCTAGGACAGATCTGGAGATCTGTCTGGAGAATCTGGAGAAACTCGCTTAAAACTCAGACCCAAATAATTCCCATGTATATTTAACTTCCAATAAACGTGAGCTGATAATAAAAAAATCAAATAATACCTGTGAAAACAATACACCATGAACATAAGCCAACAGAGACAGATCTGCAAAGGCTTTCCAATATTTAATTGGAAATATTTTTATTCTTATAATTTTATTTCACATACTGTCAAGTAAATATGTTTTATGTATTTAAAGGAATAAACCAAGAGAATATAATTAGGAGTAAGGTGCAAGAAACTAAAAATTTTTCAAACAAATTTTAAAAGAATTAGACATAGTAATTGAAATGACAAATTCAATGGATGGCATTGATAGTAGATTAGACACAGGGGAAGACAGAAATTATGTAGAAGGCAACACACAGAGAAATTTTAAAAAATGAATAGTTAAGAAACATGTAGGTAGAGTTTCAGAAGAAAAGAGAGAGAATGCATGGGAGAAGCAACATATGAAGAAATGATGACTGAACATTTTCCAGAAAATAAGAAACACACTTCTTAGATATGGGAATTTTAAAGAATTCCAAGAATAATAATTAAAAATAATTCAGGACCAGGCACAATGGCTCCTGTCTATAGTCCCAGCACTTTGGGAGGCCAAAGTGGAAGGATTACTTGAGCCTAGGAGTTCAAAACCATCCTGGACAACATAGTGAGACCCCATCTCTACAAAAGTAAAAATAAAAAATAAGAAAATTGTCTGAGTGTAGCAGTACTCACCTGTAGTCCCAGGTACTCAGAAGGTTGAGACAGGAGGATCGCTTGAGTCCAGGAGGGTCAAGGCTACGTACAGGGAGCCATCATTGCGCCACTGCACTCCAGCCTGAGCAACAGAGTGTGAGCCTGTCTAAAAAAAGAAAAAAAAAAAAGCAATTTCTCTCTACACTCATCTTAGTGAAACAGTAGAATAAAGAAAACAAAAAGAGGATCTTAAGGTCAGCTAGAGACAAAAGAGGGGTTACCCATACAGGCAAAACAATTAGACTGTGACCAACTTCTCAGAAACAACAATGAAAGCCAGAAAAACAGTGGAATGGTACTGTCAAGGTGTTCAGAAAACCAGGAATTGTATACTCTCTGAAAATAATTTTCCAGAAAAAAGGATGAAAACAAATTTCAAACAAATACATATTCAATGAGTTTGACATCTAAAGAATATACCTCAGGCAGGAGGAAAGGCATCCTAGGTAGGGAAATTTGGGATGCAATAAAGACTTTTTAGAAGGGGTAAATAAGAAGTAAACTTAAGCAAAAGTTGACTATAAGACAAGAATGATAAAATTTATAAGGTTAAAAAGTAGAACTAAAAAGAGGGCAGTAAGAACATTGAGAAGTAGTTACTGGATATAACGTTCTATGGTTTACATGGTTATCTAGTTGAAGATGAGTATATAACTATAAGGTTAGATAGTTTAAGAAGACGATGTATTTATTTATTTATTTATTTATTTATTTATTTATTTATTTATTTAGAGACGGAGTCTCGCTCTGTGGCCCAGGCTGGAGTGCAGTGGCGCGATTTTGGCTCACTGCAAGCTCTGCCTCCCGGGTTCATGCTATTCTCCTGCCTCAGCCTCCCGAGTAGCTGGGACTACAGGCGCCTGCCACGACGCCCGGCTAATTTTTTGTATTTTTAGTAGAGACGGGGTTTCACCGTGTTGGCCAGTATGGTCTTGATCTCCTGACCTCGTGATTCGCCCACCTCAGCCTCCCAAAGTGCTGGGATTACAGGCGTGAGCCACCATGCCCAGCCTAAAGATGATGTATTAACTGTAGGCTTTGATAAAAGTTAGCATATGTGTTTACTTAATTGGGATAATCCCTAAATGAATAGAAATAAAGTATGCAACATCTAAATTAGTAGAGAAAAAAAATGGAAAGAGAAAAATACCTAGCATAAAAGTGTAAAGAAATAATAAAAAGAAACTTAAAAAGCAAGAAAAATAAGCATAAATACTGCAGTAGAAATAAACCCAAATATATCAGCAATATAAACTAAATATACCAATCTAAAAGTTGTCAAGTTGGATTTAAAAAAATTCTTAACTGTATGATGTTTATAAAACCCCTTTAAGCGTAAGGATACCAAAAAGTTAAAAGTTAAAAGAAGGGATTGAAAATGAAACTCTCTGCAAAACCAAAAGTAAGCAGGCAAAACAGCAATATCCAGTAAAACTTTACAGCAAAAATAAAGAGAGAAACTTGAGATAAAGAGGACAACTTCATTATGCTAAATGTTCATAATGTCAATTAAAGAGGAAGATAATCATATTTTAAAAATTGGATACGTTTAATACTATATCCTCAAAATATATAAAGTAAAACGATAAAATTGCAAGAAGATATAAATTCATCATCATAGTTGAAGAAAAGATGTACTGTTCTGAGTAATTAATAGATTAATAGATTAAACAGACCAAAAAGACGACTATGGAAAATTAGGATAGTGTAAATAAGAAGCTGTTCCCAATGGGTATATGTAGAACATTATACCCAATAAATGGGAAATGTGTAGTCTTTTCAATCATATATACTCAAAGTATCCAAGGAAACCAAACATTTGTTCATAAAACTAGTTCATCAAATTCTAAAGATTAGTATGATATAAGACATATTCTCTAGGCACAGTAGAATTAAGTAAGCAGTTAAAAACCAGAAAATCCTCATGAGTTTTTAAGGTAAGAAACATGTTCTATATACTATTCAGATAAGAGAAGAAATTTAAAGAAAAATTAGAGAAACTTAGAACTAAAGAGTAATAAAAATACAATACAAAATTTTGGTAGTCTAAAGGGAAATTATTAGCATTAAACTATTTATATTGGGGGGAAAGGAAAAATAATAATAGGTAACTAACTCGGGAAGTTAGAAAAAAAATAGAATGAAATCAAAGAAAGCAGAAGGAAATAAATAGTAAGAAAAAGAGCAGAAATTTAATGAAATTGTCCCTCATTTGTGGGAGCTAAAAATTAAAACTTGAACTCATGGAGATGGAGAGTAGAATGATCATTAACAGAGACTGGGAAAGGCAGTGGTGGGGAGAGTGGGGATGGTTAGTGGGTACAAAGATATAGTTAAATACAGTGAATAAGATCTAGTATTTTATAGCACAACAGGGTGATTATAATCAACAATAATTTATAGTACACTTTGAAATAACTAAAAGAGTATAATTTAAATGTTTGTAACACAAAGAAATGATAAATGCTTGAGGTGATGGATACCCCCATTTACCCTGATGTGGTTATTATGCACTGTATGCCTATATCAAAAATTTCACATATCCTATAACTATATACACATACTATATACCCATACAAATTAAAAATAAAGTTTTTTAAACATTTTAAAAACTTTAATATATTTAAAAACAAATATACAGTAGAGAGGACTAATAAAAGCTACCTAAAGGAGAACCCATTAAGATAAAAAGAGGAAGACACAATGTGTGAAATTAAAAAAAATAAAGAATGAATAAGGGGGCCAGGCACGGTGGCTCACACCTGTAATCCCAGCACTTTGGGAGGCCGAGGCGGGTGGATCACCAGTTGAGGAGATGGAGACGCTCCTGGCGAACACGATGAAAACTCGTCTCTACTAAAAATACAAAAAATTAGCCGGGCATGGTGGTGGGTGCATGTAGTCCCAGCTACTCGCGAGGCTGAGGCAGGAAAATCACTTGAACCTGGGAGGTGGAGCTTGCAGTGAGCCGAGATCGCGCCACTGCACTCCTGCCTGGGCGACAGAGCAAGACTCTGTCTCAAAAAAAAAAAAAAAAAAAAAAAAGAATTAATAAGAATAAAATTATAGTTTCTTCAAAGATTTAAACAATAAGAGACCATTACTAAAATGTTCTCTACTAATTAATTTGGAAATTTATTATTTAAAGTGGAAAAGCTTTAAGGGAAATATAATTTCCCTGACTCAAAAGAAAGGGATACTGCGTAATCCAACAAAATCAAAGAAATGGAATCAGTAATGAAAATCTTTCCACAAAGAAAACACAGGCCAAGTAGTTTTACTGGAAAGTTCGATTAAACATTTGTAAAGAACATATAAATCCAATCTTCTGCAAATTATTTCAGAATAAGAAAAAGCAGGAACATTCATCAACTCATTTTATGAAGCTAACATAAATTTATACTAAGACCTGAAAATGGGGAATTGTAGGCTAACCTCATTCAGAAACAGAGGTAAAAATCCTAAATAAAATAATAAATCTAGCAATATAAATAATAAATCTAGCAATGTAAAAAGATAATACATTATGATTAAGTTGGTTTTATTCTAGAAATTTAAGGTTGCTTTGTCACTAAGTTAATTAATGTAATTCACCATATTAACAAATTAAAGAGGACAAGTATATGATTATCTCAAAAATATTTTACAAAATATTTTATAAAATTTGCAATAAAAATTCTTAGCAAATTAGAAAAAGAAGTTTCTCAACCTCAAAAAGGATATCTATAAAAGTTCTACAGGCACTGCCACACTTAATGTCGAACTAAAAGCTTTCCCTTTAATATCAGAAATAAGAAAAATGCCTAAGTAGCATTGATTTTATTAAAATTATACTGAAGGTTATATAAGCTGTGATAAAGTAAATAATATATAAAAGATGAAAAAGATGAAACGAAACTCTTTTTATTTGCAAATGGTATGACTGGCTAGTAGAAGACCCAGAAGAATCTACAGATAAATAGGAAAAACTAGATTAGACATAGATTTTGGTACATATAAAAATCAATCTACAAAGAAAAACCACATTTTATTAACAAGCAGAAAATGTTAAAATATAATTTAAAATAAAATCAGAAAACAGAAATAAATGAATACAACTTGATTCAAAGACAGGGAGAAATACACTGAGTTTATGTGTAGGAAGACTCAAGGTTTCAAAGATGTCATTTCGCTTTGAATTGATTTGTAAATTCTGATTTCTAGAAATTCAGACAAAAAGTTCCAACTATTTTTTCCTGTAGAATTTATCAAACTGTTTTTCAAAATCATATGGAAGAACAAAGGTACAGAATACTCAAGATGCTCCTGAAGAGAAGACTATGTACGGTGAAGAGATTTGCCCTACCAAAGGTTCTAGGATTTTAAAAAAGTTATAGCAATCAGGAAGTATGGTATTGACATAGCATTGGACAGATAGATCAGTGGTACAGAATAGAGAGCCAGGAAAAAAAAGAATAACACATTTGGAAACTTGATTTGTTATAAAACTTGTATTACAGTTAAGTGGAAAAATGATGGACTTTTCAATATATGGTGCTGTGACAATTCACATGAAACAAAATTAAATTGAACCATACTTCATACATACTAAAAAATTACAAATATACTTATGGGTGAAAAAACCTTTCATAAGAAAATATAGGAGAAATCTTTCTGATCTCAGAATAGGGAAATATTTTTCAAAATTAGACAAATGCTACTAACCACAATAAAGAGATTCAACTATATGAAGATTAAGGTACTACATTCATCAAAATGCACAAAAAATGAAGTGAAATAACAAGCCACAAAGTGAGAAGGGATATTTGTAACACATATGACTGACAAAGGATTAACAGTACAAAACACACAGAGGAACTAGAAATTCATAAGACAAAAACATAATATTAATATAAAAACAGATTTGAAGAGATACCACATAAAAATGGAAATAGAAATGACCAATAGACATTTGAAAAGATGCTCAAACTTCTTAGTAGTTAGAAAATTCAAAACCACAATACATCCAAGTGTTACTTGTCAGATTTGCAGAATATAAAACATCTAACAACGTCAAAGGTTTGCAAGGATCTGGAGCTTCAGGAACTCTTATACCCTGCAGGTGGGAGCCCAAAGTGGTAAAAATCATTTTGGAAAACTATTTTGCATTATCCAATAAAATTTAAAATGTGCACACTGTGGAACACTCTTCCTCTGATATCCACATGACTTCTGCCTCATCTCCTTCAAGTTTTTGTTCACATGTCACGTGCTCACCACGTTACTCTTCCTGACCACCCTATATAAAATTAGAAACTCCCCAGACACTTCCTATTTCCTCCCAACTTAATTTTTCTCCATAAAACTTAACACCTTCCAACAGATATAATTTATATATTTATTTTGCCTGTTTCCTTTACTAGTACATAAGCACATTGAAGGCAGAGACTCCTGCCTGTTCTTTTTATGGATGTGTGCTTAGAGTATAAAATACTGCCTGACACCCAGAAAAAAACTCGTTGAATTAAATACCTTATGGTCCAGCAATTCCGCTCAACATGTACATCACGGAATAACACAAAACAGGAGACATGCACAAGAATGCTTGTAGCAGTATAACTTGTAACGGGAAAAAACAAAAACAAAACACAACACAACATTTTTTAAAAAGTCCTTAGCTGTACATCAACAAAAGATTGAATAATACATTGTGGAATATTCACATAAAGGAATATTATATAGCAATTAAAATAGATGATATATATAACATGAATTTGAAAACCTAACATTGAGCAAAAAAAAAAAGTCTCACAAAAATACAAGCAGCATGAATCCATTTATTTAAAATATGAAAACTTGCAAAACTAAGTAATATATTATTTAAAGCTACAAAAAACGTAAAGATGAACAGGGAGTTGTAAGTAAGCAATTCAGTGAGGTTTACTCTTGAATGGAAAGGAATGCCCATAGGTGGTGTTGGTCTTCATTCTAGTGATATTCTTCTACTTCACACTCTACATATGCATGCAATTGAAGCAGTAAGTTCATCAGAGCCTGTAAGTTCCTAATGGGCTTGATTGTGCTGAAATATTTAAAAAGTAGATTTCACCCACAGGTTTTAATGTGTTTGGAAGTAGACTTAAACTTCTGAACTACGTAAATATTCCTTGTTGAATTGAGCAGCCTTTAAGAAGTAGCGTGGCCACAGAGGTTATTTGCTTCTTTGGGGTTCCCACAATCTCTATTATCTCTAGGCTCCCACAGACTGCTCCACTTTGGGATGGAGAGCCTGAATAAATCAAGTCCCTGCTCCGATGATACTAACCAGTTGCTGTCATGTTGGCAAGGGGCACTTTATGCAAACGAGATTTACTAAATTTTACAATGATCCTACTATGAGATAGTATTATTATATCCATTTTACAGATAAGAAAACTGAGACAGAGAAACTGAGAATCTTGCTCAATATCCATAGCTGATAAATTTTAGAACTGAGATTCATGCCCAGGTCTGCCTGACTTCAGACATTTTTTTTCCCGTCAGTCGGTCTCCTCTTAGCTCCCAGAGCTTTTGCTGTTCCAGCTAATTTGTTCCCTCTGTATCTCTCAGTAATTTTCCACATATAAAGTATTTTACAAATTTGACCCAAAGGAAGAAATTGGGTAGAGAGGAAATTCATTGTTTCTGCAGGAGAAGGGCTGCAGCATACACCCATCTGTTGTTTACCGAGGCTGAGAAGGCTGAACGGTTCCCAGTAAGCAGTGTCTGCCTTCTGCATTTTGCTTCTTTGGAAGATGTTTCTTGTCCTGCCCCTTACCACCCACTTGCTTCTGTCTGGTTTCTCTTTTGCTGGCCCTCTTCCCATAGCAGTTAATGTTTGCCCTACAAGTGCCAGAGCATTCATCCTTTCTTCCTTGAATGACGTGCCCATTTGCATATCATGCAAACAGCCCAGCTGCTGAAGTCCCAGTTAGGGTAAATAACGGTCACAGTGTTTATGCTGATTCCTCCTGGGGCCTTCTGGAACTTGCTGCACAGCTCCAGGGGAGAAAATCGTTTTGTTGGAATCTCTGCTCTGATCTTGTGACATCATGAATGAATACTTATGTTAAAAATGCACACGTAACCCTTTCCATATAAATATGTGCTTTTGAACCTAATGACGTAGGAAGGTTTGTAGATGGAGACAAAATACTCACTATTATTTTTGCTTTGTCTAACTTAATTGATTTTTACTTTGGAATGTTTTCTAAGTATTTCTAAGTATGTATTTCTAAAAAATACATTTATTTTAAAAATTCAGTAAAAATAATTTAACTTAATTCCACAAACATTTAAATATTTTTTTCAAATGTAATCAGTTATGCTCTTTATGTATCTAATATATCAATTTTATAGTAACTTAATACATGGCAATGAAAAAAGAACTTAACACATGGCAATGAAAAAAGAATCAGTAAACTTACACTGAAACAGATTACAAGGCTTCTACCACCATTGATTTGTTTTTTACTTTCTTTATTATTATCCTTTCAATTAAGTTTTTTCTCTCTTGTTTCTTCCCAGGAGTACAACTTACACACCAAACCTAGAGTGAGAGTAGTCATTTCTGGATCAGCTGAAGCTGTAGATTATCTAGTGGGATACCATCCTGGTTACAACTATGCTTTTTCTGTTACTGTAGAACCATTCAATTTGTTGGCTTTGAACTAAATAAATTTTGTTTTTCGTGATCCCAATCAGTGCTCCACAAATGATGCTTATTTTGAATCTCATTTTTGTGATATAGTCTGTCTTTTTTGAATTTTTTTTCATTTATCAATTAAGAAATACAGTCTCTTAATATTCATTTTTTATATGCAGGCATAAATATTTCTATTTTATTTTAGGTCACATATACTTTTAAATATATTTATATATTATATATGATTATATATATACTATACATATATATAATTAATTTAACAAACTTCTAAAAATCTGATCATTAGTCATTTAGGGTGAAGCCTAGGTGAAGCTCTGATAAAAAAAAAAAAGTCAACAATCAGATTGTAGCAGCTGCCAAATCTCCAGAGATCCTAATGAAAATATCTAATTATTTTACATTTTAATATTCTGGTTTATGTAAATGTCATTGCCCTAGAATGATTTTACCAACAACTGTTTTGAATTCCAAGACTTGAAGTGTAGGAATTTCAGGTAGAAAGAGTGAAAGTTAAGTCACAAATGTATATATTTATTCCAGCTCATTCAATTTTTTAATGCTTACTGCATCCCTAAGCTGGGCCCTGTGGAGGCCACAGAAATCAGACTAGCTACCTACACTGCAGCACACAGCCTTGCTAATACCTCTGAGAAACACGCTAAAATGGATGCACATGTTGGCCAGCCAACCCACACACGCACAGAAAATGCCTTTCTTTGTTTCTTACTTTACAACTTAGTTTTTGACTCTAATGTTAGTATGTCCTCCTTGGTCATCGTTTCTAAGTTCATTCTTGTGATCTCCTCAAGCCCAATGGCCTTACATACCATCCACATGTTGTTGGCTCCCAAATGTGTCTATTCAGTCCTGACCAATCCCCTTGGATTCCAGATCCATATATTCAACTGCCTGATTGAAATCTCCACCTAGATGTCTAACAGGCATCTCACACTAGGCTTGCATATAACAGATTCCTGTTCATCCCTTCCAAACCGCCTCCTCCTATACACATTGTCTCAACTAATAGCAACCTCATTTTAGTTGTTCAAGATAAAATCCTCAGTGTCATCCCTAACTTCTCTTTTTCTCCCACCCCACATCTGATCTGTCAGCAAATTCTCTTGGCTCAATCTTTAAAAAAGATCCAACATTCATCTACTTCTTATCACCTCCACTGCCACCATCCTGCACAAGTAAGTCATCATGATCTCTCACAGTTTTATTGCAAATAATCTTCTAACTAGTCTCTGTTTCTGCCATCCCCCTTCACCTCCAGTTCTCCCTGTCTTAGTCCCTTCCTGCTGCTATCACAAAATGCCTTAGATTGGGTAATTTATAAATAATAGATATTTGTTTCTCACAGTTCTGGAGGCTGGGAAGTCCAAGATCAAGGTGCCAGGAGATTTGGTTCTGGTGAGGGCCCACTTTCTGCTCCATAGATTTCTGTGTTATCACATGGTAGAAGGGTGGAAGGATAAAGAGCAGAAAGGATGAAATCACTTCCTCAAGCCCTTTTAAAAGCACTCTAATGCCATCCATAAGGGCAGAGCCCTCATGGCCTAATCACTTCCTGACAGCTCCACCACTTTTTAAAATATATTTTTAATTTAATTTTATCTTATTTTTTTAATTTTTAATTTTTGTTTTTTATTTTACTTTAAGTTCCAAGATACATGTGCAGAATGTGAAGTTTGTTATATAGGAATACATGTGCCGTGGTGGTTTGCTGCACCTACCAACCCATCATCTAGCTTTTAAGCCCTGCATACATTAGGTATTTGTCCTAATGCTTTCCCTCTCCTTGCCCCCCACCCCTTGAGAGGCCCCAGTGTGTGTTGTTCCCTTCCCTGAGCCCAGGTATTCTCACTGTTCAACTCCCACTTATGAGAGAACATGTGGTGTTTGGTATTCTGTCCCTGTGTTAGTTTGCTGAGAATGATGGTTTCCAACTTCATCCACGTTCCTGCAAAGGACATGATCTTGCTCTTTTTTTATAGCTGCATAGTATTCCACGGTGTTTATGTACAACATTTTCTTTATCCAGTCTACCATTGATGGGCATTTGGGTTGGTTCCAAGTCTTTGCTACAATCTGATTGTTGACTTTTTTTTTTTTTATCAGAGCTTCACCTAGGCTGACCCTAATGCCCATCAATGGTATGGTATCATTGACTATTTTGTAAATAGTGCTGCAATAAACATATGTGTGCAGCTGTCTTTATAGTGTAATGATTTATATTCCTTTGAGTACATACCTAGTAATGGGATTGCTGGGTCAAATGGTATTTCTGGTTCTAGATCTTTGAGGAATCACCACACTGTCATCCACAACGGTTGAACTAATTTACATTCCCACCAACAGTGTAAAACTATTCCTATTTGTCCACAGCATCACCAGCATCTATTGTTTCTTGACTTTTTAATAATCGTCATTCTGACTGGCCTGATGTGGTATCTCATTGTGGTTTTGATTTGCTTTTCTCTAACGATCAGTGATAATGAGCTTTTTCCATATGTTTCTTGGCCACATAAATGTCTTCTTTTGAGAAGTATCTGTTCATATCCTTTGCCCACTTTTTGATGAAGTTGTTTTTTCTTGTAAATTTGTTTAAATTCCTTGTACATTCTGGATATTAGACCTTTGTCGAATAAGTAGATTGTTCCACCTCTTAATACCATCACCTTGAGGTTTAATTTCCAACATATGAATTTTGTATAACACCCATATTCAAGTCATAGTGCTCCCCCTCTTCCACCCTTGCCAGTTCTCCTGTCAATTCTCTAAACAGAATGTTACTGTTACAGTGTAAGTCAAATGATGTTACACGTCTACTTGAAAGCTTGTAACTTCTCCACTCAAAATTCTGTAGTTCATTTAAGGTAAAACTCAAAACTTTATTTATTTATTTATTTAGAGACAAAAACTCACTTTCTTGCCTGAGCTGGAATGCAGTGGCCCAATGACAGCTCACTGCAGCCTTGATCTTCTGGGCTCAAGTGATCCTCCTACCTCAGCTGGAACCACAGGTGTGTGCCATCACACTTGGCTAAATTTTTTTTTTTGTATAGAGACGAGATCTCCCTGTGTTGTCCAGGCTGGTCTCAAACTCCTGGGCTCAAGTGATGCACCTGAGTAGGCCTTCCAAAGTGTTGGGATTACAGGCATGAGCCACCACCCCCAGCTCCAAAACCTCTTTCTGATGGCGTAGAAAACTACCCATCTCTCCCTACCACACCAGCTTCCTGATGATTCTTTTAACAACCAGGCACAATCCTGCCCCAGGAAATTTGCTCTTTCCATGACCTCTTCTTGAGATACTCTTCCCCCAGGTATCCGTATTGCTAGGTCCACTTTCTTCAGGTATTTGCTCATAAGTCATTTTCTCAGTGGAATCTTCCCTGGAAATGCTAATAAGATTTCAATCTCCATTCTTAATATTTTTCTTCCATGCTTACTTTTTTTCCTCCCTCAGCACTTACCACTAACATTTTAAAGATTTTACTTAATTTATTTTGCTTGTAATCCATCTCCCCCACTAGAATGTAGTCTCAAGAAGCAGTGATTTTGTCTGTTTTGTTCATTCCTACTGCTGTTACCTGGAACAGCGTCTTGCACCCAGTTGGTCCTCAATAAATATTTGTTGAAGGAAAGAAGGAAAGAATACCAAATGAGTAATTGATGTCATCTGTACCATTGTGTCATTGTCATATTGGTGACTGCAGCTATCTAATAGCAGGTCTTTCTCCCATTAACTGGTTTCATCAAGCACCATGTCACATTTACCCTCACTTCATTTTACTAATATGTTCTTCAGATTATTTTATTCCATAGGCAAGTTTGAGAAATGCTACATCATATTAAGTTTTTAAAAAGTAGGTTGGGGAGCAGATAATCAAGTATTAAGATATATATATATATTATCATTATTATTATTATTTTGAGGTGGGGTCTCACTCTGTCACCCAGGCTGGAGTGCAGTGGAGCAATCTTGGCTCACTGCAACCTCAGCCTCCTGGGTTCAAGTGAGTCTCCTGCCTCAGCCTCCTGAGTAGCTGGGATTACAGGCACATGCCACCAAACCCAGCCAGTTTTTGTATTTTTAGTAAAGACGGGGTTTCACCATGTTGGTCAGGCTGGTCTTGAACTCCTGACCTCGTGATCTGCCCACCTCAGCCACCCAAAGTGCTGGGATTTACAGGCATGAGCCACTGCACCTGGCTAAGATATATATATATATATATATATATATATATATATGTATAATATGCATATACATGGACCAGGAGGAAGTGTTACCATTAACAGGGTGATAATCTCTGATACGTTCTACCCACTTTTGTACTTTCTACAATGTTTACAGTGCGTTACATCAAAAACAACAAAAGTATTATTTAAAAATTATCAAACCATTTCTTAAACGTAATTATAGCCTGGTTTATTCTTTTTCCTTTGTATATGAGTGAAATACTCTGTATTATATGGAGTGAGTTTATTCCACTGTGATTTCTCATTCTTAATGACTTTCATGCAGCTGTGCAGGTTGTGCACTGCACAACTCCAGGTGGTGTCAATTACACAGTGTTCTATTGGGTGGAACCTTCTAGTGTTGTGCAATGTGCACCTCTGCCTCATTACCTGAAAAGTCATTTATCTTGGATTGATTCATCAATTAGAGATTATGTAGAGAAAAGCAAGACAATTTGTCAAGGCTTATGAATATTTAGCTACAGGCATACCTCAGAGATATTCAGGGTTCAGTTCCTGACCACCACCATAAAAGCATATAAAAGTTATATCTGCACTATTATCTCTTAACTATGCAATAAAATTATGCCTTAAAAATGTAAATACCTTAATTAAAAAATAGGTTTTTCTACTAAAATGTGCTTACAATCATCTGCGCCATCAATGAGTCATACTCTTTTTTTGTTGGTCTAGGGTCTTGACTTGATGTTGATGGCTGCTGAAAGTTGGGGTGGCTGTAGCAATTTCTTTTCTTTTTTTTTTTTTGAGACGGAGTCTCGCTCTGTTGCCCAGGCTGGAGTGCAGTGGCCGGATCTTGGCTCACTGTAAGCTCTGCCTCCCAGGTTTACGCCATTCTCCTGCCTCAGCCTCCCCAGTAGCTGGGACTACAGGCACCCGCCACCTTGCCCAGCTAGTTTTTTTTGTATTTTTTAGTAGAGATGGGGTTTCACCAGGTTAGCCAGGATGGTCTCGATCTCCTGACCTCGTGATCCACCCATCTCGGCCTCCCAAAGTGCTGGGATTACAGGCTTGAGCCACCGCACCCGGCCAGCAATTTCTTAAAATAAGACAGCAATGAAGTTTGCCATATCGATTGACTCTTCCTTTCACAAAAACTTTCTCTGTTAGATGTGATGCTGTTTGATAGCATTTTACCCACAGTAAAACTTCAAAATGGGGGTAAGACCTCTCACAGCCTGTCTCTGCCTTATCAACTAAGTTATTGTAATATTTTAAATCTTTTACTGTCATTTCAACAATGTTCACAGCATCTTTACCAGGAATAGATCTCATCTCAAGAAACCACTTTCTTTGCTCATGTATAAAACACAACCCCTCACACATTCAAGTCTTATCATGTGATTGTAGCAATTTAGTCACATATTCAGGCTCCACTTCTCATCCTAGTTCTCTTGTCATTTCCACGGCATCTGCAGCAATTTCCTCCACTGAAGTCTTGAGCCCCTCAAAGTCATTCGTGAGGGTCAGAATAAATTTCTTTCAAACTCCCATTAATGTTGATATTTTGACCTCCTCTCATGTTCTTAATAGCATCTAGAATGTTCTTAATAGCATCTAGAGTGGCAACTCCTTTCCAGAAGGTTTTAAATTTACTTCCCCCAGATCCATTGGAAGAATTCCTATCGATAACACTTATAGTCTTTTTGAAATGTATTTCTTAAAGAATAAGACTTGAAAGTCAAAACTATTCCTTGATCTGCCTGGATGCAAAATGAATGTTATGTTAGTAGGCATAAAAATAGTGTTAATATCCTTGTACATCTTCATCAAAGCTCTTTGGTGATGAGGTGTATTGTCAATGAGCAGTAACATTTTGAATTTTTTTTTTTTTTCCTCAGCAGTAGGTCTCAACAGTGGGCTTAAAATATTCAGTAAACCATGTTATAAACAGATGTGCTGTCATTCAGGCTTTGTTGTTTCATTTATAGAGCCCAGGCAGGGTAGATTTAGCATAACTCTTAAAGACCCTAGGATTTTTAAAATGGTGAATGAGCACTAGCTTCAATTTAAAGTCACCAACTGCATTAGCCCCTTAATAAGAGAGTCAGCTTGTGCTTTGAAACTTTGAAGCCAAGCGTTGACTTTTCCTTAGTTATGAAAAGTCCTAGATGACATCTTCCTCCAATATAAGGCTGTTTAGTATACATTAAAAATCTGTAGTTTAGTGTAGCCACTTTTATTGATAACTTGCTGTAGCTTCTACATCAGCACTTGCTGCTTCACTTTGCATTTTTATATTATGGAGATGGCTTTTTCCTACTTCTGTTGGCTTCTAACTTTTCTTCTGTAGCTTCCTCACCTGTCTGAGCCTTCATAGAACTGAAGAGAGTTAGGCCTTGGTCTGGATTAGGCTTGGCTTAAGGGCATATTGTGGCTGGTTTTCTCATCTATTCAGATCATTAAAACTTTTTCCATATTAGTAAGGAGGCTATTTCACTTTCATCATTTGTGTGTTCACTGGAACAGCACTTTTCATTTCCTTCAGGAACTTTTCCTTTGCATTCACAACTTGGTTGTTTGGCACCAGCAGCCTATCCTTTGGCCTGTTTTGGTTTTGACATGCCTTCCTTACTAAGTTTAATCATTTCTAGCTTTTGATTAAAAATGAGAAACATGCAGCTCTTCCTTTCACTTGAACACTTAGAGGCCATTGTAGGGTCATTAACTCTCCTAGTTTAAATATTGTTGGGTCTCAGTTAATACGGAGGCCTAAGGAGAGAGAGATGAGAGATGGGGGAGCTACCAGTGAGTGGAACAGTCAGACCACATGCAACATTCCTCAATTAAATTTGCCATCTTATCTGGGCTTGGTTGGTGGTGCCTGAAAGCAATTACAATAGTAACATCAAAGACCACTGATAATAGATCATAATAAAAGATATAATAATAATAATGGAAAACTTTGAAATATTGTGAGAATTACCGAAATGTGACACAGAGGTACACAGTGAACACGTGGTGTTCAGAAAATGGTGCCAGTAGACTTGATTGACACAGGGTTTCCACAAACCTTCAATTTGTAAAAAAATGCATTACCTGTAAAATGCAGTAAAATAAAGTACAATAAAATGAGGAACACCTATACTCTTACATGAGTAATTAGTAAAGATATTACTAATGTGAAAGAGTCTTAATAATTATACAGGGAAGATTCTTTTACACCATAGTCATTCTAATAACAGAATTTGTTAAAGCAAATGTCTTGCTGCCAAGCATATTTTCAAGGTGCCCGGGGCCTAGGGGAAAAATGAGGCTGATATTAAAAAAGTTCTTTAGCCCCATCAGTTAAATTGTCACTGTATTCACCACAACCCTTTACTTCTCGTGGTTGTACTGTGTGATTTTGGTTTTGTTCATTTCAGCAAATACAGTGTGGCTCTTTTCATGCTCTCAAAAGAGAACCCAGCTAATTCCAAAAAGCAGGCCTTAGGGTCACAGCTCAGCTGCATACCTCACCTCTCATACCTCACCCATTGCCTTCTTAGTCATTGGAAGGTTAAAGATTTTATATTAGAAAGTGAATGTGACATGAAGAAGTGACTAGACAAAGCTCTGTTGCACAGGATTGTTTTTTCTATATAATTGGGTAGAAGTAAGATTTTAAAATAACATATTATTGATATAGGCCATTAGCTGAAACAGAAATGCCTTTTGCACAGAAACTTCTCGGTGGTGTATTTTTTGTCAAAGTGTCTTTGTTACCTATCAGGGAAGTTTTTTCTCTGTTGTCCTCATATCTCCAAAGAGCAAGATGATTAAGTTCAAGTGCACGTGCATTTGTGTTGGTGGTGCTGGTGGTGGTGCTGATGGTGATATGGAGAGTGTCGCTGCCACCTCAGTTTAGTTATCCAAAAATGGGCCTAGGAATATGAGAAGACTGATGAGGTTGAGTCATCAAATTTCGGAGTCTGAGTGAAAAAGTTAAATGAAGAGGGTTGTAGTTGTTTGCTCATCTGACAAAGGGGCATTGGAAAGAGTGACTATCACCTTGGTCTCAGACCGGAAGATGGTAACAGAACCTCAATCCCTGGGCTTAATCGTAACTCCATACTCACTGGCCCCTGTTTTACCACACTGAGCACTATTTTTCCCTTCGTAATGTGATCATCATATTTCCTTCACAGAATTAATAAGAGGATAACATGAGATAATTAGTCTAAAAATAAAAGTGGTCTGTAATATAAGGTAGTAATAATAATTCTTGCTGTAATCTATGGAGTACCTAATATGTTGGGCATTGAAGTGAGTGCTTTAAATACATTGTCTTAAATCTTCAAATTCTCATGTTAAAGTAGGTATTATTAACTCTTTTACCGAGAAGGAAACAGGTTTAGAGAGGTTGAGTGACTTTTCCAAGCTCACAAAGCCTGGTAAATGTCTGAACAAGAGTTCATATTTCAGGTCTGTTTGACTCCCAAGTCTATTTGGCATTTGAACTGTTTTTGATATATTTCCTTGCTTTCATTAATCATTGAAGGCTGTCCTTGGACATGAACCATCAATAATAATGATGATGCTAGCAATAAATTAAAATATGTATTGGCTGGTTACTATGCAATGTGCCAGGCACTTTACATATCCTGGGCACTTTTCATGTAACAATCCATTTAATCCTTATAACTATATGTGGTAGGTGCTGTTATTATCTCCATTTTATAAATGAGAAAATTGAGGTACAGAGAGGTTAACTAACTTGTCCACCCCACTAAGTGGGTAAGCTAAAATTCAAACCTAGACAGTCAAGTGATTAAATTATGTAAAAGATAAATAAATTATTAGAAAGCAACAAGGGACTTCCTGACTTTTCATTAATAGAATGCATAATGTAAAGTTTCCCTAATAGGTACAATTTACAAAGAGATGATTATACAGTATGCATTTATGTCCCAAAACCTTGCCAAAATTGTTTCTATTTGGGGAATAGTTTGTCTCTCATGAAGTGAAGTTCAAAAATAAGCCACATCTATGTGCATATGTATTCATTTAACTCTGTAAAAATTACTTTCCTGAAGATCATATAAATTCTTAGTCATATAAATGGTACATTGACAAAATGTCTCCTTTTATTTTGGTCTCAACCCAGGAAGCGATACAAATAAGGGTTGCTTATTTTTCTTATTAATTTTCCAAAAGAGTTTAAGATTTGGAGGCTTGTTAAAACAAATCTTTTTAGCAAGATTAATTTTAAAGTTAGACATTATGAGTATCAAATTAAGCTGTCAGCCTGTGAAATGATACAGAGAAAGATGTGTTACAACAATTCCCTCCTCTGCAACCTCTGTAGAGATGGGTAAGTTTGAACAGGAAAACCAGAGGCCAGGAATCACATTTTAGTAATTCTTTTCTAGTTATGTCAGATTTCTAGCATGCTATTAGAGACATATGTGTCATCTTCACCATCAACCAACATATCATTGCTGTTTCAAACTGCTACTAGAGCTGTTGACACAGAATATTGTGTCTGTCGACAGCTCCAATTAGCTGGCGTGTCTGACTGGTGACAGCATGGTCTACTTTTGTTTACAGGGACGGTGGGAGCTGTATCTCCGTCTCCCAACCTCCAGTGGCAGACAGATGGATAGAGCTATATAATCATCAACGGAAGTGTGTGATATTCTGTCTTCACAAACCATCGTGCAAAGCAGAACCAACGGCCTTTTGTCTGCTTTTAGAAATGACTGCAAGAATCCCTCCCATCTGTCAAGTTATGGGATGAATATGTGTAAAATGCGTCATGTATGTGTACCTGTAGAAAACACTGGATTGGGATGTGCAGAGGAAATAAAGCAAACACTTTTTTAAAAAGCCAATGTGATATTTAATTTAATTTAATTTAATGTGGCAACATTAAATATATGTTTGCCTCAGCACTGCTTCTAAAAACATCTTTTATTGACTTTTTTAAAAAAAATCAACCAATTAATGTTTTATTATTATTTACTAGTAAAATTACTAGTAAAAATTATTAAATTGCATTTTGTAATTTTTAACATTCTCTACTCTGTATGGCCTTACTTTGACATATAATGATTACACTGGCTTGTAATTCTCTATCATGTGTCATCTTCTCTACTAATTTTTATCCTTTCATCATTGGAGACATGTGTCAGAGGTTGATGTTCACAGGCAAAAAAACCAAAACAAAACAAAACAAAAAACCTTAGTAAATGTATCTGAGGATGCGTGCAATTCAGACTACATGGCTTGTAACTCCATTATTTCCAACAGAAAGAAGTGAAATGAAATGTGATACAAGTAATTGAGAATGATATAATTATATGGATAGTCTGGAATTATTTTTAAAATGTAAACTGTTTTAAAACTTCTTTAGTTTTTTTTT
>NW_012115655.1:214482-223012 GCF_000951035.1 Colobus angolensis palliatus
AGCACCAATTGTCTGGCACTCCCTAGTGAGATGACCCCAGTACCTCAGTTGAAAATGCAGAAATCACCGGTCTTCTGTGTCGCTCGCGCTGGGAGTTGGAGACTGGAGGTGTTCCTATTCGGCCATCTTGCTCCGCCCTGTGTTTTTTTTTTTTTTTTTAATTAGTTTTATTATGGCATGACTCAAGACTAACCTTTATATGGCTGGAAACCACTAACTCCATTCATTTCCTGTTCTCCGTTAACTGTGACTCATCCCTCAGGTTTCAGCTCAGATGCCATTTCCTGAGAAAACATTCCCAGAATCCTCACCATACACACTTACAACACTATTCTTTTTATTTATGATATTTATTGCAATCTGGAGTGTCCATTTGTGTCATTATTTGACTAACATTTGCCTCTTCACTGAGTCCTATGAGAGCAGAGAACAGGTTGGTGTGACTCACCATTGAATCTCTGGTGCCCAGTATAATGCCTGGTACCCAGCTGGGACTCAATACAGATGTGTTAGATGAGTGCTGTTCAGGTGGATTCATACTAGAACTTCCCATATAAAAGAAATACAACTCTTCTGGTTTCCTAAGACTGGAGCTTCTTGTGAGAAAGTGTGTGTGTGTGTGTGTCTAATTATACCTCCCAACTTAGCCCAGAACTAGATGTAAGTGGATGATAGTAGGGGCGAGGGGCTGTGTTCCAGGTAAAAAGAGTACCATGTATGAGGCTACCATGTGAGCTTCCAAAAGCCCAGCTCTACACATGGCAGGATTGAAGGGGAGGCCTAAGAAGAGTAAGATGGAAAAAGAGGCCATCAAACAACAGACCATCTACAGCTGTTAGAGGTCAACCTGAAACTCTGACTTGGAAAACTTTGAGGAAAATTTCTTTTTACCTTCTATTAATGGATAGTAAATACATTAATATTGGTCTTATTAATACTGTGTTCTAGCAAACATGGGAATAAGACCCACTCTTCTGAAGCCTGGTTTGATAATCGTATCCCATATATCAAGTGGATAGGTAGCACAAAGGAGAAACAAACATTTGTTGTTTCATGTGACTGAAATTTTGGAGTTTTTGTCATGGCATGATAGCTTAGTCTATCATGAGTGATGTGGAAATCTTTGCATCATGCTGAGTTATTTATGTATTTCTACATATCAGAGTATATGGTGAACAAAAACCATGTTTTCATGTTTACTGTTCTGCATTCAACAAATTGCCCTTTAGTGAGAACTTAAAACCCTTTTCTGAATAAACGTTTGGAATTTGAAAATCAGTATTTACTGGACTAACGATTCATTGAGAGCAGAGGCCATGTCTTTTACATTTTTATACCTCCCATCAAGACTTACACACTTAGCAAGTAGTAAGCATTAACTGTTAGTTGGGTGCATGGATCATGTTTATAACATTTCTTTTCCTGGCTGAAGTCTGCCAGTTACTTTCCTCTTTTTTTGCATAGGTTTCATTTCCCAACACCTGAATCCCTTTCTCCAAGTTTTCCTTCTTTTTTCCTGAATTGTAGACCTCACAAATTGTTATGATATGAATACCTACAAGCTGTTAACTAAGTTAAATCTGTTAAGTCTGGACTATTCTGACCCCTGGATCCATTTTGTTCCTTTCACTCATCCAGATGGTTACTGTCTACTATTTGGGCAGTTCTTTCTTGTATATTTTGGTCCATGGGAGAGTCATTTAAGACTGTGTTTATTTAGCTTTCATTTCGCAAGACATTTTTACATTATTATTATTTGATGTTCTCTAGAAACCCTGGGAAAAGTGGTTACGGGAAGTATTTCCCCCATTTGATAAATGGAGAAAATAAGGTTCACAGAAGTCACCCAAGTAGCAATGGAACATGTACCGTTGAGTGGTTGGCAACACGCTTTATTTTGCTAATATCAGAAAACCAGATAAATACTTAATCTTGCTGTGCTTAACTGCCGATTTGATCTATCAAGTAGAGGCTATTGCTGCACTGGACTTAATTCTCATTAGCAAGGTGATGCTTGTGGAGGTGATGAAGATTATGGGGGAAAAATGACTATATTTTTTAGAGTTGAGAATAGTTGAAGCAGGGAAGACTGAATACAGCCAAATGTGTTCTTTGGGCTTTCAGAATGCATTTTTTCCCCAAAATCAAAGAAATGACTCCCAAGAAATGGCATCATTCTATGGACAGAGACTTTAAAAGGGAACATAGCTCAAAGGAGATAGGAAACTCTGAAAAATGTAATTCTGATCATATATTCATGAATAATTCCCATGTGAATAAAGGTAGGCACATCTAAAGAAGCTTTTGTGACTGCCAATGGGGCTCTCTGATGAGCTTATATTCAAAAGGACTCCTAGAAGGGATAGAAGAAGGAAGGCATAATGATGGATAAGATTGGCCAGGCACTGCATGAATGGGCCCTGAGAGCAAGCAGACTGGCTCCCATAGGCTACTCGGCCATGTGTGACCTTGGGTGGGCTACTGCTTGCTTGTGGGAGCCCTGGAGTAGACATTCTCTGTCCCCATTTCTCACTTCAAGATTCACAAATATTAAACATGCAAAAGAGAGATGCTAAACAGAAGTATATTCAGATGAGATCAGCCCAAAATGAGATGCAGCTGGTAAAAATGCTAAAGGAGTATAAAGCTGCTTTGAAGCAAAGAAAATAAGAAAGGGAACTGTGAGGATGAAAGTGAATGGCATGGGTAAACACTTCCTATAAACTGAGGGGGGATATATAATGTGAGGATCCCTAGCTCTGATTCATTTTAGGCTCCTTGCTTGGAGAATCTTTTGCTCTGTTAGTAGAAACCACTTTTGTTTGCCTGTGAACTGATCTGACAAGAATTACCATCTTTAAACTGAGAGGGCAGAACAAGCAATGCAAACAGAAAACAGAGCCAAGGGAGATGAAGAGAGAGAGCATCAGGTGTTCTTAATGAGAAAACTTCTGTGTTCAGGAGAACTGTATCCCAAGATGCCGAAACACCTTAAAGATATGATCAAAGGCCTATCTTGATGCTTTTGAGAAACCACAGAGAAAAAGAGAAGAGCCTTCTGCCCTGAAGAGCAAACATTATATCACTTTTCAAGAGAGATAGAAGGATGAAGCATTAGTCTAATTAATGAATATAGTGTTGATCTCCAAAAAATACAGAGTAGATTTTTGTGAGCACATGGCAAGAAAAGCAGCACACAGAAGAGTCATTGTGATTCTTTAAGAGCATCTGGATGTTACACACATACACACACACACACCCCAAAACTGGGTTGGTAGATGTGGTGGCAGAATAATAGCTCCAAAAGATGTCCTTATCCTCATCCCTGAAATTGTGAATATATTAGGTTACATGACAAAGGGGAATTAAGATTATAGATGGGATTAAAGTTAATAATCAGTTGAATTTGAGATAAGCAGATTATCCTGGATTACCTGGGTGATCCCATTCTAATAAAAAGGTTCCTTAAATGTGAAAGAGAGAGGCAGAAGAGTCATTGTCAGAGTGATGCAATGTATGACACTCCATCAGTCATTGCTGGCTTTAAAAACAGAAGGGATCATGAGCCAAGGAATGCTGGTAGCCTCTACAAGCTCAGAAATGCCTTTGGACTCAACTGGGACTTACACCATTAGCTCCACTGGTTCTCAGACCTTTGAGTAACACTGCTGATTTTCCTGGTTCTCCAGGAAAACCTGGCGATGGCAGTTTGTAGGACTTCTCAGTCTCTATAACTAAGAGAGCCAATTTTTAGAATAAATCTCCTCTCATTACCACAAATATAGCACTTAAAATGACACATTTATTATCTCACAGTTTCTGTGGATCAGATTCCAGTCATGGCTTAGCTAGATCATTTGCTTCTGGGTATCACAGGATACAGTCAGCATGTTGACCAGGTCTGCAGTCTCATCTGAGGCTTGACTTAAGAACATCTGCCTCCAAGCCCACATGGCTATTAGCAGCATCCAGTTCCTTGTAGGTTGCTGGAATGAGGACTTCAATTTCTTTTTGACTGTTGACCCAGGGCTACCCTAAGCTCCTTGCTGCAGGGACTCCTCCAATATAGAAGCTCAAACTATGATAACTTGCTTCTTCAAAAGTAGCAAGGGAGAGAGTCACGTACATGCAATTACATATATCTTGTCACCTCCGTTATTATATTATATTAGCCAGAAGCTAGTCACAGGTTCTTTCTACACTCAAGGAAAGGAAATCGCACAAGGATATGAATACCAGATCATGGGGGCCATGGTAGAGTCTGTCGTCCATGTTACCCTATTTTCTCAATTTACTTATGAATTGGGCAGACATATTATATGCTCAGCTGCTCCTCTAGGAAGTACTGAGGACTTGATCCAACTATTTCACTGAAACTATGGTTATCAAAGATGCTAAAGCACTTTGCTAAACTTTTGTCCCATCACATCATGAGTTCTTCAAGGGCAACAAACCTTTAATTGATATTAACATTGTTTAAATATCACCAATTTTCTTTTGTCATATATGGCATATGATGTAGACTCGTGGTAGGAGAATCCTAATTACCCTCCCTCACCCAGTAGTTCATAGTTTGGTTGTTACTTTACAAGAGATTAAAATAAATTTATCCAGTTGTATAAATTTGGTATTTATTATATGTACAAACAGGTAGATAAATGAAGAGAGAAATAAAGGCTCACATTTAGAAGGAATCCTTATCTTTCCTCTAAGTTAAGAGAATTCATGGATATGGAGTCTTTGGTGATTTGTTCTTCATGAACGTGAGCTGATCCCACATGACTCTTGCTTTTTTTCCAGACACTTACAGACTATCTGCTTCATGTTGGGCTCTTGCCTGCCTCATTAACATCATCTCATGCTACTCTTCCCCTTTTCTATCACATTCCAGCCACATTTGCCTTATTTCTGTGTCTCAAGCTCACCAAGCTTTTTGCCAGTCTTTGCAGTGTTGTTCTCTCTGCATGGAAAATGCCTCCACCAGTTGCTTTAGACTTCTTGTGCTGTGACAAATCCACCCATCACAGGAGTTCTTAATCTTTGCTGTGCATCAAATCCCCTGGAGAACTTGTTTAAAAACAAATTGCTGTGTCAGTTTCTGATTCAGTAGGTCTACAGTGGGGACCAAGAATTTGTACTTTCAACAAATTCCCAGGTGATAGTTTAAGGATCACACTTTAAGAACCACCAATCTCTCATATTATCCTATTTTGTTTTCCTCATTGCATTAATCAATTATTTTCTACATATTTGCTTATTTGTTTTTTAGATGTAAGATCCAAGAACATCAAGGACTGTGTAACAAATTACTAGAGCAATGTGTGGCTGTCTGGCATAGTTTTTATTGGATGACTGAACAAATAATGAATAGATTGAAATATGGAAAAAATTCTACTAGAATGCATTTCAGTTTTGGGAGCTGAATTGGAGGATCCATTTTTATTTGTGGGTTTCACAAATAGATATTAAAGATTGCTTAGAAAATATATACTTGAAGCTGTAAATTACAGTAATTAAAATAACACTTTTGTGACTCTATCTACAAATAACACTGGGTTGCCACAATGCTCATATTAGGGCTTAGGACAAATACAACATTAAACAGTCTAATTTTATAAGTAACATGTAGTAATGAACACATTTCCATGAAAATCTTAAGCTTAATATATTTTAAACTAAAGAGGATAAGTTTTAATTTTATCTGGAAAGTATCTTTTTCTCTCATTTTCCACTTTTTCTCTTTCTTTCTCACAAGAATATTAAGAATTATAGAATTATGTTTTCCTTCTTTGCCCCAACAGTAGATCGACTACATATCTATCTTTACAGTCTTGGAGTGTTTCTGTCATTTTCCCTCATTATATTACAACTGTGACACTTTTGTTAACATACATTCATTACCAATTACCTGCGCCACCTGTGGATACCACATGCAGAATGGAAATCTTCTTAAATGAGCAGTCTGATTAAATAGAGTTGGTATATGCTAATTATGAGGCATATGTCTTCAAAAAAGGAGCAGCAAGAAAAATTTACAATTAAAAAATATATTTACAGACACCCATAGTCTGTAAAATTGGCTTTTGCCAAAGGGTGTGAAGGATTGTAATGCAGGTAGTGTACAACACACAGCCATCAAATAAAGTGAAGATTTGGTATTTATCACCCTGATTTTAAGGCTGACTACCCAGCACCAGCTCACAACTTCAGTAGCCAAAATTGGCTGCAGTAACAAAACGAACCTGACACCTTCCATACCTCGCCTCCGTGTTGCATTGCAGACGCATTGATGTTGAGCAAAACACAAATATTTCGTGCTCAGATATAAGCAATTTCAGCATGTAGCCAATGCTTATAGACTTACTCATCTTTGAATGAATGGCATTTGATTAACTAAATTTCAAAATGAAGTCACAAAATCATAGGTGTTATAGTTAGAAATGGCCCTAAAGATTATTATCTTCAAATCTGCTTCTTCAAGAGCTAAGGATATTGACAATAGATAAGTAATTTTCTCAAGGTCCCACAAGAAGTTCATGGCAGAACTGGGACCATAGCTCATGTATCCACAGTGATCTTTGCCGCTAGTATGTTTTTCTCCTAGTGTTCCATACTCAGTTTATTGTAAAGTGACTTAGATTAAACCCACTTGACATTATTAGTTACCACAAACTTTTAATAGTGAAATAAATTATGTCTAATACTTCCATAATTTCTTATAGCTTCCATAATTTCCGTAGCTTGTTACGGGATTGACAGTTTCTCCCCAAAATTCATAATTAAGGTCATAACTCCTAATGTGACTGGATTTGGAGACAAGGGCTTTCAAAAGGTAGTTAAGTTTAAATGAGGTTGTAACAGATGAAGCCTTAATCCAATAGAACTGGCATCCTTACAAGAGGACAAAGAAACAGCAAGAGTGTGCATGCACAGAAGGAAGGTCTTATGAGGACACAATGAGAAGGTGGTCATCTGCAAGCCAAGTCAAGAAAAACCAAACTGGCCAGCACCTTGATCTTGGACTTCCAGCCTTCAGAGCCATGAGAAAATAAATTTTTGTTTTATAAGCCCACCTAGTCAGTGGTATTTTGTTATGGTAGCCCTAGGAGAAAAATACTGGGCTGGTCCACATCGAGTGTTGTACCTAGATAGAGCTTTAGAAATGAGTCCATTATTTTTTTCTTGTTCCTGCCACTAAATGCTACAAATAAAACTATCACATTTTTCTCATAGTAGGTCTGTTTCTTTAGCATATATTTAAATATTCTTTTCAAGAAAGAAATGGAATTCTATTTGGCTGGACTCACATATCACAAGTGAACTGCTGCTACCACAGTTGGAAAGCAGGACTCAACAGTTCGTCTCTTGGGAACAATCTCTTCTTCCTTTACCTTGTCTCTAGTCTCCATCATACTGAATTTGTTTTTAAAGTCACAGTTTTGAGTGTAGAAAAGTTAGGGGCAGATACAGACTTAGACGTTAGTGTCTGTCAAGGAAAAATTGTAGTCATGGACAAAAATGAGTGGATAGAATTCTACTACAGGTCTAGTCAGGAAGATGATTACCAATTTCAGCAACTCAGTGTGTGGAATATTGGATTTATAACTTTATCCCTTTTACACCCTCATCATCATGAGCACAGCTCATACCTTAAATCCATGAGTGATTCACCAGAATGAGTTTGATGGGAGAAAGTTTTAAGATGGGGCACCATCTGGCTGCAATCTTCCATCTGGGCCTTGAATACAAAGAAACATTATAAAGACTGAGGTTGCTTTGAGTTAGAGTCTCCATGTGATACTGACTCCCTGTTTCCTACCCATAATGCCTAGCTCTTTGCCCTGATTTTTGATGTCCCTCTGCTTATCTACCCCATCCAATTCACCCAGACTGATGTCACAGGCCTTCTCAGCATTAATTCTACTCATTGAGCTCACTCCTGTCAATCTTCTTCCCAGAAATATCCCCCTCACCCCTTAACTAAATTCTGCCAGTTTTCAAAGACACCATAAGTCCCATCTCCTCTGGGAAACCCATGAAAATACTCAATCATCTTGATCTTTGTTTTTCCCAAACTGCTTTAGCAATTTGTCATCACCACACAAGTAGTACCTTACTATACCCTCTTTGATCCACAAATTTTTACTCTATGCAATGCTGGTGGGTACATATGCAAACAGTCCACATAGCAGAAAAATTACGGGTTTTAGAAATAGATCTGGATTGAAATCCCAAATGTGCCATTCATGAGCTGAATGACTTCTGCAAATTACCTAACCTTCCCAAGTCTTAACGGCTTTGTCTATAAACGGGTTAATAGTAACTATTTTCTAGTGTTTTTGTAAGAATTAAGTTAAGTGAGACCCTGTATATGGTGTGCTTCTTTCATGTATACTAGTCTTTTTTCTTTTTTCTGCACAGTTTGTAATATTAAGAGTTATAGGCCGGGCGTGGTGGCTCAAGCCTGTAATCCCAGCACTTTGGGAGGCCGAGACGGGTGGATCACGAGGTCAGGAGTTCGAGACCATCC
>NW_012115655.1:223468-290905 GCF_000951035.1 Colobus angolensis palliatus
CCATTCTCCTGCCTCAGCCTCCCGAGTAGCTGGGACTACAGGCACGCACCACCATGCCCAGCTAATTTTTTGCATTTTTAGTAGAGATGGGGTTTCACCATGTTAGCCAGGATGGTCTCGATCTCCTGACCTCATGATCCGACCCTCTCGGCCTCCCAAAGTACTGGGATTACAGGCATGAGCCACCGTGCCCGGCCGAGTGCTGCGACTTTAACTACTCTGTATAAAAGAGAGAAGTAGCAAAGCTAGCAGCAGTGGGAAAAAAAACCAACCGACAAACAAACAAACAAAACTAAGAAAGCGAATGGGCTTTAAGACTTGCTCTTACAGGAACGTCCGTTTGTTCAATAGATAGTTGTGCACAAAGTCACCATATTGTCAGCATATTGACTAGGAGCCAATATGCCAGCATATTTAATCTGGTGGGTGGAAATCAGAAATTAAAGTCTTAAAGACAGTTGTCACACAAAATCAGTTGAGTGATACCATGTATTCAGAAAATCAGCCCACTTGAAGTAAGATACCATTAAGAGAAGACCCAAGCATCAGAGTCTTTAGGGAGAAGCCCTGGAAGATTTAGGAGGAGAATCATCTGGGTTCCAGCCAAGGGCTCTGAGATCCAGTACAGAGTTCCATTTCTAAGAGAATAGAAGCGAAGGCTTGGCCAAGGTGATAAAGACCAGAAAAGGCTAGAACTCAGAAGCCAGATGTGTATCCAGGCTTTTGGGAGGTAAACCAACAGTAGATCTGTAGTAATAAGACTAATTTCAGATCCCACCAGCTGGTCACTTGGGCCCTATTCTCTCCCTTCTGCCTATGTCCCTTTGAAAGCAGTTGACCACCTGGCAACCTTGGCCTGAAGTCAAGGTAATACGCAGTAGCTCCTGACTCAGGAATGCACCAAACTGCTCTCTCACTTACCGTTTTATTCTCCCTGTTTCTGCATGCCTTAGAGCTCTAGCTCTGCATATCTATTTCTCCTCCATCTTTTCATAACTTATTAAAACTGCCTTTTTGGTCTTAGTCCCTCATACATATGCACATTCAAAATAATCCTTGTCCTTGCATACATGAACTTAGTTTAAAGCAGTGTCTGACACTCTTGGAAAAGGTGCCTGCAGCATTTGCTTTCAGCCCTGAGACAAGGTGCCCTCACCCTCTAAATTAGAGCCAACCTCTGGGCAGGCCAAGGCTTGCCTTGCTCTGGGTTGGCCCAGGAACTGGACAGGGGGTTGGATGTGGACTGGTTGATCCTGTTATATAGAACATTAGTGACTCCAACTGGGAGAGCCAGGGCAAGGTCACAACTGACAGACACATAAAAAGCCATCTTGACTCATTTGTTGGGAGACAACCATGAACTTAGGAACATTCTGCCCTTGAGAATGGGGGGGTTTCATTTTCAACTTCAGGCTCTTGCCTTGGCTGGCTTCCTTGGTAACTAAAATAAGCCATCTGCTTGACTTCCTATGCCCACTTGCTTGCCGGAGGAATTGTTTGTCTACCCTCCCATCTGGCTAAAGCTCAGAGAGGAAAGGACTAAAGATGCCTGAGGTTTTTCCAAATCTCTCCTCAAATAATCAAAAGATTCCATTATGTGGAAATTTAGTTCCTGTCTTATCCCTTCGTCACTTTGGGTAACTTTTCAACATTTTCATTGGCTTCATTTTCCATTCAGTAACATGGAGATGATCTCCTCAGTGGTCTCCTTTACTCCCGCATACCCCCAACACACACACGCAAAATCCCCTAAACATTACCTTGAGCCCTAAAGTGGGCTGGCCACCAGGAGGCCCCCGTTAGTAAGGGGTATGTATTTTCAAAGATTGGAAGAATTTTAAAATAATAGCTCCCCCACTGTTCAGTACTGCAAGTGGGCTACTTCTATGCCTCCTAGAATGCTAACCACATCACCTATTTCATAAAGAGTACTTTCAGCACATTTGAAGTGGGTCTCGATCTTTACTTCCGACACTTCTCAGTAAAATCCAGGAATTTAAAACAGTCCAGCTGGAGTAGGACAAGAAAAAGGGGGTGATTCTTCAGCATAAAAAAATCTGCAGTGGCTCCTCATTGCTCATAGCATAGAATCAGAATTTCTTCATTAAGCACATGGTATCCTTCCCAGTTTTTTCCCAAGGTAACTTTCTAGCCTTATCTCCTTCCACTCTTCTCTGGATGATTTTGTATTAACATCTCCTCACTGGAATTTGAAAAATATGCCAACATCCCACAGAAAGAAAAGTACCCTCCCTGCCCCTCCCACCCCTAAATCCCACATTTAAGTGTGGTGGCTCATTTCTTGTTCAGGAGATCTTAAATATCTATACAAACGTGATAAACTTCACTCAGAAACCAAGAATTGCTCAAGTGAAAAGTTCTGGCACAGAGAACATTCTAAGATAGTCTGCATTGAGGGAAAGTCCAGCCCTGGAGCAGAAAGGCAGCTACTCATGAAACTCTACCAAAGTACTTTAGTTTTCACAGAGAAAACTCTGTGAAAACTCTTATTTGGGAATTCTCATCGAGCTGCTCCTTCTGCCACCAATCTCCTTCCTCACCCTCCACCCACGTCGAGCTCCAGACTCAGAGCTAAAATACAAAGTATTTAATGAGTATTTAAGGCCCTTATAATATGTGGTTTTGGGAATGTGGTCCCGCCTTTCTCATAGTACACAAGTGTGTGTATGTGTATTCATGTGTGTGTATTCGTGTGTGTGTGTATTCTGTGTATGTTTATTTGTGTGTGTATATTTGTGTGTGTGTGTATTCTGTGTGTGTATTTGTGTATGTGTATTCGTGTGTTTGTATTCTGTGTATGTGTATTCGTGTGTTTGTATTCGTGTGTGTGTATTCTATGTATGTGTATTCTTGTGTGTGTATTCTATGTATGTGTATTCGTGTGTGTGTATTCTGTGTATGTGTATTCATGTGTGTGTATTCGTGTGTGATCGTGTATGTATTCTGTGTGTGTGTATTTGTGTATGTGTATTCAAGTGTGTAAAATCATGTGTGTATTCTGTGTGTGTGTATTCGTGTATGTGTATTCATATGTGTATTCGTGTGTATTCTCTCTGTGTGTATTCTGTGTGTATGTGTATTCATGTGTGCGTATTCGTGTGTATGTGTATTTTTGTGTGTATTCTGTGTATGTGTATTCGCGTATGCATTCTCTGTGTGTGTATTCATGTGTGTGTATTCGTGTGTGTGTATTCGTGTGTATGTGTATTCGTGTGTGTGTATTCTGTGTATGTGTATTCATGTGTGTGTATTCGTGTGTATGTATATTTTTGTGTGTGTATTCGTGTGTGTGTATTTCGTGTGTGTGTATTCATGTGTGTGTATTCGTGTGTACGTGTATTTGTGTGTGTGTATTCTGTGTATGTGTATTCATGTGTGTGTATTCGTGTGTATGTGTATTTGTGTGTGTGTATTCGTGTGTGTGTATTTCGTGTGTGTGTATTCAGTATTCGTGTGTATGTGTATTCGTGTATGTGTATTCTGTGTATGTGTATTCATGTGTGTGTATTCGTGTGTATGTGTATTTGTGTGTGTGTATTCATGTGTGTGTATTCTGTGTGTGCATATTCGTGTGTGTGTTTGAATGGTTTGGGGGCAGGTTTTCATGCACTTGGCCAAACCCCCATGATCTGTATATGCCATATTGCCTGCTGTTACTAATCCTGGGACCTATCCTAATTCTCGGAGTTCTTGCCCCATTTTTCATCGTAGGATAACAAGTATCTTGACTGTAATCTATTAATTGAATAATTGAATAAACTTGTTTCCCTCCAGCGCGAGCATATTGTTTGCACACAGTGTCATCCTGGGCCCTCCAGCTATGGAAGGCCTGCCAGATATGTTTATTAAACCCCCTGTGCTTGGAAAGAACACAGAAAACTGTCATCTAGAGCAATACAAAAGTGCCTATCTCAGCTGGAGATCTCGCTGTTATGAATAAAGGAAGAGTTTGTGGTACAGTTTTGAGATGTAAAGAGAAAAAGCTTCCCCATGGTGCAAATGTGTTGTAACCCTCAGGCGAGAAAAAAATATTGAATTGTTGCTGGCAGTACAATGTAATTATTGAGTTAGCAGCAGCTATGTTTCTAAGCTTCTTAAGGTAAAAATCACACTAATTTGGCCTTCTCCAAAGAACATTCCAGGTTGTTAAATGGAACTGTTGAAACATTTTTCACTAATGAACCTAGCCTATGAACAGCCATTTCCACATAAGTCAAATATTAGACAAGTTGAAAGAGGAGATGTGCTACCGTGGAGGCTGTCTTTGTTTGCTCGAGGCCACACTGCCTCGGGATGTGTTTTCCAAACTCCTGAGGTGCAGGCATTTGACCTAGGTGGTAACTGAGTGGGAGGCATGATGGAAACCACAATGCTGTACTAAAAAAAATTGAGTCAGAGCTTGGCCTTTCCTTTAGGACAGAACAACACACAGTGTATAACCCTGGGATGGAGGGCCTGAGGCTCTAAGATTTCCAAGATGCTATCTTCTAGACAAATAAAATGCTTGGCTCCTGAAAATTGGTGGCTTTTGCTGGGAGCAGTGGCTCATGCCTGTAATCCCAGCACTTTGGGAGGCCGAGGTGGGTGGATCACCTGAGGTTGGGAGTTCGAGACCAGCCTGACCAACATGGAGAAATCCCGTCTCTACTAAAAATACAAAATTAGCCAGGTGTGGTGGCGCATGCCTGTGATCCCAGCTACTCGGGAGGCTGAGGCAGGAGAATTGTTTGAACCTGGGAGGTGGAGGTTGCAGTGTGCTGAGATCATGCCATTGCACTCCAGCTTGGGCAACAAGAGTGAAACTCTGTCTCAAAAAAAAAAAAAACAAAGAAGAAGAAAAGAAAAATGGTGGCTTTCATCCCTTCACTTTGATTCCTCAGGGCTTACGTCATTGCTCAGAGTCATTGTAGACCCCAGTCTTAAGTGGCACTATCTGTGCCAGGCAGAGAAAGGAGCCAATGATGCTCTGTGATCCAAATTCAGATTTGGGGACAATCTATGGTGGTCCCTATACACTGTGCTACAACCCAGATTCCTGTAGTGGGATCCTCCTTGAAATATTAGTTGGGGAAAAATATGTGCTGCCTGACTCAGGGCCCAGCTACAGAAATCTGGGAGGTTCATTTGGCATGCTTTGTCTCTTGGATACAGAGAAGATAATTTTCAAAGGTCAAACTCCTTTGCTACTTCCTCCTCTTTACTCTATTGGGTGGGGTCAGAGCAATGGACTTGACAAAGAGTATTAGTAGGTAAGGAAGTAAGGTTGAGGATCCTTTGACTTATTATGCTTCCATATCAACTAACTGATGCAAGTAGATAGTGTGTTGAAGTGGAAAAAGCAGATTTTGAAGCCGCACTGAACTGGATTTATTTTCCTTAGTTTTGCAGACATGAACAAGTCACTTAACCTCTCTGAGCCTCAATTTCGACATTTATAAACTGAATTTAGAAATACCTAATTTGTGTCAATGATTGACAGTCTTTCAACAATCCCTTAAAAGGCCAAATTTCAAAATGATTAATCATGACATGAGGCAAACCTGTAAGGTGGACTTAGCCTTTTAAATTACATGATGTGTTACTATCAATACAAGCGGATCCATTATATGTGTCTACATTTTGCCTATAGGCTAGAAAATAATAGGTAGCAAAAGCTTTTAAGAAATACACATTTATACAAGTTTCAGTTTCTTTTCTCATTATCCATTGATACTGTATCTCCTGCTCTAATACAGTTGCTTTGATGACACAAATTACACCAAAACTCACTATCTCCCCCCAGTCTTACATATCGAATTCTGAAATAAAAAGTCCCTCTAAATGAGTTTTAAAACTTCTTTCTCCCTTTTGTTAGTTTTCTTAAAATCATAGGCTTTAACAAGAGAAAAACACATTCTCTCTATTCCATAGTTATTTGCAAATATTGTGTTAGTGATAAAAAAAAGACAGTGCTATTTTTTTAAGTCTAGATCAATTAATATCACCCAGTGTAAAAACCACACCACCTTATCTGCAATGCATGGACTCAAGGAGCTAGCAAAAGATTTGTAGAGAAAAAACTCCACAAAGGATATTACTCTGGGTGAGATTTGGTATATAGGAGTTGATATTTTTTGTCAACTGGCAAAAAAGAAAAAAAAGAAATATCTAATTTGTAAGGATTAGACATAATGTCTATAAAGAGACTAGAATCATATCTGGCAACTCTCAAAACGAATACATTTAGCTATTGATTTTTTTAAGTTGATTAAAAGAAAAGCATCTGAAAGATCCAGAAGAATGAATCCAGAAATACCTTGCAAGGGTATTTACCTGGCAAGGAGGCTCACAGCCATGTGTTTTGGGGAGCATATGAGGTTCTGCCTCAGTTTGAGCAATTAGGACCTTGTTTTAACGTTCTTTTTGCAACCTAGCATGCTTCTTACACTTAACTTAAGCATGTATCAGCAGGATGACTATTCAACAGACCTTGAGCCTCAAAGCCAAGTGTAAATCCTGTGTCATATACCAGATCCTTCTGTGGCTTTTGGTATGAGGTTGCCCACTTGGTCTCATCTATAATTTTATAGCTGAAAAAAAAGCTAAGTGATAGGTTTTTAAAAGTGCTTTAAAAATACAAAGTCTTTAACACCTATTTGGACTACATGGTTAGCAGCTTTATTGGGGAGGTGCCCCCATAAATTCAGGAATTTCCTCTGGGCAGGAGGAAGGAGATACTCAGAGTTCTAACAGATAATAGAAGAAAGACAGTGAGAATGGCAAATGAATTAATATTTCATTTGTGAAACCAACGCCTTCAGAAAATTGTATTTCTACACTTAGTCCATTTTCTTAAAGCAAGAGAGAAACTCTCTAAGACTTTTCTTATGATGGATGCAATACTCGGTGTTTCAGAACTATATGATATGTTCTGAGAAGGCAGCACCTTAAATAACATTAGCTGACTGTCCATTATGTGGCAGCCCATCTAGAGATATTGTCTATTTATTGAACTCAGCAGTCCTGCAGGGAGGTAGAGGAACATTCCTTTTTAAACTATGGACAAACTGAGTTTGTATGAAAGTGACCACCTCTTTGAGTCACACAGCTTATGATGGCTGAGTCCAAATTATGACCTTGCTGCTATATTGTACTGTTTCTATGAGAGCACAGAGACAAGTATTTTTCCTCCTTACATCTTGGTTAGAGCTTCCCAGCATGCTTTGCAGCACAGAGTGTAACAATAGTCCACTCTCAAGGGAACAAAAGCTGGGATAACTGTGTTGTGTACCTTGGTATTATTTGCGTAGCCAAATAAAGCTATCTTGCTACAGATGTAACCTTCGATAATTTATTGATGTAAAAGTGGCCTCAGGTACCAGGATTTTGGCAGCTGTTACACTGTCAGAGTACACTGTAGAACATGGCATCCATGAATATTTTATGCAGAGAAGAAATGGAAAAATACACCTTTCAATATATCAGTTCCCAACCCTGATCTTCATTACTGAAATATGAATCTAATCCCATCTCTGAATTTGATCAACCAAAACTGTGCAAACTGAGAGCTTCCTAAATTGGATTTTAGTAGTGAATTGATTTGAGCCCTACTTTTTGTTTAGCACATCAGCTGCTTATGTCAGCCTGTACTGTAGTGGTGGGTTAGTGACCTCAGTGATATGTTGGAAGCTACAGACTTAACTGTCAATAGGATTGGCTTGGCCCTTTATCCTTCAGCGGCAGATAAATAGAGCCCCATTCAGTAGGTTCATTGTGTAGGGATTTGTTGGAGTTTTATTTATGCAGATTTGGAAGCAGTTGGAGATCATCAACATCCAATACACCCTCTGTCAAATATTTCTCTTCCATTGTTGGGTTATTAAAATATGGGTTGGGAGGTTGGGGGATTCTGTCCTTTTTCGAAGCAAATACTTTTCTAAAATAATCAAAAGAGCATTTTCTAATTTTGTATTTTTTGGTATCTAGGGTATCTCTGAGTAGTCGATTTTTGATCTCTACCCATCCTCAAAACTGAAAACCAGTCCTCCATTTCTCCAGGGCTTACCTTTTCATCACTTGAAGACCAGTGGTTACGTGATTTGGACCCACTGAGGAACACAGAATGACATCAGTTCAAAAGTATTGGATACCTGTGGAGCACTTTGCAAGATATTGCAGGATTTTTGGGCCTTTCTATAGAATTGCACAGAAGTATTGCTGAGTACTTTGCAACATGAATTCCTGCAATTCGCAGGAATTTGCCACGCTTTTCAGGTGATCATGCTTGGTAAGTGCTTCATTTTTATCTCAATTGGTTTGATTTTGTGCTTTCATTATATTATTGCATTTAGGTTTTGCATACTTCGGGGTTTACTTTTTTTTTTTAATCTATCTTTAATCCCATCTCCTCTGATGAGCACCTGACTCAGCCTATCTATATCTTTAATTGATGCTCTCTTCAACTCTATATGCTAAATTGCAGTTCTATGATCTACCTAAGAGATAGACAGTTTAATCAATGTACAAGTTACTCTACTTATTTTAAATAAGTGCCTTTCAGACTTAGTAAACACCATTCGGGGAAACATGGATGGTTTAAAATAAGGTAAGTGATTTCTATTTCTTCAAATGAAGCCTTTAAACTCATTTAAGTAAAGAAATACTTCTATGTCCCTTAAAAAATTTCTTTTTAGTGCAAAGTGTGCTTTTGTATTTAGAACCACGTAATTGAGCAAGATTCCTTCAACACTGATTGAAAGGTATATTCTTGTTGGTGGCTGTTAAATCTTCTGGTAATATCTAGGGTTCTAAATTTAGGATGTCAAGATAGTACCTCTCTCATAATATTTACTATATCACAAATACATTTATTAAAAGAAAATAGTTTAATTAATATTACACATGACATTTGAGAATCAAAGCTCTATAGCTTTTATTTCTCTTAAACATATAAGTAAATGAAGTGCTGAATAATTATTGAGTTTTATGGATAAGCCTAAAAGCTTTCACTAAACTTCCAGTGTTGCTTAATTTGTAACCATAAATAAATGCAGATGCAGGGTACATCACATTTCGTTTCTAAGTGGTTAGACCCTTGCTGACTCCCACTGCTTTATTCCATTCAAATGACAGTGTGATAACTTTCTGTTTTACTCTTTTGTGCCATATTCTTATAACTAGCGGGGACTGAGTCACAATGAAAACTCAAGTCTTCTGATTCTTAGCCCAGAGCTCTTTCCATTATTGTGCCTCTCTTGAATGTCCTGCCTCAGCACTGATACATAACTGAATAAATCAAGCACAAATATCTGGTTTATTCAGTTTTAAGGGAGTAAAAGCATGCCCTCTTTTCTACCAATTGGTGAGTTTAGTTTTTAGCCCTGGAGTACTAGAGTACCTAGTTAATCAGGGACAATAAAGTTTCAAGGTATTACAAAAGATCATTAATTACCAGGGGCTCTTTTCCTGAAAATTGTGGATATAGGTATGGAAGCCATATATATTAAATTTTTCCTGGGGGTCCCAATTTCAATTTTTTTTTCTCTTTTTCTCACAAATTTATTAATGCCAATCAGATAGCGTGTCTAAATTTCTTGGCTCAGAAATATTGAAATTTAACTATAGAATTCCTTTAAAGGACAAGAGTCTTTGGTGAATTTAAACTATTGTTTGATTTAGAAAATAGTCAATAATCAAAAATTACTATCTCCAGCAGCCCCCAACTGCCACTATTAGTCAAATTTGAGTTAAGACATGGAAAAATTATCCTTTAAATATCAATATAACCATAATAATAATTACCATTTATTGAATGCCTATAGAGGGCCAGACTGGGTGCTTTACATACATTACATTCTAATCCCCTCGCTGGTCATTCAAAATCTACATTATTATCCTTATTGTAAAGATAAGGATAAGCAATTTGCCCAAGGCCACACAGCTAGTAAGTCCTAGGGCTAAGGCTTGAATCCAGGTCTGTGTGTTTCTGAAGGCTTTTTATTTCTCCCTGTAAGATAAAGTAATGAATGCATGAAACTATTCTGCTCAATGACACTGAGTCCACATTACTTTGAAACTAATGAAGGTCCAGAAACAATGGCCCCAGGGAAAGTGCCACAAGAAAGATGTTTATGGTAGACTGTAAAGATCTGACTTCATCTCCTTCATAGTTTTGCCTCAAATCCCATGCCTTTGCCTTCCTACTCTGTATTTGTGCACCCTTTGGCCTGCCAGGACAGAACTGGCTCTTTTTGGTTACTCAATCTGTTCCCCTTCATTAAAATGTAGGCTTTTGATGCAGAACCAAAGTCTGAGAATTTCAGCAACATCTGGTGACAAAGACAGAACAGCCAATCACCACCTGTCAGGCAGTTACAGACAGAAGAATGACCACAGCTGAGCCCACACTGACCATGTGCTAACGTGCCCTCTTCCAAGACTGCCCCGCCCTAGGGTGACCAGAATTCCAGGCTTGTGCAGTGATTCAGTGTAGGGAATAGGGTTTCCTACCAACATTGAATCCAATTTTACAAGCATGACCAGAGTCTTCATGTGCCCTCATTCCACATCCCAGCAGAGGTGAGGTCATTTGGATGAAAGCGTTTTACAACTTATGCTACATGGTGGCTGGATGGTTGCAGATGATCACGGCCCCTGTGCTTGCAGTTTCGCAGACCTGCCTCTGGACCTTTGCACATACTTTCTCTTCTTCCTGGATTGTCCTTCTTCCCATTGCACTAGGTTAATGCCTGTATATCCTTCAGGACTTAGCTTAGATGTTGCCTCCTATGACTCTCAAAATTGACTTTAGTGGTTTTCCATGTGTCCCATTATTAACCTAGTGCCTGCTCCTCTTACAGCAGTTATCACTAATCCAAAAATGGCATTTAATTTTTCTTTCTTTCCCAGAAGACTAAAAGCACTGAAGGCAGGGACTTAGAGACAATATTGCGTTTATTTGAGAACATGGACTCTGGAATCAGACAAAACCAGTTTGAAATGCTGACTTCAGCATTGACATACTTACCTTACCTGGGGTAAGTTTAACCTTGGGTTAAAGAACCACCTTGAGCTTCAGTTTCCACATCATCAAGACTGGGATAATAATGAAAACTATCTTGTTGGGTTATATTGAAGATTAACAGCAATAATGAACATAAAGCACTTGAGACAGTACTTTGTAAATAATAAATGTGCAATTAAGGAGATAGATACTCTTCATTGTTGTACCACATTTCCTACTGTAGTACCTGCTTAAAAAACATATTTAAAATACAAATTGTATTAGAGAGCTTGAAAAAGAGCAGTTCACCACATTTAATATATACTTCCACGGCTGCATCTTAAAGGGATCTCAGGTAATGTGTGATCTTTTTCTGTGCTACTGTGAATAGTTGATAATTGCATGTTTGAGTGTTAAAACTCCAAATTCAACTTCAACAGTTCCCCACTTTTTAACTCCAAATTAGCAGAAGAGGGAAGAGAAAAACAAATAGAAGCTGCAACTGAACATCAGATGCAAGATCTGTCCAGGGCACAAAGGACATATCGGTGAGCCCATCATATTCACACATGTCAACCAGGCTGCAAGTACTGAGAGACTTGCAATTATAATTTTTGTTCGCTATGTCAGTGCTAGTATTTGTACAGGTTTGGCACAGTATACACTCAATAAATACTTGCTGGATGAAGTAGTAAATACATTTGAAAGATTGGAATGAGCCCAGTTTATCTTAGGAATGATTTCACCATATAATTGATCACTTTCATCTTACATTAGTAACAGCTGAAGTGACACAGAGAGGACATATTTTGCAGAGTCTGTATTCCTCTCACTAAACTTCCAAGATTCCTTCTTGTTCTACTGTTTTCAAGATTCAGTGAACATGTTTACATTAACCATGTTACCTGTGATTTACAAATTTTATTTGCATGTTTCTGTTTTGGCCTTTTTAACATGAAATGAGCAAAACATTTAGGCCTCCCCAGGCAAAGCATACCTGTATTCATTTCAATTACATTAGTTCAGTCCTACACTTATAGGGTGTTTCTGTGCCTCCAGTGTCAGGCACTGTGCAAGGTGCTGGAAACAGTGAGACCATTTTTTTGGTCCAATCACACCTTGCTTGGGATTGGGTAGAGACCAAGCTTCCCTCCAGGTACAGAACATTTTAGAATTAGGTCTTGGCTTTATTTTTTATTTTGTTTCTAATCACTTTCTTGGAGATACCAGATTTGTCCTGGCCTCTTGGATGCATCTCTCTTGATTTCTTGCTCTGGTGCTTCTTGCCTCCTGCATGGTCCACTTCAATGCTCAAGATTGTCACCGTCATCTCCCAAATCCCTACAAGGGGAGGCAGTATCATCTCCTGAGTTTTATTCTATTATCAATCAGAGTGGTTGTACAACCCCTGGTTTTCTCTTTTCAAGAGGCCAGGGCACAGTCCTTGCTCTATTTCTGCATGAGGTTTTGGGGAGCACTGGATTAGGAGTCAAAAGATTTGGGTTCAACTTCATCCTGCTTCATTCTAGGTACATGACTTTTGGCAAGACATTTAAACTAATGTGTTTCTTTACCTGAAAAATGAGGTCAAAATCTACTCAACAAATTTTCTGTGAGGGCCAAAGAATACTGCATATGAAAACTTCTTATAAACAGTAAAGTGTTCATAAATGTAAGTTATTATCCATTATCATCTGCAATCACCTGTAGAGGACTCACATGAATACATTGAACTATACAATCTTCTAAAAGCTCAAAGAGTTGGGTCGCCGGAACTTAAACTTCTCAATTTCTCAGTGTGAACTTGACTTAATGACGTGTGTTTGTTTAACAATTAAAAAAAAAAACTGTCTATGCAAAAGCAATGCCACTTTCTAGAAGATAAGAAACCATTGTTTTATGAGCTTAGAGTTGGCAATGAAAAAATATTAAAGAAAGAAGGAAGATGCCCTAATCAACAGTTTTCTTTAGTCGCCTCTATCTTAGGCTGTAGTAGAACTGGAAAAGAATAAAGAATGTTCTCTTTTGACAATTCATTCTGTAAATGGCAACGTATTTCAGTCAACATTTCAATCAACAAACGTTTATTGGTTATTTGCTTTGTGGGTGTTATGCTATTTATCTAGCTGTCATTTTCCTGTTGTTAAATTAAGACTTCTGTATTTATTAATTCAAAAGCATAAAATTCTTAGTCTTTAAAGCTAAAATACAGAGTTAAAGTACAACTCTGGATATGGAAAACTGAATAATAAATGATCCCTGCCTTTAAGGCACCCATTAATTTAAGGAGAGATAAGTAAACAACTCCCCATCATACAAGACAGAATAAAACAAGAAGATACATAAAACTTCACAGCCACACTCTGATATCAGATAGTAAGAAGTGATTGTTATTGGAGGTCTTGGAAGGTGGGAAAGGATGTAAGGAGACTGTTGAAGAACAGCATGTCTTGGGAGAGAATTAAAGCAATTCTCATTTTAGTAGACTCTCCTTAGTTCGTGATTTTAATCTTATGATTTAGAAAGAACAAGGTTATTTTATTCAAACAGGATGAGTAGGAGAATTGCTGGCTATGAGAGCCTGTTGGTTTGTGCAAAGGATGTGCTTGGTGGAATGACTGGAGGTGTGTTACAGGAGTGGTGAACAGTGCCGTGTGAAGGTACTTTGAGGCTAATTTAAAGAGTAGACCCACTGCACAAACAGAAATTTTATTTCATGAGTGATAGGAACACAAGGAGTTTTGGAGGAAGAATTGTGACATAATTCAAAGGAAGGCAATGCTGGTGGCAATTCGAAGACTGGTTCTAAGAAGCAAGATAAAATGTCCGTGGCGTGAAATCCTGAGAGGTTGTGTCTACCATGGTTGAGGAAGATGATTAAAGATTGGCACAGTAAGAGAAAAGCGGTAGGGACGCTTTGTGGTCCTCAGATTTCTGGGTCAGATTGATGGTCATCACATCAGCATTTGATTCCTATGCCTCAATTTTGGATCAGCTCAGACTATGTTGTGCTTTAAAAAGAGGCTTAGGAAGTACAAATTCGCTGAAAAATATAAATTGGTGGCTCATGCTTGTAATCCCAGCACTTTGGGAGGCCGAGGTGGGCAGATTGCTTGAGTCCAGGAGCTCAAGACCAGTCTGGGCAACATGGCAAAACCCTGTCTCTACAAAAAATACAAAAAGTAGCCATAGTAGTGCACACCTGTGGTCCCAGATACTCAGGAGGCTGAGATGGGAGGATCTCTTGAGCGGGGGAGGTGGAGGTTGCAGTGAGTTGAGATTGCACTACTGCATTTCACCCTGGGTGAAAGTGAGACCCTGTCTCAAACCAAACCAAACCAAACCAAAACAAAATATAAATAATGAATTTTATAGCCTCATCTTTTTTTTTTTTAACTTTTATTTTCAGTTCAGGGGTAGATATACAGGTTTGCACATGGCTAAACTTCAGTTGTGAGTGAGTTGTACAGATTATTTCATCACACATAGTCTCATCTTTAAATCAAATAATATTTAAATCTTTAAATAAAATAATATTTAAATAAAACAATTGATAGTTGGTCTTCACTTGTAAAGGTCAGGAGTGTGTTTTCTTATTTACAAACTGTATTTTCTAGACTTCAAATGCCAATTCAAATCCCACTTGCTCCAAGAAGCCTTCCCACTGCCAAAATCCCGAAATAAACCTCTCTTTCCCCTGGACTTTCAGAGCAAAGCTCTGGGCTTTAACCTTAGCTGGGGCCACATCTACTCTGGGACAGAGAGAAGCAGACACAAATATCTACAATTAGTTCACTCTTCAGGCAATGCCGTGGATCAATGAATCATACTGAATAATGTCACATGCGAAACAAGACTATCATGAGGAAAATCAGGTGGTCTATCCAGCACAAATGTGTGGCAGCCGTTGGTGGGGGCTTGGCAAGTATGGAATATGTATAAAAAGAACTGCAGCACCTTATTTTTTTATGACAAGAGAAGATTGTAGATGTTCTTGATAAATTGTATTTTAAAATGTTCTAATCCCACTCAGTGTGACTTAGTAATAATGGTCATTAGTACAAAAGTGCACAGGAACAGAATAAGGGAGCTCTAGGTCTGCCAGTTACTGACATAGTGATCTTGAGAAAGTAACCTGCACCTCCGTTTTCCCTTCTGTGAAATGGAAATGATGATGTCTGTCTCTCAAAGTTGTAAAAAAAATCCAATGGAATAACTCATGTAAAGCATTAAGGATATGCCTAATAGTAAATTCCAAAACACTTAATAAGCATGCATTAAGGGAAAGTGCCCTAAAAATAGTATAAAAAATATAAATCAAACTATTATGATTATTAAATATGATGACTATTCTGTATGAATACTAGAATTTATATTGGAGTAAGGTAGCTCAAGATAAAATAATGATAATGTGTATATTACTGAAATAATGTTATTTTTACTGGATTACTTCTTTACAATATTAATAGTCTATTCTCTAAATCTTTATTTTTTCTATTAGGTATGTCACAAATTTTAAGTACTTAAAAAGTGATACAATGCATAACTAATTGTTTTTCAAGGTATCCTTCAAATAGGAATTTTCTCTGAAAAATGTAGAACAGGTTTTTATTTTTAAATGTCAAATGACAAGATGTTCCCCTTACTGCTTCTTGACACCCTGCTCAGTTGCTAGGATATGGTGTCCCTGGATCACCACACTGGAGACCTGCTGCCCTGCCCACCTGTCAGCATCCACGTGTTTCCCTTAGTCCTGTCAAGTGGGCCTTGCTCCTCTGGTTGTGTCAACCTGTTGTAGCCTCCAGGCCAAATGAGCTAGGCTCACTTTCACATTCTGTCTATCGTTTCATCTGAAAAATGTAAATGGGGAAGGAGTAGGGGTACAGTGGGAATTTAGAGGAGGGTGAGAAGGGAGGAGAATCGGCATCAGCAAAGTAATTGGTCTAAATTACACTCTGCTAAACAGCCATGAGGAAGGACTTAAGTGAAAACTGAGCTGGGGGCGCTGGAGCACTTTCTGGGCATGAGAGACAGGAGGAAGGGACTCACCAGCTCTGTAACTACTGGACAAAAGTATTTCCTGAATATCCACAGGGTTCTTTCCCTTAGAGGTTCTCTCTCTAACTCCAACGTGTATTGTTTCGAAGGGCAGTAGATTGAGATCTTTGCGTATAGAGAAGAGGAATTAATTTGACAGACTTAAACCCTCTACCTGCTATTAATTTAAAAAAATTGACACTTTTCACGTATCTGGGTTATGAATGTTAACACAGAAAAAAGCATTTTCAAATAATCTGAACTTGTACTAAATTCCACTAAGCTTTCCCCCCTTACTGCATCTGTAAAAATAAAAAATAAAAAGTCTTCATTTACAAAACATCTTTTATTTTTGCTGTGAGTCCATGATATCTGCCAAAGCCATGAATTTCCAGTTGTCAAGGGGGAATTATGGTTGGTCTCCGCTCAAGTTAATTCTGGAATATGGGATTAAGTTTGATCCCAAAATGAAACTACTTAATCCCAAAAAACTTCCCAGTTTGAGAGGCAGCAAGAAATATTGGGCATGCTAGGGTTTTAAGACTGATAAACTTGGGTAACTTTGCCTTTAAAATGGGGATAATTGTAGTATTAACCTTAAGAATTAGATAATATAAAGCCTTGTGCTTGTGTCTGATCTGGTCCATAGGATGCATTTAATAAATAATCCTGACTATCTAAATGGTAAAGCTGGCATGAATTCAGTTGAAATAAATATGTCACCATTATTAGAATTTCAAACATAATGCAGATATTTTTTACAATGTGAAAACTCATGCTGTAATCGAGTTAGGGGAGCTTTGAACACACAGGTCATGATTCCTTTACAACTTGTTTAACTTTTTCATTTGAGTTGGTTGTGGTTTATTTGAGTTTGAATGATGAGAGGGATATATTTGGTCAATTTTGACAACCTGAGAAGCGCAGTCCTTTGTTTCAGCTCCCCAGTTTGGATTCCTGAAGAGATGATCCCAGTTAAAAACTTCAGAAAGCAGCACAAAGCAGGCTCTGAATCTGAAGAAACCTTGCAGTCCCTTCAACGTGCACAAAAATATTTCAAGGGTAACTAGAAAGTGCATAAGAGGATTCAGACGTTCTGTGACATACATTTTAAATTCTTCCATTTCCAAATGAGAGCACCACAATATGCAGAAGCAAAGTGCATCAAAAAGATGAGGGCCCTTTGAGGCAGGCGTTTGCAGAACCAAGTATTATTCAAAAAATAATCCTCAAAGAAGTAAGTAAGGAGCACAGAGGCTGAGGCTCTATATTTGCAAATGAGACTACAAATAGGAACTTGACCTGTTCAGGTAATTTTACCAAGTTCTAAACTGCGAGTGGACTTCCCAGTAACCCAAGCCTCTTACGAAATGTCTGTGAACGCATGCTCACCTCCGCGCAGCACAAACACGGGGAGTCATGAACCTGCTTTCCGTCTGCCTGGGTTGCGAATAGAGAATTAGGAGCTTACTGCAGGCACTGCTGTAATGGAGCATTCTGCAGAAAGACCTTGAGAGGTGGTCTCAGTTCACTCAGAAAATAAAATGCCAGCAAGCTTGCAGCTGAATCAGTAGTAGCAGCTCGGTCAAGCTACAAGTCGAAGAAAGACAATAACAGCCGTCTTTCAAGGAGAGCCTGCTATGTACCAAGCACACTTGAACTTATATATTATTCTGATTTTTACAACTCTGTGAGGAAACACATATTATTATTTCTCTTTTATAGATGAGGAAACTGAGACTCAGTGACTGAGTAACTTGCCCACCATTATAGCTAGTCTGTAGTGAAACTGTAATATGAACTCAAGTTTACCCAGCTACAAAGCCTCTCACTGTGTAAGTATAAGAATATGATAACAAAATAAAATGTATCATCATACATTTTCTCTCTGACATCCAAGACTCTTCTTTGTGCTGCAAGGCTCAACTGACCTAAGGGCTGCCCCTAACTTTAAAGAGATCCTTAAATGAACTTTGTCATTTTTTTCCCTAATTTTTCTGACACCCCCACTCACTCTCTTCAGCATATTCTTGAAATGCATTATAATCTGTCATCCCTTTACCTTCCTCCTTAAGTGCTATTTTTTAATTTTTCATTTTAATTTTTTATTTCCACACATTTGTGGGAAACAGGTGGTGTTTGGTTACATGAGTAAGTTCTTTAGTGGTGATTTCTGAGATTTTGGTGCACCCTCACCTGAGCAGTATACACTGTGCCCAATTTGTAACCTTTTATCCCTCACCCCTTCCCACTCTTTCCCCCCAAGTCTCCAAAGCCCATTGTATTATTCTCATGCCTTTGCATCCTCACAGCTTAGCTGTCACTTATGAGTGAGAACATATGATATTTGGTTTTCCATTCCTGAGATACTTTGTTACTTCACTTAGAATAATGGTCTCCAATTGCATCCAGGTTGCTGCAAATGCCATTATTTTATTCCTTTTTATGGCTGAGTAATATATATATATATTTTTATATATCATATATATATCACAATTTTAAGGGATTTTTTAAATATTTAATATTTTTTGTCTCTTAAAACTATTTTCTTTGAATCCATAACTAAGGGCATATTAGTTTATAAACTAAGCTGTTGTGACAAAGTATCTGTGATAAATAAGGGCATATGTAAGATAGAAGTTTCTCTGTCTCTCCTAAGAGGACAGTGGTTTATGCCTGGTGGGCAGCTCTGGCACCCTTAATACATGTTGCCAAGGTTGTTCAGCAGTGGCCATTTCCCATGCAGCAGGAAGAATGAAAGGGCAAATGCATAGCAAGAGGATTTGTCATTGAGGAGATGATCCAGAAGGGACACATATCACTTCAGCTCTCATCCTGTTGGTTCAGATGCAGCCTCATGGGGATACCTACTTTCAAGGGAGTCTGGGAAATGCAGACTTTAGCTGGGCAGTTAAATACTTATCTAAAAACCCAGAGTCTTCTATTACTAAACAGAAAAGCGGGATAGTGAACACTGGGACCAGTAATCAAGGCTGACACAGTCTGTTTCCAGTCTGGCCACCAGTCTAGTTTGGACTATTACTGATGCTATGGAATTAGTAAGTACCAAGTCTTAAATGCACTACTTCTAAGCAGTAAGCTCAGTGCCAGGAATCTTTGAATCATAAACGAATAAAGCTAAACCAATCTTCAAAACAAGTTTGCCTTATTGGCTTCTGGAACACTTAGATCTCTTCAATGGCAAAATTTTCACGGTCAGACCTGCATCAGTTTAGTTAGTTAGGTTGCCAGTTAATAAAAGTTAAGATTTTTGGGCAAGTTGTTTATAAAGAGCTAAGAGATGTTATATTTGTTTCTGAACTTGGATAAATATTATATTGATATCAGTATCCATGCCATTAATTTAGGGTTTGTTCAGAAATCATAGAATAAAGTTGCTAGAAGGGATCCCAACCAATCTCATATTTTAACAGGTGAGGAAACTGAAGCTAAGATTAGTTAAAGGACTTTACCAAAGTAGTAGAGCTGATTAATGGAAATGTACATTGCAGAATATCATATTCGCTGCAGTGCCTATTCAATGCTAATTGAGTGAATGAATTAATATTTGAATATTGAATAAGCATGATGGGCAGAACAAGAAGTCATTGAGAAGGAAGAAGTTATCATTGACTAGTAATAGGACAGACAGCAGATTTCAAAAGTAACATGGCAATCATAGTTAAATTCTCTGAGACTGAACTTTTAAAATGGGCCATCCTGAATGAAACATTTATATTTAATTTTCCCTGGGAACTGTTTTGACTTTGCTTCTAAACACATCATGGTGATATGGCATGCAATTTCTCTCTGCTGAAGCTCTGCTTATTCCAGAATCCAATCAGGTCAGGTCAGATACCTTGAAAACCATGAGCAGAGTCTTCAAAAGAAACCTAGCACAACTCTTTGAAAATGTATTTTTCCTATTATTAAGACAGGGCACTGTCTTGCTGAGCTGTTTTTTCCTATACCTCGATAAGTGTTTCATGAGTCACCTTTGCTCAGTCTGACAGCAGAGCAGTTCAGAAGGTCACAGCCTTCTTTCTGGTTCTAAAAACCTGCACATTCCTGGAATGAGGGGTATTGTTTTACTGGAAGAAAAACTAATTAGGGCAAGAAATACATTAAAGAGCTCTGTAGTAGTCTATACACAATAAATAAAGAAGAGGAGAAAGGATAACAAGGAGAAGGAAGTCAAAACACATAATGAAAGCCTTAGAAAGTTGAGTTTCCACACATAAAACTATCTGAAGAAAACCAGAGAGAAAAATTAATTTGCTTCTTCAGTCCTTAGAGCACTGATTCCCAACCTTGGTTTTGTGACACTCCAGGATGTCCCCAATTATCTCAACAAATGTCATGAAATGTTCCAAAGAATTCTCAAAATGAAATTAGTTGTATTTCATTTAAAAATAGATGGCCAGTAGCTCTTTCAAGAGCAAGGGAATCAAATGAGCGATTGACTGCCACCAGCCTAAAAAGGTTGCAGAACACCAGGTTAGAGTTGATGAAAGCCATACTGCCATTTTGGAATAAAATTTTGTAATATTTTTCTAGACATTTTTGTCACCCAAATCCCTTGAGATTTATTCTTAAAAAATAGAGTAATAATAATGATAAATGTTTGATATACTTACTCCACTAATTGACCATACAACGGGCAGTGAGATTAACTGGAAAGAATGAGAGGTTGGGAGTCAGATAGCCCTGACTTGAAAACTGGCTTGGCTGCTTAATTTTGGAGGAATCTGAGTGTCCTCCTGTACTCAATGCTTTCCTATTATTAGGAAACCATGCGTATGCATCCTAATATAGTAATAGTAACTACTGACTTCTTAGGGGTGTTGCGGCATTAAACAAGATAATGTCCATGAAACATGTAATACAGTAGCCTCATAGTATCTACTGCAATGCAGATGCCTTTCTTACCACCTTCTGACTTTTGAGATGAAAATGCAAGCTGATGTAAATACTCCTGGTGGAGACTGTGGTGGTGGTGGCCTTGGGGGACGGTGCTGGCTTCCAGTATGGGGAATGGACATGTCTGTCACCCTTGGAGACAAGAGGAGGCCCCATGTTACTTTTTTATGGACAGAGATTGGGCAAGAGCAATAGAGGTCTGGCTGGTACTGTTTTCTGCTCATTTCCCATTAGTGCATCTGGGATAGCAGCCTCCCTATGCCTCAGAGATATTTCTAGTATACTTTATTTTTTTAAAATGGAGAAAAGCCAGTGATCTGAAGCCAGTGATCTCCAAGTGTATACTGAGATTGAGCAGCAGCAAAGGAAGAATGAGAAGTGCTTGCTCTTGGCAGGAGATTCTTAGAATGTGAGAGTATCAGGAGGGACATTAGAGATCAATCTAATTTCACTCCCTCCCTTAAGGAACAATGAAAGTGAGGCTAGGAGAGATGAGGTGGCTCATCCAGAACACCCAGCAAGTTGGGACCATGGTTTCCACTCAGCCTTGTAGAATGTGCCAGACTCAAAATCAGGAGAATAATTGAATTTTGTCAACCTTAACCATTTTCCCTGCTTTGTTTTTCACTGAGTGAGACAACTCTCAAAGATTTCATTCTCGAGTAAAGAAAACAACTTCAGGGGAGTAAAGTCTTCCACCTAACAGCACAGAACCTTTAAGAAAATGGATTTTGTTTTTTGACATCATGTTGAGTGGAAGGTTGTAATGAGACATGAGCGTAAATAAAAATCATAAATACAAACTAAGAATTAAGGCATGATGAAGCAATTAGAAATACATGGCACTCCATTCAGCCTGTACCTGAAATCTGACTATGCTGAGAAGTGTCCATGGTGGCCCTTTAACAGTATGTAGAAACCCAAGCTCGTGGCAGAAACTGAGTGTCTGGATGCTAATAAACACTACTAGTAAATTATTTGCTTAGGAAAAATTTATAATTCTGCTTCATACTATTTTATACACCTTTGCCAAAGCAATCTGTTTTAGAATTATTTAAGTGGCATAAAAGAAAGCATGCACATGCATCCTAAAGACTGGTTTTGCTGAATCAGGGTCTAGTGAATAATAATAAAAATAACACTCCCACTTCAAGTCTACATACTAGGCCGCACTCTGGAGGATTTTCCCCTCCCAGATGCTGTTTACATGTCAAACAAGAGGCCATGATCATGGTGGAGTCTCAGCTGTGTTCAGTGCAAATACAGTGGTGTGGGCAAAATAAACAACAGAATCACAGAGGAGGGTGCAAACAAACAGTGTGGCTGTACATTTCTAGGTAAAATGCCCCAGTTATGAAAGTGCCTGAGAGGTTAAAAGACCACCTTTGTTCACTCCCCTTAAAAGCGTAATTGTGACAGGGTTAAAGTAAATTCACTTTTCAGGGAAGAAGCTGTAACCTTCCTTTAGGTATATGTTATATTAGTCAAGATCAAGATGAATCCAGGCAATCCTATTGCTAAAGTGGAATATTTGATTAACTTAAACGTCTTACTAAGCCTCAGTCACAAATGTGATCCAATCGTCTTACTGTTGGGTATCACGGAGTAGCCTCCCAAAGACCTAGGAGTTTTGTTTATTTTGCAGTGTGTGATTAAAGCAGATAGTAAGAATTGACAACCAACGAGCGCACTCAGATCTATACTTTGAACCTCTTGAACCCTGGAAAAAAATTTTAATATTGTTTTTAGTTAATTTCTCCCTCATCACTCTAAGTTATATTTGAATTTTTAGCAGTACCACAGGGAGTAGTCTAGCAATATTTCTGGATTTTAGTTAGAGCCAATTCAGAATTCATGACATGAAACCATTATGAGAGTCAGCGAATTCCACATTTGTCTCTTTATACACCAGGTACTAGCCTAAATACAAATAAAAAATATCTCTGCTTTTAGAGACTGTGGAGAAGATAGAAATAAAGAGATAAAAACAATTCTTTCTCTTTTTATTAAAAAAAGTCATATGCTCACAATCAGATCAGAAGTCTATTTGCCGTAACACTCCATGTTCCTTCAGATACACTGGATGATTTTATGTATTGTATTAACTGCTTTTATTTATATTTATAAAAGAAAACAAACTTGGGTTTGAAATGTGGCTTTGCTGTTTACTAGCTATAACCCTGAACAAAGTAATGTCTCCAAATTTGTAAAATGGAGTTAGTAACATCAACTCTGGAGGCTTACAAGGCTGTAAAATGCATGAAGCATCTACGATTGTATGGGATACAAGTAGCTGTTCAATAAGTGGTAACTATTATTAATCACTTGCTTTATGTTCTAATAGTTCTGAGACTTGTCCAATTTCAGGTGCAAAGCATTTGAACAATATTTTAGGGCTGGGCGGGGTAGCTCACACCTGTAATCCCAACACTTTGGGAGGCTGAGGCGGGCAGATCACGAGGTCAGGAGATGAAGACCATCCTGGCTGACACGGTGAAATCCCATCACTACTAAAAATACAAAAAAATTAGCCAGGCGTGGTGGTGGGCGCCTGTAGTCCCAGCTACTTGGGAGGCTGAGGCAGGAGAATGGCGTGAACCTGGGAGGCAGAGCTTGCGGTGAGCCGAGATCGCGCCACTGCACTCCAGCCTGGGCAGCAGAGCAAGATACTGTTTCAGAAAAAAAAAAGAAAAAAAAAGCATTTTAACAATATTGTAAATAACTTTTGCTCATGAAAATATGTCCATACATAATTTTTCGAGTGTTTCTTATATTTGCCACTTTGCATTTTTAAATCTTCTAAACATACAAAGGGACATTTATAACATGTGTTTTAAAACCTATAAAACATGTGAACCAACCATCCAATTAAAGGATTAGCACATCACCAATTGCTTTGCATCTTTTTTGAGAGTTCTTAATATTAAGGTAATTATCAACACTTGCTGTACAATTTTTATTTATTTTATTGCTAAATTCTTATATCCAATTTACAATAGCAGATAATGGTTTTCATACAGGATTTGTGAGAATGCTAAAAGTAGTGGCAGGAAGAGTGGCACACCTGGGTATTGAGGTAGAGGAAGGAAAAGGAGGGAGGCTGTTGCTTTTCTACAACATTCACACTTAAATGCTTCCTGGCTGCCATTCAAAGTGAGTTCAGGCTGACCCATTGTCTCTGTAGGAGCCATTTTTGCTCTACGGTTTCATAAAACATAAGGAAACTGCATTTTATTAGCACTTTGTAAATTTAAGTGCACCCGGGAAAATTGCCTTATTAAGCATTACTGAGTTACCTGAAAAACACAATGTCAGAAACTAATGTTTTTACAGAAGACTGACATTAATGGCTGGTTATACTTCCCTTGAGAGCTTAATAATCTTTGATGAATAAAAAGTTCCCTTCTGAAGAGGAAACAAGACAACATTTTAGAGAGTAAACAATAGTTAATAGAGGACTCCTCTTTCCCTGTCTGGTAACCCAAAACGGCCATCATAAATCACCAATTAATGTCTGTATAAGTATCTGTCACAGAAGAGAGTTCTAGGTAATGATATAGACTTGCTATGTTCAAGGAAAACAAGTTTCCTGGCCATGGCACACCGTGCAAGCTTTTCATATAAGATTTGCAAGTGCTGAAGTAAAAAGTGTGAAGTTAAAAAAATGCTCAAGTAAAAATCATGAATGTTAGGAGGCTTATATCTTATTTAATTTTGACGTTATGAATGCAGAGAAAGTCGTTTTTGAGTAAAAGTAATGTGTTTGTTAAACACCAATATACACCAATATTTAATACTTTCAGTAAAAATTTTGTGTTCACTTTTTGGTTACATATTGTGGCCAATTATAATTTTTACATTTATATGTCCTCCTGACTCCCTCAAAGCTTCCCTGAAAACAATTTTTTGTTTGTTTTTTGAGAATTCAACACACTCAGAAATGGCCATTAAAATGATTCTTTATTGTTGACAGCACAAAAGGGTGACTGTAGGCTATTTATTTATTTATTTATTTTTATGTATTTTGAGACGGAGTTTCACTCTTGTTACCCAGGCTGTAGTGCAATGGCACAATCTCAGCTCACAGCAGCCTCCGCCTCCCGGGTTCAAGCAATTCTCCTGCCATAGGCTCCTGAGTAGCTGGGATTACAGGCGTGCGCTACCATACCCATTTGATTTTGTATTTTTAGTACAGATGGAGTTTCTCCATTTTGGTCAGGCTGGTCTCGAACTCCCGACCTCAGGTGATCTGCCTACCTAGGCCTCCCAAAGTGCTGGGATTACAGGCATGAGCCATTGCGCCCGGCCCTTAACTGTACATTTTTAAATAACTTAAAGAATGTAATTAAGAGTGTTACTGGATCGTTTCTAACTCAAAGGAGGGGATGTTTGAGGGGATGGAAAGCCCATTCTTCATGATGTGCTTATTTCACATTCCATGTCTTTATCAAAACAGCTCATGTACCTCATAAATATACACACCTACGATGTAGCCACAAACATAAAAAAATTTAAATGATACCTAAATAATAGCCTAAGGACAGTATAAGCAATAAAAGCGATATGTTCTATGTAGTCATATAAATGATAAATAGTGCCATGCCTGAGCAGCAATCATAATCAGATGTTCAAATTGTGGGTTTGGGAACATTGTAACGAAAAGCAATCCTCTGAGGAAATCAGTGTGCACTGATGGGGGTGCTATTTCTGTTTTTTTATCATAAGCATTAATCATTTTATTGCTTTGATAAGAAGATGTAGTTATAGATGGAGATGGCGTTTAAAAAAAAAAAAAAAAAGCCCTCAGCAGTGGATAGAGAAATCTTTTTGCTTTCAGTTTTTCTTAGAAATCCCTTCATGTGCTGCCTCTCCTGGCCCTCCCTCAACTCTCCCGCTCATACACACATACACAAACACACGCACACTGGTGTGCGTCTTGTCTATAGTCTGGCTTGAGCTGCCTGAGGGCTTCTGGGGCAGCCTTGATGTCCTAAAGGGTGTGTGAAATTGAAGACAAACATTTTTACTAGGAGTTTACAGCCATAACAAAGTAAACTGTGGGCCCTCCAGGTGTCCTTGATGGGTAGGAACAAAGGCCTGCGGTGAAGCAAAAAGAGCCCTGGAGTTTGAATTAGAAGAAGCTGCCTTTGAGTCCCTGCTCCAAGTTCACGGGCTGGGTAAACTTGGGTAATCACTTTCTCTCTCCAAGTCTCCGTTTCATCAGGAGTCAAATGGGGGAGCCAGACTAGGTTATCGCTCAAAGTCTTTACCCAGCTCTGGGAACCTATGATCCTAGTGTTTGCTTTACCCTTTATATTTTATTGGTTACTTTCCCATAATTTTTTTTTTTTAAAGGTGTCTTAAATGCTTAGAAACCAAAGAATAAAATTACATTTCAAATAGAATCATAAAATTTGGGTGATTTTCTTTTCCTTATTTTTAGTTATTAAAAGTTACTTTTAAAAACAAAATAAGACAAATGTTCCTTTAGATTTTCCCTTTCGAAGAAACCACAAGATGGTGGTATATTGGTTCTCCTTCACCACAACAGAAGTTTTATTCATTTATTTGCTTATTACTCTAAGACATAACTCGTTCTTCAAATATTTAATAAAAAGTGCCCATAAAACATAGAGTTTTTATACACGAATCATTATTTATTATGGAATGTTGTATCATACATTTCAGTTAACAAACCATATTTACATACAGGATCATACTGCCTTACCTTATCCTAGTCCCACTCTATTAGGAAGGCAAGCAAGGTACTACTCATGTCATCTGATCTGTGGGGAAACCAAGGCTCAAAGAAGTGGGAACTTGGCCACAGCTGCACAGAAACAGAGCCAGAGCCTGAACATAGACATCTCCTAGAGCTGGGTCCCAAGTGAATGTTAGTGTCATTAAACTAAACTCACTTAATTCAAGGCCAGTGTATATATCAAATGACATTTCACCTGTATTAAGAAGTTTATTTCATTTCTAGTTTGAAGCTTAGATTCCTTGAACCTATAAAATAGTTCAAGAACTGGCCACAGTTCAAATTGAAAGCACAGTATAGCAATTCAGAGATTGGGAATGCCCTTTGATGAATACCATAGAATATAAGAAATAACTCACAGAAAAAGATAAAGAAGAAATGGGAATAAAGTACATTTCCTTAGAATGTTGGAACCATTGCCTTCTAATTGAAGAATGTGGATGTCAGGTGGGAGGGGGAATGCACTGGTACTTTAGAACTGTGCAGACCTGGGTTAGAACCCTGACTCTTCCTCTTCCTGACTCTTACACATTTGGTGATACATCCCTTGGAGCCTCTGTTTAGTCCTAGGCTAAAATGCAAATATTTAACTTGCAAGGTTGTTTATAAGCATCAGAGACAATTATATAAAGTGCTTGTCATGTCGTGCTTGACAAAATAAGCACTTCATAAGCAGTGGCTATTGTTCATAGGAATCATTTTCTTTCAAATTGTTGTTAGATACATCTAACAACATTAGATGTATTAGATGTTGTTAGATACATCTAACAACAAGACGATTGTTCAATACATCTATTTTGTGATGTATTGTACTATTTAATGTAAGAAATCTAATGTAAGTGTAGGGGGAGCACTATCAGTGGGAGACCTGTTGAACTTAGATAATCTATGAGATCCTTTGCAATTCAGAGTCCTTATTGTAATTTATATTTTCCAATTTGCTAGATCTATTAGAGACCCTGATTATGGTAGTGAAATAGATATTACCAACTTTATACATGTGATCCATTATACAAATATATATGTGTTACAAACAACTATCAAAATAGAACATGTACATATACAAAAAAAGAAAATGCTAGTTTTTACTGAAAACAGTGCTAGAAAGGGACTGGTACTAATAGCAACAGTAACAATAGCAATAATAGCAACAATCATTTTTAAAGCATCTACTCTATTTAAGGCGCCGTATACGACAATGTGGAAACTTGACTGTATCCTCAAGACACTAAAGAGCATGCCGGGGTGGGCAAGACCTAACATGCATTATGCCTGTGTAGGTAAAGTGCCCATAAGAGACTGCAAAATTTTTCTAAGCAGCAGGTATGTCATGAAAAATATGTTGTGATTGGATCGAAGGACCAGAATCTATCTTTTATTAATCCTGGATGACTTTGGACAAGTCATTATCTTTTTGGGCCTCAGTTTTCTCAACTATAAAAAAAATGACTGGAATAATCTTTCAAGTCCAGCATTCTATGATCCTGTTGCATTAATTATTTTTACAACTTGCCTGAACCAGCTGGGTTCTTTTTACAATCCTATAGGTATATACAATCTGTTTAATTCTTTTTCTCTTCTCTTCTCTTATCTCTTTCTTTCTTTCTTTCTTTTTGCTTCCTTAAAACAACATTATTTTGGCCAAGAATAAGCTGGAATGTCACAAATTTGCATAAATAGCTGAATTGACTCACAAATATGTTTTCTAATTAAGTTTTAATGTTTAAACTTTTCTTGTAGAATTAACCCCATCAATCTCCTTTTGATGTTTAAATAGTATTGGAAAAAATCAAACTTTATATTGAGAAGTGGTGTTAGTAACTGCACTAAGTTCCTATTAACCAACGTTGTAGTTTTCACAAATTTCACTGTGATCAGACCCATAGGAATAAGAGTAAAGTGAATGTCAGAGATCCAATTACTATACTGTGTAGTTAAAATGTCTAGATGAGATTTTTGAACTCTCAACTCAATCCTTTTCCTTCTTCTGAAATAACTTCTAAGGAGAATAGCATATTAAGGAAAAATCCAGATACTAGATTGATATTAAAAAGCAAGAAAAACAGCGCCAGGCAACAGGGGTATAAATGTCTCTATAAATGTGACAGACATAAAAGAAAGTGAAGGAAAGTTAAAAATTACCATAGGGCAGGCAGGACACCTGCTAAAGAACCTTCTGCTGCCAGTCACAGCTGGAAAGAAAAATGAAAGAGATGCAAACAACTGTCCTGGAAGCATGAAATCATTCTTTTGTCTTTTTTTTCCCTTATGAACAATTACAGTATGCAGAAATTAGGGGGGGATCTCAAAGTATTGGGATGAAAATTTCAGCAGGTTCTGCATATAAATAGCAGAGGCATGGAAGTGTGCCTCTTTGAAAACAAGATGTGTTTGGGAGCTCCCCGTGCATTGAAGAAAGTGGTAATTAATGCATAGTGAATGACTTTGAATGAAGGATGAATAGGGGACATAACAATGGGTAGTTTTTTCTTTTCCTTTTTCTTCTTTTCTTTTTTCCCCCTTTTTTCCCTTTTTCTTTCTTTTCTTCTTCTTCTTCTTTTTTTAAGGTTAAAGCATTGAAGAAAGAAAGCTGTTAAAAGATGGCTACTGTGAGGCTACCACTTCAATGTCTGTCTTCTGTGGCTTTCCTCTCGAGGCTGTGGTGGGAGTTTGTTTTGTATTGCTCTCCAATCACAATGGAGTTAATTTGCACCAATTTCATTTTTGTGCATGCCCCTCAATGTTTTCCTTTTCTGCTGGATTTTTTTTTAAATATTATTTTGGCAGGGCTTGGTCCTTTGATGATCCTTTTGAGCAAATGGTTTGCCCAAAGTTCAGATGGTGCTAGCTCCGTCTTCTTTTTCATTTACAACATCAAGAGGATTACAGAGAATAACTTTGTTGCCCAACATCAATGATATATCTTCAGGCTACTAGAAAGGTAGTTCTCAGAAAGTGTGTCTTCTAATAGTTTAGAACCTCCACAGGCTTCAGATAAAACAAGTATTAAATACAGAAAGCTCACAAGGATACCAAGGAAGGTTAAACTCACGCAACCTCCTTCATCTCAAACACCTGAAATATATCTTTTTTTTTTTTTTTTTTGACTGTCGAAGTGTGATCATGGTGAAGACAGCAGTAAGATCTTATATAACAGAAGACAGAAAAAGACAGAGAAGGAGTCACGTGGAGATGCACACACATATTAGTGAGAGAATATAAAAATAATCTTGTCCAAAGGCAAGTAAATTATAATGGGCCAAAAACTAAATATATGTAAGCTGAAAAAAAGATACTATAGACAAAGTGCTAACAGTGCAATGTTTTCTTCTCTCAGTTAAGCCAACTAACATAACCCCAAATTTGGTCTTAGGGAAATTTTAGGAATTCTCATAATTTTAACAATTGTGAATGCGGAGGAATTCCCAAATAACACAGGCAACTCATACATCTCTGGGCTCCAGTTACCACTTCAGCTGTGACTGGACATTCAAATGTGGATGACCCACTAGCTCCTTCTAAACCTGTCATTTCCTCTGCCCCTTTCCCTTGAACTAGCTTCTCTGATCTAGTCGCAAATTCTGTGAACAGTTCTAAGAGTCCATTGGAGGAACTGCGGTAACTAAACATTGCATCAAGGTCATGCCATTGTGTTCTTTTTAATAGAGTCTGTTTTATTGACTGCATAACTAAATATGATTTTGACTTTACATTTTTATGTGGCTTCTGATACAAATAAATTCAAACCCAGAGCAATTTATTGGGGGCAGCACAGAAGCATTCTCAAATGGGTCAAAAATTGCTACTAAATGTTACTAAAAGCCTCTGTCTAAAGATGTTTTTTTCTGATTTGTCATATTGCCTAAAATTCCACAATAGAAGATAAATTCCTTTCTGTTTTTGGTCCTCAAAGTCTCTATGTTAAAGCAATAATCTCTGAGTTGGGACTTTGTATCATCTGGAGATACAGAAGTTTCTGGGAGAGAGAAAGATGTTGGAAAACAAGGTGCAAAGGGGCCAAAGAAATTCTGGGATCTCACTTGGCACCTACTCCCCACTTCATCCTTCCTTCCGCAGTCCCACTGTTACTTCCTTAAAACAACCAGTAATCATCCCTATCATCAGTATTTTCATGTCTCTCAACAGGGTCTTGGAATCCTTTATCAGCCTACTCCAGTTTACCCTCATGCTGCCACAAAAATAATCCTGAGCACAGCTTGGTTTAGGTCACTACTATACTTAAAAACCTTTTGGGCTCTCTTTTGTTTTCCAAAGATATGTATTCATCCAGCCGGGCATTTGAGCACCTCTGTGATCTGACTGTAATCTGTCATTCTGGCCTTAGCTCATGCTTCTTCCACAAAACACTCTCTGTACTTCAACCACACTATAGTGTTTGATTTTCTAGCATGATCATATCTACTCATCTTCATGCCACTGTTCGTGCTATTTTCATCATCAAGTGCCTTCTTCCCTCTCCTAACCTCCTAACCACCCAATAAGTGCATGACAAATATCTTCTAATTTAAACATTGTTTAAAATGATGTTACCTTGCTTTGATGAGATATAGGGAAGTGTGCAATTTCTTGTCCTGTGCAGGGAATGGAGATTGTTAGAGACCTTCCAGGGCAGGGCTTGATCTTTTCTATCAAATGCCTGATAGTTTTACCCACTGTGTAATGCAGTTACACGTCTAGGATATTTTTCCTAAAGATATGGAAATAAATACTTGGCAAGAAGGATATTCATCATAGTATTGTATACAATAGCAGAAAGTTTGCAACAACCTTCATGCTTCCGAATGAAAACTTAGTTTAATAAGTAGTACAACCAGAAATGGGATAATCTTTAGCCATTACAAGTGGTTTTACAAACTGATGTTCAATAGTACAATATTCATGATAAATTATTGAGTAACAGAAAAGATTTTGAAATCATATCAACGATAGGATAATTCAATATATTTATCTATCTATGAAGAAACCTGGAAAGAAATGACCAAAGTGTTCATAGAGCTTATCTCTGAGATTATGGGTGATAGTTTTTTTGTTTTATTTTTTCCTATTTGTAAAGTGAACATGGCTATCCAGCCATGAAAAGACATGGAGGAACCTTAAATGAATATCGCTAAGTGAAAGCAGTCGGTCTGAAAAGGCTATGTACTGTGAGATTCCAACTATATAACATTCTGTAAAAAGCAAAACTATGAAGACAGTAAAAAGACCAGTGGTTGCCAGAAGTCCAGGGAAAGAGATGGAGGGATGAATAGTGGAGCACAGAAGTTTCAGGGCATTGAAGCTGTTCTGTATTATACTGTAATGATAGGCACATGACACTGTGCATTTGTCAAAACTCATAAAACTACAGCACAGAGAAACTGTAATATAGACTATGGACTTCAATTTATAATAATGTATCAAGATTGATTCATCAATTGTAATAAATGTCTTACACTAATGTGAGCCGTTATTAGTAAGGAAACTCTATGGGGACAAGGCGGAGGCAGGAGCTATATAGGAACTTTCTACCATCTGCTCAATTTTCTGTAAACCTAAAACTTCTGTAAAAAATAAAGTCCATTAATTTAACAAAGATGAACATGGTATTTTCTTATACTAAGAAGAACAGTATTCTCAAAATAATTTTGGACATTCCTTCAGAGCTCAATTTAAGTGTGTATTTTTTCATTAAATTTTCTTCATTTTTCAAAGCATGTGTTCTCTCTGTAGCTGATGGAATGTGGCACCTGTAGCCCATGCCCAGCCCACCACTCAGTGTTTGCAATGTCGCTCCTCCTGAGGGCAGGAACTGTGCCAGATCCTTGTCCTCTTAAGCCCAGAACAATGTCTGCCATAGTGAAGACCAACAGGAAACACGCAGGCAAAGCTGCAGACAGACACATGAACACATGAAAAACGCAGAAATTTTAAAAAGTATATATAACAAACTATACAGGCAATGAATGCTATAATAAGTTGACTCAAGTTTTGGAAATACTAATTCAGCCTTGAAAAGAGCTATTAATACTAATCTGTTTGTGCAAGACTGATAATAATTTAGGCCATTTGAGGGGAAAAAATAGTATCCATGTAATTGATCTTCTCTTCTATATCTTTATTAGGTGATATCAGTTGAAAATGTCAGCACTTTACAGCCTGGATAACCAGTGATATCTCACCAAATATGTGGTTCTTTTTTTATTAGCACGATCTTGCTGTGGCTGCCATGAACAGTTTTATCTCTCGTTTTCCATGAGATATACAGTTTAATGCTTTCAACATGCATAAAGTAATAAAAAAATTAACCTTTTAGAATTATTTGAAAAGTTGCAATTAAAGAGATTTTAAAAGTCTCATCTTTATTCTTCTTTTACTTTTTGGATTCCAGTGCCATTGTATAAATACTCCTTGACCTTCCCATATCACTTCTAGAAGTTACACACAAAGAATCTGAGGGGTTTTTTTGTTTTTTGTTGTTTTCAGGTGGAGTCTTGCTCTGTCACCCAGGCTGGAGTGCAGTGGTGCAATCTCAGCTCACCTCAATCTCTGCCACCCGGGTTCAAGCAATTCTCCCATCTCAGCCTCCCAAGTAGCTGGGATCACAAGCACCTGTCACCACACCCAGCTAAGTTTTGTATTTTTAGTAGAGACGGGGTTTCACCATGTTGGCCAGGATGGTCTTGATCTCTTGACCTTGTGATCTGCCTGCCTCGGCCTCCCAAAGGGCTGGGATTACAGGCATGAGCCACCACGTCCAGCCTTCAAATTATTTTTTGTAGAGACAAGATCTTGCTATGTTGCCTAAGCTGGTCTTGAACTTGTGGGCTCAAACAGTCTCCCTGCCTTGGCCTCCCAAAGTGTTAGGATTACAAGTGTGAGCCATTACACTGGTCCAATTTTAAAGATACTGTACTGTCTTCTGGCATTCTTGGTTTCTGTTGAGAAACCCATGGTCATTTAAATCATTTCCTGTCATGTAGTATGTCACTTTTCTGAAGCTTTCTAGTTTAAAACAAAATCTTTGGCTTTGAATGGTTTCTTATTTATTTAGAAAAGTTATTTTGAAACAGGATCTAACTCCCGTTGCCCAGGCTGGAGTGCAGTGGTGCAACCTCTGCTCACTGCAGCCTCGTCCTCCTGGGCTCAGGTGATTCTCCCACCTCAGCCTGCTGAGTAACTGGGACTACAGGTGCCCCCCACCACAACTGGCTAATTTTTTATATTTTTAATAGAGATAGGGTTTTGCCATGTTGCCCAGGCTGGTCTTGAATTCCTGAGCTCAAGGGATCTGCCTGCCTCAGCCTCCTAAAGTGCTGGGATTACAGGCTTGAGCCATTGCACCCAGCTTAGTTTTTTTTTTTTTTTTTAAATTTTTTTGGTTTTTTTGAGATGGAGTCTTGCTCTGTTGCCCAGGGCGGCTGGAGTGCAGTGGCATGATCTCAGCTCACTGCATCCTCTGCTTCCCAGGTTTTTTTTAGTAGAAACAGGGTTTCACCATCTTGGCCAGGCTGGTCTCGAACTTATGACCTCATGTGATCCACCCGCCTCAGCCTCCCAAAGTGCTGGAATTACAGGCGTGAGCCACTGTGCCTGGCCAGAATCTGAGTTTTATAGAAGGGAGTAGCAGTGAGAAATACAATGCAAGAAATAACTTTCTGTTGTGCTTTTTAAAAAAGAATATATAATATATACCATTGTCCTTAATGTATTTCATTTCAACAAGAAATGACATATTATTGAATGCCTTATTTCCTTGGTTCCTTCTATCACAATTAATGTATATACTCTTAAACACAAGGTATATAGCATTAGCTGTAAAGATGGTCCAGTATTTTGGAGTCTTTTCATTATTTTGCTTCTAGTATCACTTTAAGTCTCTGGTGTCTTACCTCTACGGAGACCTGGCATTTCTTTGTGTTGGAGAGGCAATTTAATCCATTTTTACTATCTGCAAACAGACTTTCAAACAAAATCTCAAACTCTTTGAATGTGCCCCAAGGATTCCACCAAATCTATAATCCTCTACTCTCTTCGGGGGCTGTGAAGGGTGGTGACAGGAATAGAGCTGGCACCAACTAGGGAGCCTCATTAGTGTTTGTGATTTTGATTTTTGTTACCATTCTGTTCTATGGCCTTTTAAAAACTGGAGCAATAAGTACCCTCACATCTCACTGCACCCCTCCCTCTAGCTCCACCAAATCCAAACCACCTGGAATGATCTGGAGAAGCCTCTCCAGACTGTGGAGGAAGCCCACCAGGTGTGCTTTCTCTCATGGAGTTGGGATGGGGGTGCTGATTTTAAATAGCTAAGTGTTCAGCATCTTGTTGTTGACAACTTGAGTGGGCAGCAGTAAGCCATCCCTGTCAGGGGAGTATCATTCAGAGCTCTAGATGACTGTGACTACTTCCGGACATGGAGAGGTGAGACAGGTGTGCCACGCCAAACAGGCAAAGGTTGGCTAAAGATAACCTAGAAAGGAGAGATCAAAGAAAAAAAAATCCTGACATTTTTTTCTCTGCAGAAAATTTACTTAATGATTGGGAAGACAGTGCATTCTAAAGTCAGTCTTTTGAAAAGAATGAGATGGGTGGAGTATATGAAACCACAGATAAACAACATGTGACAAGTGACTGCCATGTGCCAGGCAAGTGATCTCATTTAAGCATTACAACCATCCAGGCATTATTATTTTCATTTTACAGATGAAGGAACTGAGGTTCAGTAGTAGCTTCTGATTAAGTAGCTTCAACAGCCTTTGTTCCAACCAAGCTTGTCTGACTCCAAGATGCCTGCTCGGCTGTGGCACAGGCTGACTTTGTGCAGGAGCTTGCAGGGACTTACTGTGGTCACCTCTAAGCTCTAAGATATCTTTCCTACCTCTCCAAAGATCTTGCAACCCACCCCTTCTCTGTTGAATTTATGATTAACTGTTAGTTTTAAATGTAGGTAAAGTTTTCAAAGTATCTAAAATGTAAATATTTATGAGTACAACTTAAGCCCTTGAGTTTGTGGGAAAAGTTTTTGTAATACATACATGAATTTATGCATTAAGAGATGTATCTTGGGACAAACTTGTCTCCATTTATGAAAGAAAAAGTATAACAAAAGCATTGCTCAAATAAATCTTTACGACCCAACTGAATCATCTAGTAGAAGCATAAAACTCTCATTTGTTCATGCTTAGGCTTAGTTGGCTAAGACTGACCTTTTTATCATTGCCTCCTCTAGTACAAGCATGTTACCCAAAAAATCAGGACAGCAGAAGTCACCAAAAAGGAAGAGGACCTTAATACGTGGAAAGAGCAGAGCAGAGATTTCACATCAGCACATCTTGGTGTGAATCCTGCTGAGTACATAACCAGTAATTTAGCTCTCTGAGCTTCACTCAGGTGTATGAATGTGAGAAAACAATGGCACCGCTTACCTGCACTTTTTATTTATTTTTTTGTTTATCAGTGGAGGGGCCATTTTGGTGAGTCTATGCACTGGTGCAAATACATGATTTTCACAGTCAAGAATTAGACACTTAGAAGTTTTAGCAGATAAGATAATGTTGGTCTGAATGACACTTCACTTCTTCTGTGTCAACTTCTGTATCTGTAAAATAGGAGATAGATATGTTATAGTGATACTGCAAGGGTTAAGAGACAAAAGTATAGAAAAATGCTTCACTATCATTCATGATTCAGATCAGAGGAACTCAGCTGTGCATCCTTAACAATTCAGGTGGGTAGAAGTACTAATGCCGGATTCCAATCCTTTGAAAAGAATGACTCTGGATCTCTGTAAACAGTAGCACAACCACGGAATAGGCTGTGTAGTTAGTCATAAGCCCAAGCAGTTTACATACATATTTATAAAGAACTCATATTAGCCTATTTCAATTACTTTCCTCAAATTTTAAACTCTTTTACATCAGCCTCTTTCAAGAGTTGATGTGAATTTTTCACCTATATTATAAGTGCACATATAGGATGTTTTAGGGAAGATATATACTATTGTAGCTTTTCAGAACCCTATGTCTCATACATGGAATAATAACCCTGACATTCAAAGAGTGCTTACTATATGCCAAGCATTGTCTTAACCACTTGACATGGACTGTCTCAATGAATCCTCAGCACCATTTTCCAGATGGGCAGCTGAGACCCAGGGGGACTGAGGAACATGTTTAGCTTTGCTGCCTAAAGTCATAGGATGACAAAGTGGTGGAGCTGAAGTGTGAACCAACAAACTGTAAACCTAAGCTTTCATTTTTAGCCACTGCACTGCATAGCCTCCCAGGAAACTTCAGCAAATAAAAGAATTAATGGATATAGTTGTTTGTATCTGGGACAAGAAACTTTTTTTTTAAAAAAACAAAACAAAACAAAAAAAACTCCTCCTTCTTTCTTTTCTTTTTAAAAACAGAAAAAAAATATTTATTTATAATACTTTAAGTTCTGGGATACATGGGCAGAATGTGCAGGTTTGTAACATAGGTATACACGTCCCATGGTGGTTTGCTGTACCCATCAACCCGTCATCTACCTTAGGTATTTCTCCTAATGCTCTCCCTCCCCCACCTCTACCCCCGACAGGCCCCAGTGTGTGATATTCCCCTCCCTGTGTTCATGTGTTCTCATTGTTCAACTTCCACTTACAAGAGAGAACACGCAGTGTTTGGTTTTCTGTCCCTGTGTTAGTTTGCTGAGAATGATGGTTTCCAACTCCATCCATGTCCCTGCAAAGGACATGGACTCATCCTTTTTTATGGCTGTGTAGTATTCCATGGTGTATATGTGCCACATTTTCTTTATCCCGTCTGTCACTGATGAGTATTTGGGTTGGTTCCAAGTCTTTGCTGTTGTGAATAGTGCTGCAGTAAACATACATGTGCATGTGTCTTTATACTAGAATGATTAATAATCCTCTGGGTATATACTCAGTAATGGGATTGTTGGGTCAAATGGTATTTCTGGTTCTAGATCCTTGAGGAATTACCACACTGTCTTCCACAATGGTTGAACTAATTTACACTCCCAGCAACAGTGTAAAAGCATTCCTGTTTACCCATATCCTCTCCAGCATCTGTTGTTTCCTGACTTTTTAATGATCACCATTCTAACTGGAGTAAGATGGTATCTCATTGTGGTTTTGATTTGCATTTCTCTAATGACCAGCATTGATGAGTTTTTTTTCAAATGTTTGTTGGCCACATAAACATCTTCTTTTGAGAAGTGTCTGTTCATATCCCTCACCCACTTTTTAATGGGGCTGTTTGTTTTTTCTTGTAAATTTGTTTAAGTTCCTTGTAGGTTCTGGATATTAGCCCTTTGTTAAATGGATAGATTGCAAAAATTTTCTTCCATTCTGAAGGTTGGCTGTTCACTCTGATGATAGCCATGCAAAAGCTCTTTAGTTTAATTAGATCCCATTTGTCAATTTTGGATTTTGTTGTCATTGCTTTTGGTGTTTTAATCATGAAGGCTTTGCCCATGCCTGTGTCCTGAATGGCATTGCCTCGGTTTTCTTCTAGGGTTTTTATGGTTTTAGGTCTTATGTTTAAGCCATTAATCCATCTTAAGTTTAATTTTTGTATAAGGTGTAAGGAAGGGGTCCAGTTTCAGTTTTCTGCATATGGCTAGCCAGTTTTCTCAATGCCATTTATTAAATAGGGAATCCTTTCTTCTTCCTGATTTAGTCTTGGGAGGGTGTATGTGTCCAGGAATTCATCCATTCCTTCTGAATTTTCTACTTTATTTGCGCAGAGGTGTTTATAGTATTCTCTGGTGGTAGTTTGTATTTCTGTGAGATCAGTGGTAATATCCCCTTTATCATTTTTCATTGTGTCTATTTGATCGTTCTCTCTTTTCTTCTTTATCAGCCTGGCTAGCAGTCTGTCTATTTTGTTAATCTTTTCACAAAACCAGCTCCTGGATTCATTCATTTTCTGTTCATTTTGCATTTGCATTGTTTTTGTCATACTTGTTGAATATCAGATGGTTGTAGATGTGTGGCATTATTTCTGAGGCCTCTGTTCTGTTCCATTGGCCTATGTATCTGTTCTGGTACCAGTGCCATGCTGTTTTGGTTACTGTAGCCTTGCAGTATAGTTTGAAGTCAGGTAGTGTGATGCCTCCAGCTTTGTTCTCCTTGCCCAGGATTGTCTAGGCTATACGGGCTCTTTTTTGGTTCCAAATGAAATTTAAAGTAGTTTTTCTTCTAATTCTGTGAAGAAAGTCAGTGGTAGCTTGATGGGAATAGCACTGAATCTATAAATTACTTTGGGCAGTATAGCCATTTTCACAATATTGATTCTTCCTATCCATGATCATGGAATGTTTTTCCATTTGTTTGTGTCCTCTCTTATTTCCTTGAGCCATGGTTTCTAGTTCTCCTTGAAGAGGTCCTTCACATCCCTTGTAGGTTATATTCCTTTTTATTTTGGTCTCTTTGTAACAATTGTGAATTGGAGTTCACTCATGATTTGGCTCTCTGCTTGTCTATTATTGGTGTATAGGAATGCTCGTGATTTTTGCACACTGATTTTGTATCCTGAGACTTTGCTGAAGTTGCTTGTTAAGGAGATTTTGGGCTGAGACAATGTGGTTTTCTAAATATACAGTTATGTCATCTGCAAACAGAGACAATTTGATTTCCTCTCTTCCTATTTGAATATGCTTTATTTCTTTCTCTTGCCTGATAGTCCTGAATAGGAATAGTGAGAGAGGGCATCCTTGTCTTGTGCTGGTTTTCAAAGGGAATGCTTCCAGCTTTTGCCCATTCAGTATGATATTGCTGTGGGTTTGTCATAAATAGCTCTTATTATTTTGAGACACATTCCATCAATACCTAGTTTATTGAGAGTTTTTATCACGAAGGAGTGTTGAATTATGTCAAAGGCATTTTCTTCATCTATTAAGATAATCATGTGGTTTTTGTCATTGGTTTTATGTGATGGATTATGTTTATTGATTTGCATATGTTGAACCAGCCTTGCATCCCAGGGATGAAGATGACTTGATCGTGGTGGATAAGCTTTTTGATGTGCTGCTGGATTTGGTTTGCCAGTATTTTTTGAGGATTTTGGCATCAATGCTCATCAGGGATACTGGCCTGAAATTATTTTGTTGTTGTGTCTCTGCCAGGTTTTGGTATCAGAATGATGCTGGCCTCATAAAATGAGTTAGGGAGGAGTCCCTCTCTTTCTATTGTTTGGAATAGTTTCAGAAGGAATGGTACCAGCTTCTCTTTGTACCTCTGGTAGAATTCAGCTGTGAATCTGTCTGGTCCTGGGCTTTTTTTGGTTGATAGACTATTAATTGCTGCCTAAATTTCAGAACTTGTTATTGGCCTATTCAGGGATTCAACTTCTTCCTGGTTAATTGTGGGAGGGTGTATGTGTCCAGGAATTTATCCATTTCTTCTAGATTTTCTAGTTTATTTGCATAGAGGTGTTTGTTCTCCGATGGTAGTTTTTATTTCTGTGGGATCTGTGGTGATATCCCCTTCAACATTTTTTATTGTGTCTATTTGATTCTTCTCTCTTTTCTTCTTTATTAGTCTTGCTAGTGGTCTATCAATTTTGTTGATCTTTTCAAAAAACCAGCTCCTGGATTCATTGATTTGTTGAAGGGTTTTTGTGTCTCTATCTCTTTCAGTTCTCCTCTGATCTTAGTTATTTCTTATCTTCTGCTAGCTTTTGAATTTGTTTGCTGTTGCTTCTCTAGTTCTTTTAATTGTGATGTTAGGGTGTCAATTTTAGATCTTTCCTGCTTTCTCCTGTGGGCATTTAGTGCTATTAAATTCCCTCTAAACACAGCTTTAGCTGTGTCCCAGAGAGTCTGGAAACATTGTGTCTTTGTTCTCATTGGTTTCAAAGAACTTATTTGTTTCTGCCTTAATTTCATTATTTACCCAGTAGTCATTCAGGAGCAGGTTGTTCAGATTCCAAGTAGTTGTGCACTTTTGAGTGAGTTTCCTAATCCTGAGTTCTAATTTGATTGCACTGTGGTTTGAGAGATTTTTTGTTAGGATTTCAGTCCTTTTGCGTTTGCTGAGGAGTGTTTTACTTCCAATTATGTGGCCAATTTTAGAATAAGTGTGATGTGGTGCTGAGAAGAATGTATATTCTGTTGTTTTGGGGTGGAGAGTTCTGTAGATGTCTACTAGGTCTGCTTGGTCCAGAGCAGAGTTGAAGTCCTGAATATCCCTGTTAATTTCCTGTCTCATTGAGCTATCTAATATTAACAGTGGAGTGTTGAAGTCTCCCACTACTATTGTGTTTCTTTGTAGTTCTCTAAGAACTTGCTTTATGAATCTGGGTGCTCCTGTATTGGGTGCATATAGATTTAGGATAGTTAGCTCTTCTTGTTGCATTGATCCCTTTACCATTATGTAGTGTCCTTTGCATTTTTTGATCTTTGTTTGTTTAAATTCTCTTATATCAGAGACTAGGATTGCAACCTCTGTTTTTGTTTTTTTCTTTCCATTTGCTTGGTGAATATTCCTCCATCCCTTTAATTTTAACCTGTGTGTGTCTTTGTATGTGAGATGGGTCTCCTGAATACAGCACACTGATGGGTATTGACTTTTTATCCAATTTGTCAGTCTGTATCTTTTAGTTGGGGCATTTAACCTGTTTACATTTGAGGTTAGTATTGTTATGTGTGAATTTGATTCTGTCATTATGATGCTAGCTGGTTATTTTGTCCATTAGTTGGTGTAGTTTCTTTATAGTGTCAATGGTCTTTACAGCTTGGTATGTTTTTGCAGTGGCTGGTACTGGTTTTCCTTTCCATATTTAGTACTTCCTTCAGGAACTTTTGTAAGGCAGGCCTGGTGGAGACAAAATCTTTCAGTATTTGCTTCCCTGTAAAGAATTTTATTTCTCCTTTGCTTATGAAGCTTTGTTTGGCTGCATATGAAATTCTGGGTTGAAAATTCTTTTCTTTAAGAATGTTGAATATTGGTCCCCACTCTCTTCTGGCTTGTAGGGTTTCTGCAGAGAGATCTGCTGTTAGTCTGATGGACTTCCCTTTGTGGATGACCCGACCTTTCTCTCTGGCTGCCCTTAACATTTTTCTCTTCATTTCAACCTTGGTGAATCTGACAATTATGTGTCTTGGGATTGTTCTTCTTGAGGAGTATCTTTGTGGTGTTCTCTGTATTTCCTGAATTTGAATGTTGGTCTCTCTTGCTAGGTTGGGGAAGTTCTCCTGGATTATATTCTGAAGAGTGTTTTCCAACTTGGTTCCATTCTCCCCATCACTTTGAAGTACACCAATTGAACGTAGGTTTGGTGTTTTCACGTAGTCCTGTATTTCTTGGAGGCTTTGTTTGTTCCTTTTCATTCTTTTTCCTCTAATCTTGTCTTCACACTTTGTTTCATTAAGGTGATCTTCAATCTCTGATATCCTTTCTTCCACTTGATCGATTCAGTTATTGATACTGTATATGCTTCACAAAGTTCTCATGGTGTGTTTTTCAGCTCTATCAGGTTATTTATGTCCTTCTCTAAACTGGTTTTTCTAGTTAGCAATTCCTGTAACCTTTTTTCAAGGTTCTTAGCTTCCTTGCATTGGGTTCGAACATGCTCCTTTAGCTTGGAGGAGTTTGTTATTACCCACCTTCTGAAGCCTACTTCTGTCTATTTGTCAAACTCATTCTCCATCCAGTTTTGTTCTCTTGTTGGCAAGGAGTTGTGATCCTTTGGAGGAGAAGAGGCATTCTGGTTTTTGGAATTTTCAGCCTTTTTGCACTGGTTTTTTCTTATTTCATACGTTTATCTACCTTTGGTCTTTGATGCTGGTGACCTTCAGATGGGATTTTTGTGTGGACGTTGTTTTTGTTGATGTTGATGCCATTCCTTTCTGTTTGTTAATTTTCTTTCTAATAGTCAGGCCCCTCTACTGCAGGTCTGCTGGAGTTTACTGGAAGTCCACTCCAGACCCTGTTTGCCTGAGTATCACCAGTGGAGGCTGCAGAACAGCAAAGATTGCTGCCTGTTCCTTCCTCTGGAAGCTTCATCCCAGAGGGGCACCCACCAGAGGCCAGCTGGAGCTCTCCTGTATGAGGTATCTGTTGACTCCTGCTGGGAGCTGTCTCCCAGTCAAGAGGCACAGGGGTCAGGAACCCACTTAAGGAGGCAGTCTGTGCCTCAGCAGAGCTCAAGCACTGTGCTGGAAGATCTGCTGCTCTATTCAGAGTCAGCAGGCGGGAATATTTAAGTCTGCTGAAGTTGCGCCCACAGCCACCCCTTCCCCCAGGTGCTCTGTCCCACGGAGATGGGAGTTTTGTCTATAAGCCCCTGATCAGGGCTACTGCCTTTCTTTCAGAGATATCCTGCCCAAAGAGAGGAATCTAGAGAGGCAGTGTGGCTACAGCAGCTTTGCCAAGCTGCAGTGTGCTCTGCCCAGTTTGAACTTCCCAGTGGCTTTGTTTTACACTGTGAGGGGAAAACCACATACTCAAGCCTCAGTAATGGCGGATGCCCTTCTCCCAACCAAGCTCAAGCATCCCAGGTTGACTTCAGACTGCTGTGCTGGCAGTGAGAATTTCAAGCCAGTGGATCTTAGATTGCTGGGCTCCATGGGAGTGGAGTCCACTGAGCTAGACCACTTGGCTCCCTGGCTTCAGTTCCCTTTCCAGGGCAGTGAACAGTTCTGTCTTGCTGGCATTCCAGGCACCACTGGGGTATGAAAAAAATACTCCTGCACCTAGTTCAGTGACTGCCCTTATGGCCGCTTAATTTTGTACTTGAAACCCAAGGCCCTGGTGGTGTAGGCACCCGAGGGAATCTCCTGGTCTGCAGGTTGCGAAGACAGTGGGAAAAGCGTAGTATCTGGGCTGGAGTGCACCATTCTTCACAGCACAGTCCCTCATGGCTTCCCTTGGCTAGAAGAGGGAGGTCCCCAACCCCTTGCACTTCCCAGATGAGGCGATACCCCACCCTGCTTCAGCTTGCCTTCCATGGGCTACACCCACCGTCTAACCAGTCCCAATGAGATGAGCCGGGTACTTCAATTGGAAATGAAGAAGTCACCCACCTTCTGCCTTGATCTTGCTGGGAGCTGCAGACCGGCGCTATTCCTATTCAGCTATCTCACCAGCCACCTATTTATTTATTTTTTATTCTTTTCTCCTTTTGAGGAGGCATTTCTCTTACAAGGAGGCAGGAATGTGATACAACAACCAGATGCAAAAATCAGGAGTTCAACAAAAACCTCTATTGCTTACCAATAACTGAGAGCAGGATTGTGTCCCAAATTGAGAAATTTCAGTTCCACTCCCCTGCTCTGCTTCTGTATCATTAATGATTCTCAGGAGAATAAACCAGAGGTTGAGCCTGCGACTACAAGATGGAAAATGGGGCTACATCTTGTCTCCAGTGACATTGTTTAGTGTGTCTGAAATAATAAATAGTATAATTACTGTTACATTTATAAACCTTTTATTAACAGTTTCCCCTCTAGACACAGGACATTTTACCTCCTTTTAATAGTAATTTTTTGAAAAAGCTTTAGTTTCCCCAAATTTCCACAAAAGACTCAACATGTGGGGTCCCTGTTGCCCCTATACTTTTTGGTCCACCACTGTTTCTCTTAATATCTTATCATAGTTTATATTAATACTAAAGGACAAGAAATAAGTCATACTTGTCTCATTATTGGAACAAAACAATATTTGAAATGGTGGGTGGTCAGTGCATAACACAAATTTTTAAAAATATAGGTGACAACATGAACTGGTGATTGTCAAGTTTCCCTACTAAATTACTTTGGAATATTTAGCCCATTCAACAAGAAAACTTAGGCACTTTCAGGCCAGGTTACAAGTGGAAAGACATTTGTCAGGGCTGTTTTCACTGGCAAAGTACTTTAATGAGATGGCATTGAGAGAAGATAGCTAAAAGAACAAAGTCAGGTTTGTTGTGAGGCCTTCAGTAACCCAAGAAGCCACACTGCTCGGGGGCAGAGGCTGTGGAAAGGGTAATTACAGGGAGTTCCAGTCACACATACACCCCACAGAGAAACAACTGGCTATTGATGGTCCACACCAATGGAGGGACACGGAGACCAGGAGGATGTAAAACAGCAGATATCTCAGAAATTATTTCTGATTGCCTTTCAAGGCATTATATTCATTCCATCACTAGGAAAAAACAAACAAACAAACAAGAAAGTTAATAGTGGCAAGAGCAAGGAAAATACAGAAAGGGAGATTTCACAAGCCAGCATTGTGAAACAAAAAGAAAGAGGTGAGTGGGTCCTCTTTCAATTTTGTTGAATTAATGCAAGCCACAGGATGTTTTGATTTGGTGTAGATGTTCTTAGTGGGAACATATGAAGGTTTGTGAGTTTAAGGAAGAAGATCTGTCACCCACAAAAATCTGGTAGAAGGATGTCCGTGGATATGGATGAAGAATCCCTGGAATGAGGGGTGGATCCCAAATCTGCTCAAACATTTATAGTACAAACTTTACAACTTAAGCCAGTGCCTACAAGGCCATGGGAATTACAGACTCTACTACCATTGTCACTGGTAGACTGTTCACTTCCTCCTGGAGACCCTGGGAAGGACTACATTAAATTTAAAAGTCATATTGCATTACCAGAGAGATTAAGATGAAACACTGGGAGCTAAAAGACAGGCAAGCAGGGTGAAGTGACCATCTTTCAGGTAGATGCCATTAACATGCTTGATTCAAAGGAAGAGAGAATAGAGGGAGAAACTGAAGAGGTGCTTTCAACAGCACTGAGGCCAGAGTCATTAAATGGTAACTGCTATTGAGGGAAAGCCTACTTCTATAAAAAGCCACTGGGCGGGAAAAGTTAGAAGTTGCTCTAGTGGCAAGAATACTCTAGAAACAGGGTAAAGTTGCAATACTTATTAGGGCTTAAGCAGAGATAATGAGGAATAATTTTGATGAGCACAATCATACATGATTGATTTTTTTTTAAAAACAAAATCCTCTGATCTTGATTACACACTCTGGTATATAAACCACCTTCCCTTTTTAGAAAGCTTAACCCCTCTGAATAAATTCAGCTCATGTTTCAAATTGAGTTATAATGCCAGATTGAATTCAAATGAAACATAAAATAAATTTGTGTTCTTGGCACTCAGGGAAATGTAGCATGTTTTATTATTATTTCTTCAATGTGTTTGGTGTAGTGTCTTTCACCTCACAGGTGATAAATAAACATGTTGACTCTCTTGATGTAATTGGTGCTGGTGTTTCTTCTTCTCAATAATCAATTCTTGATGCCACGGATTCCACCACTGACCTGATTTGATAGTGACCTCCTAGTTTGCTACATCCTCTGGACATTTTACATCTGTTAATTTAGTCAGTTTTACCTAGAATTTTATACCTTTCTTCTCCCCATTCCTTGTTTTCGTGGTCACTGTCTCTCAGTTCTTCTTGTACTCTCTTGACTACCCTCCTTTTTATTTCATTTGCAGTTCTTCCTCCTTCTCTTCCAAAACCTTTAAATATGTCTGTATTTTTTGGTGGCCCATGCGCTCTGACAAATCCCACATCCGTATCTCCAGCCCAGAGTGGTTTTGTGAGCTCAAGAAGCGTATATACAACAGCCTACTAGAAATCTGCAACTGAGTGTTCCAGTGATAATTCAAATTCATATATGCACATTTCCCCCACCAAACTTCTTATATATTTTCTTGATGAAAGGCCCAACTTTTACCCAGTTACCCAAGGCTGGAATTTATCAGTCATCTTAGACTTATCCCTCCCTGTGCCCCTGATGTTCAGTCACTAGCCCTTCTATATGTCCTCTCCATATTACTACCTCTGCCAGAGTCCAGTCTATCTTCATTTCTCTCCTAAACTATAGCAATAGTGTCTTTTTGTTTAGCTGAGCCTCTAATTTTCTATCTCCAACCCAGCCTCAATTCTGCCCCCAAAATGACTTCTCTAAAACAATATCGGAAGAAAGGGCAGAATCGCATTGCTTAAAGTAAAACCCTGAGCCACCACGTATGCCTCAAATCAAGTTGCTGTATGGGCTTTTCTGTTCTGTGAGCCAGTGTCTCCCCCAGCCCCGGCTTTTTTTTTTTTTTTTCTCTCTTTCCATTTCAACCAGTTTGAATTATGTTTTCTGTCACTTGCAATTAAATGAGAATTAACTAACATACCATTATACATACGGAATAAAAATCAAACTTTCTCTCCCTGGCAATCCAACCTTGTTTCCCTCTTTTCACTCCCTACTTCACCCTCCCTAGCCCAGGATACCCTCATGCCTTTACAATTCAGATCTCTCCTGTCATTCAAAATCCTACTCCTTCTTTCAGTCTCTGTAAATTCTTCTTTGACTCTTTCAGGTTGAAATAGGCATTGTTAAGATGTCCTGTGCTCAGTAGGATCACTTACAAAGTAATCTCAATCAATGGATGGGACCATCCGTGGAATGAACTGATAAATACCATCAACAGCATTTGAGTGAAAAGCATGGCTTGGATGACTTCAGGAGAAACGTTTTTAGTTGTCAGGAGATGCTTTGAGCTTTTAGAACCTTGGTGCTGCCTTCCAAGGTAGGGATGAATAGAACAGTATTTTCAAGTGAGAAGACTCTTGATAGATATCCTATCAGGTCAAATAAAAGGAAAACTCAGTTTCTCTATGACTAGAAAACCGTGAGAAGGTGGGTAGGAGTAAGAGGCTCCCTTCCTTATACAGTAAAGTTCAGTGAACAAGTGGCTTTTTAGAATATTACCATAGAGTAAATGTATATGCAAAATACACCACTAAATTTTCCTAAACAATTAGTAATATTTCTCTTCATTTTCTGCTTTCTCCAAATCATTAGTTGTATTCATTTATTTGATTTCTACACTGGTACTTTTAAGAAAAAAGTCATCTTAAAATGCAGTATTAAAAACATCTTTTACATTCAGAGAACACGTCTCCTTGATTTTGTGCTGGATTCACACATTTGTGATCTTCCTTATAGGGAAAGGCAGGACAGAAGGCAGGAGCTTAGATTAGGCACCTACTCAGTGGGCCAGAGCCTTTGCACGTATTATTTAATTTAATTATCAGGAGATTATTATTATTATTATTATTATTATTACTATTATATTGGTATAGGTGGGTGTTGGTTGAGGGCAACCTCTTTTCTTTATAAGAATGCCTCTCAGATGGGTCAGGTCTCATTGAGTGTTCACAACATTAAGAGAGAGGAGTATAGTGCTAAGAACTTCAAACAAGGGTGGAATGATGGGTTTAAATCTTAGCTCCACCCTTTACCAGCTGGGTGACTATGGATATGTGGCTTAAGGACTCTGAACACTGGTTTCATCATCTGTAAGATGAGGAAATTAATAGTACTCACATCACTGAGTTATTGTGATGATTAAATGACTTGATATTTTCAATGTGCTTAAAAGAGAGCATGGCACTTGGTAAGTGCCACAGTGTTGGTTAACAAACTAAATAAAATATCCCCCAAACGTCATCTCTCCTCTGCGATAAAATAGCAAGGAAACCCCCTCAGTCCAACCAGCTTGTAAATCCAAGATTTCCAGATCAATCTAATAAATGTATCATCAAACCCATTAAATCATCTGAGTGTCTGACTCTCTTTGAAGGTCCTATGACGATAACCAGCATAAGTTTAGGCCATTAGGGAGACTAAGAGTGCCAGTCAGCGGTGGCACTTCCTTTATTCTCTATAAATTTGGAATATGAAAACCTAATATTCCTCTTGAAAAGAGAGACGTTGAGAAGGAAAAAATGTCCTCCAAAGTTATTTTAATGATGTATCCTCTACATGTGTACTTTGAGGATGTTGGATTGAGGCTGCTGTAGCCATTTCCAAGCTTATCAGGAAAGAGTTTGAGGTTCAACTAGTAATGTCTTCCATGGGCACAAGAAGGGCAGTGGAAGGGGGCATGCGTCTGACAGACCTGCACCTGCATCTCATAAGAAGGACACAGAGACCTAGAGAAATGGAGTGATTTAGTCTGTATCACATACTGGGCTAGGTCAAGAGTATAAACCTGGGACCAGTGGTGGGACGCATGTATGTTGGGGGTGATAAGTGGGGGTTGACTTGGAGATCACATGTAAATTTCATCAACCATTTTCCCAAAGTTAAAACTTTTCCATAGGCCAGGCTTTACGAAAAAGCTTATATCTTGATCTAGGGTTGACATATTTAGGTATCCGCAAACTAATAAAAAACAAACAACATAATTTGGATTCACCCAATAGGATTGCTGGGATGACAGAGAACATATCCAGAGTTTCACCCCTGGAAGCCTCAGTGACAAGTATGGCAATGACTCACCCCAAATGCAAAGACAGATATGAAGAATGACGAGCAAGAAATGCTGGCTGAAATCTTGGCAATGAGAAAACCCATGCATTGCTGCAAACTCGCCATAGAGCTATGAAAAATGAACTGGACATGCAGGTTCCAGTACCTAGGTGATCATTTTGGTTGCTATAGACGCCCTCCAAACACTGAGAAGTTGGATCAAGACGCAAAAATGAATTCATCTCCCCCTGGTGGATCTCAAACAGTTTTGGAAATGAACAGAAAGGTTTATGCCAATATTTAAATATTAACAATGCTGTTACCTGATAATTACGTGTCATTTTGTCTGCAAGAATTAAAGAAGACTTTCTGCTTGAGTTGCTGAAATGCCACTTTTCAAAGGACATCAAGTATAAATAAGTTCTATTACTTACAACAAAACGCAGGCTTTGTTTAGCTACAAAGAAGCACAGTGAAATTCTAATTTAAGCCAAAGAGTTTACTGAAGAAGACACAGTAGATATGTGTTTTTTAAGTCGTTGTTAACCGGTTTTTTACTGGCTATCATGACATGGGAAAAAGATTTTGATAATAACTGAGTGCTCTTGCGTTTTGGACTTCTATAGTGTTGCTGCAGATGACTGCAAATATAGTCATTTGGTAAGAATGGGTACAACGGGAATAGACAAAAGATCTTCACTACAGCCCAGAAAGAAAAGTGTGCTAGTTGATTTCAGGAGTTCTTTTGGTTCCCTATGTGTGTTCTTGGGAATTCATGAGTTACCCAGATTATCTTCAACAGCAATAAGTTGTCAAGTAGAAAGCACAGATCTTTGAGCAAAAAAGTAGGGTTTACGTCCTGGCTCTGCGATCATTAGCTGAGCGATCCTGGGCAAGTCACTCTTAGTCTGTCTACTAAAACTTAGTTTGCTCGTCTATGAAGAAAGCTAGCATAGTCTATTTCACCAGATTGTTCTGAGATCCAAATAAGAAACATATATATAAAAATGCACAGCACCATGAGGTACATGTACATGTTTTGTAAAAATTAGTTGAATGGGAATAAAAATGCTTTGCTCTTATTTTGAATTGGACGCCCTCTAATAAGTACTTTATGTTGCCCTACTCCTGAGCGCTTTCTAGTTTGTGAAGTGTCGTCATTAAAGTCAAGAGTAGGTTTCGCTTGGCAGATGACTTAGTTCTGTAATGTTAACGGTCATCTCAAATGTAACTGATTTATGAGTTCAGAATGTGATACATCAAATAATATAAAATAAGATATCTCTGTGCATAAATAGTAAAAAGGCAAGATCATTTTATCATTAAAAAATGTTAATGAGAGACTAAATCATTCTGCTACCTATGTAGAAAACATTTCAAATATCTAATCCCAGGTCCTTAAACATTGAATACACATTTTTCTTCACTATATTTAACAATTTTTTTTGTTATATGAATAATTTTTATGAAAAAAGTAAAATAATATACTAGTATAGCTAGGTAAAAAATAAAAGTCCCACCAGGTGTGGTGGCTCATACCTGTAATCCCAGCACTTTGGGAGGCCAAAGTGGGTGAGCCCTGGAGTTCAAGACTAGCCTGGGCAACATGGCAAAACCCTGTCTTTACAAAAAATATAAAAATTTAATATAAAAATCAGCAGGGCATAGAGGTGTGTTCCTGTAGTTCCAGCTACTCGGGAGGCTGAGGCAGGAGGATCACTGGGATGTTGAGGCTGCAGTGAGCAGTGATTGTGCCATTGCACTCCAACCTGGGCAAAAGAGTGATACCTGGTCTCTTAAAAAAAAAAAAAATGTATTTACTGTCTCCTCATCCCACTCATTAAAAGTAAACACTGTTGGTTATGTTTATCATTCCAAAATTTTTTTCTATGCTTGTGCAAACAAATAGATTAGATAGGTATTTTACAACTCCATATGAAATTATATTGACATATTATCTGGCAACTTGTTTTTACCCACGTAATAACATACTCTGGGCATTTATAGGTACCTTCTTAATAGTGACCATCTGTAAGTCACTAGAAATGACTACAAGAGACCCCACTTGAATTCAGCTCCTATTATGACATATGTAATAAGTTTTATAGATTTAAAAATTAGGAGCATCTATCTAAAAAAGAGGAGGAGTGAGCATAAAGCTGGCCAGTGGGAGAATAGGTTGGACTGACCGGGCCTCTGTGCAGGGTCTGGGCAGAAAAAGGAAATCTATGCCCAGATTGCAAGGCAGACCTCTTGACCCGTGTGAAAACAAGCAGTGTCTGAAAGGAAGGGGAAAGGAAAGAAGAAGAATTAATGTTTACTGTATAGCTACTGTATGTCCAGTACAGGATTGGGCCCTGTCTCATTGTACAGCAAATGCAATTCTCACCACAATTCTGATAGGCAGTTTCTATTGCCCTTAATTTACAAATAAACTGAGGGCTTAGGCCAGTCACTAACATGACACCTAACAGATGTCAGGATTGGGATAGAAGTCCTATCTCTAAATCCAAAGCCCCAGCTCCTTCTTTGGTATCTGGGTGGGATTAAAGTGAACAACATATGTAGGGTACCTATTTCAATGCTTTACAAATAAGTTGTTCAGAAAAATCTAGTCCTTCTTCCCCAGTATATAAATATATTTCAAAATGTCTGTGTATCTGAAATTAGACACATATGGCAGTAGGGAAGTTTTTCCTTCATACTTACTACCAAATGCAATACTGTATAATAGTGCACCAATCAATCTTAGCAGAGTTGGAGGACCAAATTTGGTACTGGCTAAGATGTGACATGCTTGAATTTTAATAAAGAAAGAATAATCAATTGAGATTTTATATATTTATTTATATAATGAGAGGGTCTTCACCCTTTCAACTCATAGCTATGACAGAAGAATCTTGGATATCAAGTCTTCCTGTCATAACAGCTCAATAGGCATTTAAACTTCCAGCGAGTCAGAAATACGTGAGTTGAGATTCCACTGAAATCTATGGTGAGAAAGTACTTACGTCAGCTCCTGCTAAGCTCCCACTGAAGCACTTTGCTGATCATAATTAATCAGGGAAGTTTGCTCACTGACATGTTGTACAGGTCAGTCAGGTTCTTGTGCAACAATCTGGGGAGCAGCTCTTGACCCACAGTTATGACAAAGTGATCGACAGTCACTCACACAGGAGCTTGGTCTGCTTTACTCATGACCATATCCCAGGACTGCAGAGAGAGCCTGGGATCCTGGAGACTCTCCAAGAGTACTTAACAAATGAATGAATGAATGGACTCAAAACCAATGCGGAAACTTCAATGCTGGTCTCACATTTGTCACTAATGGCCATGCTGTACACCTTAAATAAATAATCAAAGAAAAGAACAAAATAAAGGAGGCGATTATTTCCTTACCTTTGCGCTTAGATATGATCTGGGGTATTGTGTTTAGATCCAGCTGTCTTTTAAAACAATACATTTTAATAAGGGTAACAAACTAAAATGTCTCTGCTGGTGGGCGTCTAGAGGGCTGAAGCATCCTAAATCTTATAATTCTGATGGAATTCAAATAAACTGGAATCATCCAGTGAAGATTAAGACTTGAGAAAAGACAAGAGAGCTTCATTGAAAGAGAGCAGTAGAGTGTCTAGATCAAGGAAATACTAGCCACAAATTTCATTCTTGGATTTTAGACAGTATCTGGATTACGGTGCTTGCTTCTGGATGCAACTTCTAAATAAATTACTTCTCTTATTATAGGAATAATAGATTTTCATAGTTAAAAAAACAAAATATTGAGAGGCATAAGATAAAATGCAAACGTATTCTCAACATCGTCCCAAAATCTTAATTGCATTCCTCACAGAAAAAAAATGTAAATAATTCAATACATATACTCCGGGATTTTTATGCAAATATAACATATGTTGGCATATTTCTAAGCTCACATGGGATCAAGTTTTCATAGTTTGACATTTTTTACTTAAGATATCTTTTCATATTATCCATATGCATTATGCTTCATCCTTATTAATTGTTACATAACATTCTATGACGTGAATGTGCTATAGTTTGGCTTAATTCTCTTTTGAATATTATAGTATATTAAATGATACCTATTGATAAAAATTATTTCCAATTTTTAAAATTACAAATAATGCTAAGATAAACATTCTTGATCATTCATTGTGTACTTCTACAAGAATATTCATAGTTTAAGTCCCTCACGTGCTACCAGGTCAGAGGACACATGCATGTTTGTTTTGATCTTATTCTTGTTAAGCATCTCCAAATTGCCCTCCTTGAATTGCCTGTTTCTTCACTTCTTCACCAACTAGATATTTTCAAAATTTTAAATATTTCATAGGTGAAAAATATCTCATTTCTTATTTTATTTGTGAGTTTGAGTATTATTCTATGATTATTGACAATTAATAGTCCTTTTTCTATGAACTTCCCATTTATGTATTGACCTGTTTTGCTAGATTATTTTTTTGCTTTGTCTTATTGATCTCTAAGAGTTCTTTGCATATTAAGAATATTAGCCCTTTGTCACAGATATTACAAATGTTATTTGCTAGTTTGTAGTTTTATCTTTTGATTTTGTTTATGGAATTTTTCATGGAATAGCATCTTTATTTACTTGATTTAAATTTTTATTATGTTTTAATTTTTATTTATATTTTTATTTATTTTTACATAGTTGAATTTAGTCTACTTACTTCCTTTATGATTCTGAGTTTCATACCATACCTTTGCAGGCCAAATCTCTCTCTCTATATATATATATATACTTTTTTTTTTTTGGACGGAGTCGCGCTATGTCACCCAGGCTGGAGTGCAGTGGCGCGATCTCAGCTCACTGCAAGCTCCGCCTCCCGGGTTCACGCCATTCTCTTGCCTCAGCCTCCCGAGTAGCTGGGACTACAGGTGCCCACCACCATGCCTGGCTAATTTTTTGTATTTTTAGTAGAGACGGGATTTCACTGTGTTAGCCAGGATGGTCTCGATCTCCTGACCTCATGATCAGCCCACCTCTGCCTCCCAAAGTGCTGGGATTACAGGCGTGAGACACCGCGCCCGGCCAACTATATATTTTTTAATTCCCCGTTTACAAAGTATTTCTATGGTATTTTCTATGTTTAAATGTTTGCTCCATCTGGAATTTGTTTCACTTTAAAGAGTGAAGCAGAGATCAAATCTCTTCTTCCTGCAAGCAGCTAGAAATATACCACAACATTATTTATTGATTAACCCATTTTTACTCTGATGACTTGAAGGGCTAATTTTATTATATACTAAGTTATCATATGTATTATGTCCTCCTTCTGGATTTTCTGTTCAGTTCTTGTATAGCATGGAATTTTTTCCTTTCTAGCAGCTCTCATACCATCCCTTCCTCACTTTCCCCACTCTCCCCTTCCCCCCACCACACACACACACTCCTCCATCCTGTTGTCTTCCATAACATTTTCCTGGTTGCTTAAGCATGCTTATTTTTCCAGGTGACAACTATATTTTTAAAACAATGGGATTAAATTAAAGCCACACCAACCCTCCATCAAAACCACCAATCGTCACTTACGTTTGGCTTTTCTTCCCCTGAAGCAAAAGCAGGGTCTGTGTTCTATGTACAGCCTCTCTCTGCACCCACGCGGTTGATCCACATCCCCATTTGACCTTGCAATTATTCTCTCTCTCATTCGTCATTAGTTACTTACTAACGATGAATCGTTTCACTAGGCATCTCAATACACCTTAACATCACCCACTTAAAAGAAAAAAAAAAGCAGAAACCCTTAGCTCTATTTTCCACTACTCTTTTTGCACCATTTCTTTGCTCACCTTTTCAGCAGAAATTCTTAGGAGTGGTTTGTATTTGCTGTTCCCACTTTCTCACTCCTGTTCTCTCTTCACCCATTCCATCGTGCTTTTCACTTCACCACTCCCCGAAGCAGCTTTTATCGAGGTCACTGATGTCCTTCATTTGACACATCCATGGTCAGTTCTCTGTTCTCATCCTATTTGAGTCTCAATATCATTTGATACGGGTGATTAATCTTCTTTCTTGATGTATTTTCTTCTGGGGGTTTGGGGTCACCACATTCTTCTGCCTTTCCTCCAACCTCACTGGTCATTCTTTCTATGTCTTCTCTGATGTCTAATCTCTTACATCTAATCTCTAAATATAAGAGCACGTCAGGTCTCTCATCTTTCCTCTGCTTTTGTTTTCACCTCTTCTCTCATCTCCTCTCCTCGTCCCTCCTTCCCCTTTTTCCCATGCTCTGCTATTTTCTCCTTTCCTTCATCTACTTGATCTTATCCAGTCCTATGCCTTTCAATATTCTATGTCTCCAACTGTGATCTCTCTCTCTTTCTCTCTCTAAGCTTCAGAGTTCTCTCTCCAAAGGTCTACATACAATCTCTGCTTGGATGTCTGACTTCAAACCCAGTATGTCCAAGACAACTCTTCTTGTTTCTGGCCCGCAATTTTCATATTCTGCCCCCAATCTTTTTTCTTTTTTTTGAGATAGAGTTTCACTCGTGTTGCCCAGGCTGGAATGCAATGGTGCAATCTCTGCTCACTGCAACCTCCACCTCCCAGCTTCAAGCAATTTTCCTGCCTCAGCCTCCCAAGTAGCTGGGATTACAGACATGCAGCAACATGCCTGACTAATTTTTTATTTTTATTAGAGACAAGGTTTCACCATGTTGGTCAGGCTGGTCTTGAATTCCTGATCTCAGGTGATCCACCCACCTCGGTCTCCCAAAGTGCTGGGATTACAGGCGTGAACCACTGTGCCCAGCTGTGCCCCCCAATCTTAACCAGAGATGCACATGGCAGCACTACTCTCTCCCCTGTGCTAAGACTAAAAACATTGATACTGTTTTTGGCCTCTCTCTTCCCTTCATACTCTACATTCAATCCATCAGCAAGATCTGTCAGTGGTACTTCCAAAACACATTGCAAAGCCCTACTGCTCTTCCCCACCTCCCTTGCTGCTACTGAAGCTCAAGCCTTCATTTTCTCATTCCTGGAATCCTAACTGATCTTTTTATTTCCATTCCTTCCCCTTCCCTTTATTCCCCTGCAGTTGATTGCTTACAGAGTAAACAAGTAATATTATCAAATCAGATCCCATCACTACCCAGCCCAAAATGCTCAGATGAAATTCAGCTGCTTACTATGGAATGTAGAATTTACAAGACGTGACCCTTTATTGACTGTATGACCATCTCACTCACTATTCTCTCTCAATGTCCACTCTGTCCTCCTGGATGCAGTGAGCTGTCTCAACTTCTTTGCTTTTGATAGTCCTTCTATGGGAGAACACATCTCCTTGTGGTTTGAGGGGTTGTGTCTCTCTCATCTTCAGGGTCTTAGCTCAAATATTACCTCTGCAAGAGACTTCTCCATCTACCTTAACTTGAGCAACATTCCTCCACACCCATACATCCACAACCCAGTCATTCTTGACCCTACTTCCCTATTGTATTTTTTTCATGTCACTTAAATCCTTCTTAAAAAATAATACTTTTGTCTTCTTCCACTAGAAGGCAAACTCCATGAGGGAGTGATTTTGTTTGTTGTATGAATGTATGTGCTGTTACACAGGAGATTTCTGTAGCTATATACAATACCTGGAATAGCCCCTGATACATAGTAGGCTGATAGTATGTTGGATGACTTTTGACAGTTCTAGGAAAAAACACCTATATCATTTGGAACCTATATCATTTAGAATTCATACATTTATTAATTGGGATTACATAGAATTTATTGATTACTGTAAAGAGGCATAACACTTCTAACATATTATTTCCTGATGAAAAACAGTGAATATCTTTCCAGTTACCCAAATGTTTGTTTTTAAATCGAAGTTCTTATAGCCCCATTCTGGTAAAAACCTTTTTAAGAGGAATATTTAGCTTGGAAAGTAAATACACAGTTATTATGACATTTATCTCCAAATACAATGCCAAGTGAAAGAAGAAACTAATTTATTCACCATATTCCAAAGATCAGACCTTGATGGGAGATAAAGGAAACAAAACTCTAGTTCAAGGAAGAAGTTTCTAAAAGTTAAAACTATTCAACCTCAGATTGAGCTGTGTAGTAAAGCAGTGAGCTCTCCATCACCAGGGATGTTCAAGCAGAGACTGTGCAGAGAAGATTCTTGTATCTGTGGAAAATTGAACTAGAAGACATCTAAGGCCTCTCTTAACTTTAAGGCACTATGATTCATATTACCACCCTAAGTCTCAACCAATTTGATGTATCTCAAGAAACTAAATCAACCCAAATTTTCCCCAACCAAAGATACTTGAGAGGTTCTGAAACTGAGTGGCTTCATGTTGAAGTCTAAACTCCATTCATCCAGCTCTGCCCTATGAATTATATTTTCTTTCACTAAAACAAATCTTTAAGACAGGATTCTCCTAGAACCTACCTCTTTTGAAATATTTTGCTTTACTAAGACACTCTGAAATAGAGGGTGCTAAAATCCAGAATGACTTGATATTTTCCTTAAGAAATCAGATGGCAAAGTTGAACAGCCAACAGGTTTTTTTGAGATGTTACTTTCTTCTGCAAGTTATTGCTTTCAAACAGGCTTACTAAATCAAATACTATGAGGCTCTATTGAAGAAGTTTTGTCCAAAGTTGTTACTACTGACCTGCAAACCTGGACTTTTTTTTCTGCCTCCAAAACCTTGACACATTCACAGAAAAAAAGAGTGAAAAGAAAGTAATAATGATAGTAGCCTAGCTTGCTATTATCATTTGAAAGAAACGAATGACATTGTTTGCCAAAGGCCCAAGGCTGTGGAGCTAAACCACAATTCTAGATAGCTCAGCAAGGCTTACCAGAAAGCAGAGAGTGTACTTCTTTGTTCCAGGGTTTTATGGGAAGAAACCATTTCACAGCTTGTAAGGCCTCAAGCTAGAAAGTGTAAGGTGGCCTGCGGGAGGTGTGCAGGGGTCACTGAATGCTATGAGATGTCTCTTCAAGCTGGTGGATTACACTTACGAGCTCTCACAATGTGACTGCCACTCTGACCTTGCCGCTCAAGTCCAGGGCTCTCATGAGCAAGGAAAGAGATTCTGAACCAACCCATGCTCACGTGCACTATGTCATTCATTTGTCAGTCCAAAATTCAAAGAAAAGAGACCACCTAATTCTAAAAAAAAAAAAAAAAAAGTTGTTGCACATTTGAGTGTATTACGGCCATATGTTATACAACAAAATTTTCTGTTAAGAAGCACAGTGATTTTAGTCACTGTCAGCAGCCTAGAAAATCTGCCAAGCTGGCTTCATGGAATTTCTAGAAGCTCATTCACAGCTTTGAATGACATTTCCTTATGTGTATACCACAGGCTATGGTTTTTAGGCACAGTCAGGATTATAAAATATCCTCTTCAAAACTCCCTTATAAAGAGAGACGGTATGTCTGACATGATGAGAAAGACAGTCACCTGAGACCCAAGGAGCTTGCCTTTAAGATGTTTGATGACTTTTCATTTCAGGAAAAGCAAGGCTACTACAACATTTCCTAAACGGGAACGTCTGTTCCAAAGGCAATCTGGTCTGTTGGCTCTCCGGCTTCAGCACAAGATCTCCCAGAATTCGGGGAGCTTGTCTCCTTTCCCTTTATTTTCATGTTTTCACCACCCATCTTTACTTTCTTGGCTTACAAAATGGGGATAACATTACCCTCCTTTACACCTAACAAGGGTAATGAAAGGAGCTAATAAAACATTTTGTATTAAAAGACTTTAAAGAATTTAAAATTACCATTTAAATATTGGATTATATTATTACCTAGGACCTGAATTTAATTGTAGAACACTTTGCTTTTGTTGTTTTATTTTTTACTTGCATTACTTGTAAATGATGGGAAGAGAAGAGCTATGAAGAATAAATGAACTATTCGTCTCTTGCCATCCTTAAAACACAATTTTTCTGTAGAAAGGAAGATACTATGTGTGACACACAACGAAACTTTCTTGTGTATGGCTTTTAGAAACTAGCCTCACTACTTTGTAGGCATATTCAGATATAATAAATATATACATAAAGTTAGTAATGTTCTCAGAACTTTATTATAAAGACTGTGAAATGCATGGGTTGGAAATTACCTTATGCAAAATTAGAGATTAACTTAGAGAGGAAGCCTCAATAGATAATCATCTGATGAACTGACTTACTGCTTTTAACCACTTTCACTTGGTGTTTAGAGTCTTCTTACCATCATGATTTTAAATGTAAGTTATAGTTACAAGAATTTTTTTAATTCAGCCCCAAGAGGAATTTTAGAAATAATCAAGTCTATCTTTTTGTTTTATAAAAGTAAACACCAAGATTAAGAGATGTTAAGTGATTAGACTAAAGACACACAGCTAATGCATGTGAAAGAGAGATTAAGACTCACCTCTTCTGGCTTGCAGCCCATAGCTTGTTCCACCCCATGCTACCTTAGCCCAAGGTAAGAAATATTTAATTGAGGGCTAATGACAAAAGACAATGAAGACATATTGTATTTCTTCTTTGGATTTCTTCATATATCACTGCAGCACTTAGGAACTCAGATAATTATACTGTGAGGAGACAAGTGACAGGAGAGCAAAACACCTCCTCTAATTCTTAGCCCTCTGTCAAACGCAAAGGATGTGGCAAATTGCTACCTGTAGTCTCCCAGAGGCAGGCGGGAGAGCAGCATTATTCATACAAAGAAGCAGTCCCGGCATCTCCCTTTGTAAGATGCAAACCTAAGATTTGGGGACATTTCAGGAATGGGAGTTTGGACAGGGAAAGCCCTTAGCCTCACGTCTTGGACTCAAAATATTCTTTCCCCAGTTCTTATCAAATTAACTTGAGTCACAAACAACCACCTCAGCCGGGGAGAAGTGCCGGATGTGGAACAGTGAGGCTGATCCTCGGTTACTTAAACTCTTCAGGTTTTCTATTATCTAATTCAGCCTCCGTCTCCATAATGAAGATCAAATTATATCCAGGATTCTGGTTTGCTGAAAAGAGAGGGAGATCATAGGAACATATCATTTTACAGAGGACAATACCAGCAATTTCTGAATGAATCTGGCAGCTAAGCCTAACAATTATTTGGACCAGCACTCAGTGGTTCTCTGGGGATAAACTGAGTTAGAAGGGCTTTAGAAAGGGCAAGGCTACAGTGGCATCCACTCCTCAGGTAGGAGAGATCATTGACTCTTGCTACTCACTTCAGCAGACTCCCTTGTCACAATATTTTCCTAAAATTCCAACGTATTATCCAGAAAATGCAAAAAAACCCCACCTCACTATATTCACAAAAATGTTAATTTCCTACTTAAAGCTATTAGGAAGAAAGTCTCTTCCCCAAAACAAGAAAACACTGAAATATTTTGCACATCAAAATGTTTGAAAATTTTTTATAAAGTGGGAAATGTGGGGTTTTTTAAATTATAAAGAAATTTGGGGCCAGTTAGGAGGACTTGTGAAATAACTAATTCAAACCAGATGCCTAGAGAAACTGAGTTCACTGTTCTTTCCCCAATAGTATTCAGTAAAGTAAGTGTCTGTGTTGCCTTGTGCAGAGCAGAAGTGTGGCCAATGGATAGGAAAAAAAAGCCGGATTCTGATTGCACGTTAGGAAGAGTTTCCTAATGTTTCACACTGTCAAAAATGGTTGTGGGTTTCATCAAAAGTCCCCATGGCTGAAGGTGTTTATAGAGAAGGGAAGGAAGCTGAGACGTGAGCTATATGACCTCTCAACGCCATTGTAGAATTTTCTAAAACCCTCTGCTTTATCACTGAGAAACATTTCTCCATGTCCACGGCTTTTGTAATTTAAAACTCATGGATTCTTAGAATGCATATTCAACATATTTCCAAACACGGTAAGGGAAAAATGAATCCAAAAACAATGACTGCCGGGCGCCGTGGCTCAAGCCTGTAATCCCAGCACTTTGGGAGGCCGAGACGGGCGGATCACGAGGTCAGGAGATCGAGACCATCCTGGCTAACACGGTGAAACCCCGTCTCTACTAAAAAATACAAAAAACTAGCCGGGCGAGGTGGCGGGCGCCTGTAGTCCCAGCTGCTGGGGAGGCTGAGCCAGGAGAATGGCGTAAACCCAGGAGGCGGACTTTGCAGTGAGCTGAGATCCGGCCACTGCACTCCAGCCTCGGCAACAGAGCCAGACTCCGTCTCAAAAAAAAAAAAAAAACAAAAAACAAACAAAAAAACAAAAAAAAACAATGACTTTAGAAAAGGAGTTTTTTATTTTTAAAAAGTCTTGTCCGTGCTTCCATTCTTTCAAGGGAATCTTCTAAAATGATTCAAAATTGTGGATGACTTCTGAGCATTCAGTCCCACTGTCATTGGTTTGTCATGGCCTTGAGGTGGGGGTGCCACCCTTTGTCTGAAAGCCAGCATAGTCACGTTTTCCTGCAATGGAAATAGTTGATGTAGGCAACCAACCTTTTTGCCATGTTTCCACAAAGCAATGTAAATGTTAGTAGGTCACAATGGAACAGACAAAGAGAATTTGACAAGCAATCTGTTTATTCTTTAGATTATATAATGGCTTTCAGGGTCACGTTAAAGTAATACACACTTGGCCAAGAGAAAGAAATCATCACTTGGTACAAACAGAATAGGGACTTTCAGACAATCAGGGGAAGGATGGCAAGTTTCCCCTCTGCCACACAGGGAGTGAAAGAAAGTAGAAGTACTGTTTCAAAGGTCAGTGTCACCAATAAAAGCACAAAATTGGTGCAGGGGAAAAAGGTAAAAATAGGCTAAAGATGGGGAAAGCGGCCTTCAACATTTTTAAGCAACATGATATATAAATGGGAAAAAAACCAAAGAGTAGGAAACTTTCTGATCATTGCAGTACAACAGGTCATTGTAAAGATGTCATATATTGGATTGCATACACTCAAAAACTTAAAAAGTATCCAAAATGTGCTTTTGTCTTTGAACTATCTTTGTCTGTCTGTCTGTCTGTCTCTTTTTCATACTTCTCCCCACATGCTGTTGGAAAACTTGTCCTCTTGCGATTTGCTTGCATGAATTCCATCTTATTCTTTACATCGCAGCTCAAATATCACTTCTTCTACAGAGGGGCTTTCTTTGGCCCTAATTTAATCTTTCCCTGGGTATCTATCTCTTTTCTTCATAGAATGTACACACTTTGAAATTATATTTGCATTCATATGTTTTCTTCATGTCTCACCCCAATAAGCTCTTAGGGACCAGAGACCTCGTCCTTTGTGTTTTCCTCTTAGTCCTCAGTGTTGGGCATGATGCCTGAAGAAATATTTTTCTATAAATAAATTAATGTCAGAATAGGATCAGAATGGTGATAAACAAGGAGGGTCCTCAGCATCAGGTGTCCATGGTGAGCGGTGGGTGGGGCCCACCACTGCCTTCTATGCCCAAACAGGTAGGTGCTATGGGGCCTGATGCTCTAGATTAAGAGTGCAGGATTAAAACAGCAAAGTTTTCTGCTGGTAAATGACTTACAAGGATCCAAACAGTCCAATCTTCTTCAGTTCTTCAGCTCTCTACTACTCAGGTTGACCCACATAACTGAGATTGCTTTACCACAGTCTATTACCCTGACCAAACATTAATGTTAAGAATGGCTAAAAGATTCTACAGCTGTTTGTATCTACCTAACATAACAAGTTGTTTTGCTTTCTCAGAAATCTTTTATTTATTAAAGTATCACATAAACAGGCAAATAAATAAAAGTTTCTGAACATAGAGTTGCGTCTTGCTTTTTTTTCAAGGAAGCAACTTAAGGGCCCTCCTGACCAGATAAAAAACTGGCCCTGGATGTCTCTTCTTCCCAGCACTAATCACAATTGAAAATTTACATTTGTGGTTTTGATTATTATTTAGTATCTATCACACTCAAAAAGACTATAAGATGCCTAAAGGTAGGGGTATTGTCTGTTTTTGCTACTACAGTATCCCTAGTACCAAGCCCATAAGAGACTCAGTGAACTGATGAATGAATGAATGAGACTTACATTCTTTCTAGGGTTGACTTTATCATCAGCTCTCCGGGTATGTTTGAATAAGTCACTTTATCTTGCCGGTGTTCATTCTCACATTTGAGAAAATGGTGATATCACTCTGATCCCTTCTTAGTATAGTTTCAAAGATCAAATGACACAAAAATGACCTGAATGTTCTGAAAAGGATAAAATTCTATTAAAATGTGAACTACTAGGCAAGGAATTACTTTTGCTCTCAGGGCAGTAGCTACAGGCAGTAGAGCAGAAAGCAGATCTGAGATCAAGTATGACCTGAAAGCAAGTTGGAGCCGGGACAGGAAAGGGATAGGACCTAAGTGCTAACTTCAGGAATTCTGGATTATTAGAATCACCTATTAGAAGTTCTATTTGTGGAGGAACTTCCTATGTCACCCAGAGAAAAAAGGAAAGGAAACGCGGACCCCTAGATTTGACACTCCTGGGAAGAGAAAGACCACCTTGGCCTTCACAGGGAGGATGCAAAGGAGACAAAACAAATCTAGAGAGCTCAGTCCTGATTTTACAGTTCAGGGTTAGCATGAGATTGTAGTAGATGGTGTTCTGGATGTTATCTAGCTTGATATTAGAAACACCAAAATTTCCTTAATCAAGAGAATAATAAAACTCAAAGAGCAAGGTTACATTTGGAGAAAGGGGTGTCTTATAGCTGTAACAATTCAAGAATAATACTAATAATTAGTACTATTCATTGTCTAAAATATCTTAGTAACTTTACATATGTTCATCCCTAACATCAACTCTGTAAAGTAGGCATCTTTATACCTATTCCACAGATGAAGAAACTGAGGCCCAGTGAGGTCAAGTGACTTGCACAGGATCACACAGCTACATGGCAGAGCTAGGTATTAAACATAGGACTGCCTGACTTCAGATATCATGCTCTTTCCCCTCTGGCTCTCCAACTGGAGACCAGACCATCAGGACTAGCTACATAGTGTGCAAGGCCCAGTGTAAATTGATAATGCAGTATCCCTTGCATTAATTAAAAAATTTAAGATGGCAACTGCGGAACAATAAGCCAAGCATGAGGCCTTTCTGTGTGTGGGGCCCTGTGTTGTACAGGGTATACTTAAAGTTGACTTAAAAGGATAGAATGACTACGACCCTACTTCACGCCAGTTCTCAGGACTCCTGGTTGAAGCTTTGGCCGGAGAAATAGTGACAATGGTGATAAGGCAAGGCAAAAGATAGTGGCATGGGTAGAAGCAGGGGAAGGTAATAGAAGTGAAGCAGACCATCACTGCTGTACCTTCCAGGGATCAAGCCACCTGAGACTGGCATCAATGAGAGGAGTCTGGGAGCCCCACGTCCTGGGAGCAGCCCCCACTGAAGCTGAGTCTTGCACCATGGCCATCCCCATCCACATTCTTGGTTATCCCCAAGACAGGTGCCCTGGGGCAACAAGAGAGGCAACTATAACATAAACATGCAAACATTTTAACAAGAAGGAAGAGGCAAAATTCCCATGAGAAATGAAATAAGAAACATTCACTCGTAGAAAGCTCAAGTTACATAGAGGCAGAACCAACAGAACAGGGCTTTTCTGGTCTGGTTTCAATCACTATCATAGCTAAGAGGGCAGAACAATCCAAAGGGAAGAAGTCCTCTCAAGAATAAATGAAATGAATCTGGTAGAAAGCACATAATGACTGACCAAAATTTGTGGGCCCTGAAGATGCAATTTTTGTGAAGGACCTTTTACCAACATTTATGTCTTTTCATACTACCATAAAAGTCATATATGCTAGTCCAGAAACTTGAAAAAGAGAGAATCACAGTGAACAAGCATCACTCATAATTCTGTCACTCAGTGATAACCATTGCTGATGTGACCCTTTGGTATAGGAGCTTTCAAACATATACTATATACCAACATACATATACAAATAATTATTTTCAGGCATGGTTTGAATCTTAGCAAAAAATCACGATATTTCCCCTTTGTCAAATATTATTCTCTGTGATTTTTAAACAGCCACATAGTAGCTCATCAAATAAATCCTCTTCAACAAGTTTCTCAGTTTTTTTTTTTTTTTTTGGTATTTATAAATAAGGCTAATATATACATCTTTTGCACACACATACATACACTTCCACTAATATGTATTCTTGGTGTTTCTTTTTTTTTTTTTTTTTGAGACGGAGTCTCGCTCTGTCGCCTGGGCTGGAGTGCAGTGGCCGGATCTCAGCTCACTGCAAGCTCCGCCTCCCGGGTTCACCCCATTCTCCCGCCTCAGCCTCCCGAGTAGCTGGGACTACAGGCACCAGCCACCTCGCCCGGCTAGCTTTCTGTATTTTTTAGTAGAGACGGGGTTTCACCGTGTTAGCCAGGATGGTCTCGAACTCCTGACCTCGTGATCCGCCCGTCTCGGCCTCCCAAAGTGCTGGGATTACAGGCTTGAGCCACCGCGCCCGGCCCCTCTTGGTGTTTCTTAAGAAAACATTTTCATCTGGTGTTTCTTAAGAAAACATTTTCACGTTTTCTGTTTCTACTCTTAGGAAAAGCCATGGAAAGAAAGTGATTTTTTGTTTTGTTTTGTTTTGTTTCAACTTAATTTAATTTAAACTTCTCGGATACATGTGCAAGATATGCAGGTTTGTTACCTAGGTGAAAAATGTGCCATGGTGGTTTGCTGCACCTATAAGAAAGTATTTAATGATAGTGCAAAGGCACCTGGGCAGATCACCTTCTTCATGTTTCCAACACTCCCTTAGCACTTTACCTGCACATCTTTGACGGGAGTTCCCACCCTCTCCTTCCTTGTTATTTTTTCTATAACTGGATATTCCTTGAAGGAGAGGATACATGACACTCATCTCTGTACCCCCCAGTGCCTCGTCCACATTGGGTGCTCCATAAATGTTTATGCCATAGCTCAGCAAGTTCCTCAAATCCTGTAGCCTAGTCCTAATTCCCGTCCCCTGCCATCTTTCTTCCATAATTGACGTGACATTTCCTTCACAGTTGAGGGATTGAAGTTTGGAGATGTGTCCTGAGGGGGTCAATTAGTTCATTGGATGCATCTACCACCAGGTGACCAGAGGTGGGTCTTCGAGAAATTTAGCAGGAAAAGTGGTTTAGGATTTCCTGGGTAAGTCTAGAAGAATTAAGATGCTGAAGTTTATAATTTACACTATTGAGAAATGACTTCATGTTTTACGCTCAAAACTAACTACAGTTTTTATATTCCGCAAAGCACTGTTAACTGAAAAGCATTGATAGACTTACTTCTATAGACCAGTCAATGTCATATAAAAGGAAAAAAAAAAAATCTAAAGCACAAATTGTGTACTGCCTTTTCTTAAATGTGATGAAACTCTATTTCTAAACATTTGTTTGACTTATTCTACTCTCAATAGGGCGCCTTGGGCTTTTCCCTACTTCGGCCTTGAAATATTCTGAGTTGCCTGCAGCTGTTAAAACTGTTAAATCACATCCTATCTTGTAGGAACAACAATAATTTTTAAAAAATCAACTCTCATGAATACTCTATACTGATTAACAGAATCACCTTCCCCTGTGCTGGTTTCCTACTATGCTATATGCTTCCCCTTCTGTGAAAGGCTTATGGTAGTAGCTGGAGTGCAGTCATGAATGAAGCAAGGCCCCTCCTTCTTTCAGGAAATTTTCAAAGTAATGGGAAAGACAGGTCAGTAGGCCAACACCTGGTGGGATAGCCTCTGTCCTAGATGGTCTTAATAAACCCACTTTAGTTATTTCTGGGTAACTGAGAGGGCTTACTCAGTCTTTTGTAAACTAATGTTTTAAAGCTAGACAAGTTTGCATCATTCACTGAAAAGAAAAAACAAATACCACTCAGTACAATAAATATAATTAAGTCAACAGATTAGATTTCCACACATACATGCCTCTCCATTTAATACATTTTTAGGAGAATGTAGAGTGAGCTACAACTCCTACCTGCAGAAAATCCAACCCTGCAGGCTCCCAACCTTTCCTTCCCAAAAAGGAAAATGATGATTCAGAATGAGGGCCAGACCCTTTGAGGGAATCCCAAGAGGTAGAAAGTCAAATGATTCATTCCTGGGTCCCTGGTCACTTTTCTCTCCTTAACCCTAAACACCCCTAAACCTCCACACGGAAGAGGCATCAAAGCATTAAAAAAAAAAAAAAAAGAGTGGGGGAAAATCTAGCTTTGAATTTTGGCTGATCTATGTATTAGTCTCAGGTTTCAGGTAAGTTGCTTCACATCTGAGCATGGGGAAGCCCTTGACACAGCAAACACTCAGCATGGAGTAATATTAATAACGTGATTGCAGTAGTGAGTGGTTAAGAGTGGGCAGTCTGTGGTTCCTGACCAGACTGCTGGTGGTCAAATCTCTTTCAGCATTATATGCTCTGTGACTTTGGGCAGGTCATTTCAGCTCTCTGGGCTT
>NW_012115655.1:291450-297572 GCF_000951035.1 Colobus angolensis palliatus
TGTTCTATGTAATCGCAAGGTGCTATTCTACAAAGCACTTGCAAAATGACCAGAGTTTTTACCACTGAAGATCACGGTATTTTGAGAATTTGGCTGAGCATTTCTCTCTGGCCCCTGTGTTGGGATAAGAGGGAGTGCTCCTGTTTGCATTAGCCAAAGGACTGTGAACTATTATCTTACCTTGTTATCTGAGCTGCTGGTGCACAAGGAAGTTTCCTTTGCTAATGGTTGAACTGCTCTTCAGATAAAGGCCTCCCCTAGATCTCTGCAGCACTAATTAATCAGCTGTTAAAACAGTAGTTGATAAAGACAGGCTTACTTAAAGTTCGAATTGCCTGCAATCAGAGATAATGGGTGAGTCCCTTTTGGCAGTGAGATATGAAAACAGGAGAATGATCTGTTATCAAAGTGAACATGGCACTCAAATGAAAAATGTGGTTCAAAAAATAGTTAAAACAATGTTCAAATTGAAATAAAAATAAACAAATAGTTGTTTCTTTTAACCTGTGTCGGGAAAGTGAAAATGATGCAAAACACACACGCACAAGTAAATATTAAAACATGATCCACACTGACGCTTCAGTGTGAGTCGGGTGAGCAGAACTGGAGCAGGTTCCATCAATGTGGTCACACAAGAATGTGTGATGTGACCACTATTTCCCTTTGATGGCTTCTTATTTGCCTATACTTATTATTTTTAAAAATCAAATTTTTCTCAGAAGCACATGACATGATTTTTAAAAAATAGTTTCTAAAGAGAAATCACCTGACAAAACAGGTGGATGAATGAAAATAGACTTCCCTGAGAAAATGCCTAGATGAAAGGGGGAAAAAAGGCATGTAACAGGTGTAGCGGAAAGAAGGGCTCTAACTGGTATAAATGTAGAGGGAAGGACAATTCCACCTTCTGGCAGTGAGGTCTAAGGAGGTTCAGACTGGTAGAAACAAACAAACACACAAAATCCTGTCTCTGAAATTTAGGTTTCAGAGTATGCGGAATTTTTTAAAATTGCACATAGATGCAAACCTGAGCCATAAGCAAAAAAAAAAAAAAAGCCTGAACAATAAATTATAACTTTCCTAAGTGATGTTGTGTTAGCACCATCACATACATTGTCATTCTGAATTTGCTCGGTTTCATAAACTTAGGATGGCAAAGTGGAAAGATTAGTGGATTTGGAATCTGGCAACCTAATTACAGAATAATAGTTATTATAAAAACTAATAATCAATATAAACTTGAGTAAATAATCTCTTACCCTCAGTTTTCTCATATATAAAATGGGTGAGTACAGTGGGGGCGTCACCAAACTATATTACTTTCAATATCTCTTTCAAGATCAACATCTTATAATTCTAGATTTTACCATGTATTATTTGTATTCAAATGCTATGAATTTTATTGACAATTTTAAGCTACATACCCAAGAGCATCCCAAAAGTTTCAAAATGCTTGGGTTTCAAGAAGCAGAATGAGCTAAAAAACACAACGATGAATGTGGAAGGCCTTCCTAAAACTCTCTTAGAAATGTTGATCTTTAAAATGCAATGATAATTCGTAATAGCTAAGAACCTTTTGACAAAATTCCACTTACTTACATATTTACATAAGGCTGGCACAATGGGAATTAGATATCATTGATTTTCCATGTCAGTGATCCCATTTTGCATGCTTGAAATTGCCTTTTGCCTTCTGGATGCTTTTTTCCCATACCACTTGATATGTGTGTAACGTGATCACCACTGTACCCAAGAGCTTTACCGAATAAGACAGAACTCAGTCATTACTACTGTAGAATGTGGCAGTTCAGGAAGTGCACGTGTGGGCAGCAGATGAGGCGGGTATGAATTGGGTGGTGAGCAAGCCGGGGTCTGAGAATCGGAGCATCAGTATCCTGTACAACCATGGGCATGCCATTCCACAGGCCCTCTGCGAGTCATAGTTCTCTCACGTGAACCACCGATAATAATAACCTAGCCACAGTCACCACATGCTGCTGGCTGTCATTCAGAGGTGCTTGACCTGATCTACAAAGCCAGAGAAACTAGTGTATAAATTCAGGAAACTATTATTATTCTACTATCTAAACTATTATGATGTCTTTGCAACCTAAGAAAGAACTAACTGTGGCAGGTAATAATGAGAAAGGAAAAGAAATATCCCTTAACTAGTTACCAAGAAAGTAGCATTTGAGAAAAAGTAAGTGCTCATGATCATTTCTCTGAGATTGACTATAGAGAACCTGCAAAGTAGCATGCTATGCATAAAAATAGTTAAAACCTGACAAGCTTTTATTATATGCCAGGTATCATACTACAAATTTACACATGGCACCTGCTCGAATTCTCAGAAAAACTATTTTATAGAACGGGAACTGAGGCACAGAGAGGTCAAGTTGCTCATGGTCACACAACTGGTATGTTGAAGTCTAGATTTAAACCCAGGTGGGCTGGCTCTAGGACCTGTGCTTTTAACCACTACACTAAGTAAAGTTCTGTTTGTTTGTTTTTCGTGTTTGTTTTTGTTTTGAGATGGAGTTTCACTGTTGTCGCTCAGGCTAGTGTGCAATGGTGTGATCTCACCTCACTGCAACCTCCACCTCCTGGGTCCAATCAATTTTCTGGCCTCAGCCTACTGAGTACCTGTGATTACAGGTGCCCACCATCATGCCCAGCTAATTTTGTATTTTTAGTAGAGATAGGGTTTCACCGTGTTGGCCACGCTAGTCTCAAACTCCTGGCCTCAAGTGATCTGCCCACCTTGGCCTCCCAAAGTGCTGGGATTACATTGCTGGGATGACCGCGTCTGTAATCAGAGATAACTAGTGAGTCCGTTTTGGCAGTGAGATATGAAAACAGGAGAATGATCTATCAAAGTCAACATGGCATGAAAGTTTAGAATAATAAAATATAATACTTTACCCAAGATCCCATGCCCTGTAAATGGCAGACCTTGCAGACAAAAGCAGGTCTTCCTCCAGCAGGAGCCTTCCAGTTACTAGCACTCTCACCTCAGCACTGTCTCTAGCCCTCAGTCTCCATTCTTCTGATGTGTTAAGCTTTTCCAACCCCCATCAGTGGATAGGTGAGGAAAAGTTGACAGGATGGTTAAACCCTCCCCATCTTCTATCTAGGGTAAGTCAAGGCTGAGCCTGACAGTGATATGGCTAGCTAACTCCAGAAGAAAGAGAAGAGAAGAAAGGAGGAGAAAAGAAGTTCCAGGCCAAGAAACTAGAAACAGGAAACTCATTTTGTCAAAGGCCTCCATCATCTCTACCACTCTTTTCTCCCCTCACCCCTTCCCAGACAGTGGCTAGCCAGCACCCCAAGCCATGCCTGGCACATAGTAGATGTTTAATATGTGTTTGTCTCCCTCTTTCCCTTTCTCCTTCCCTCCCTCCCTCCCTTCCTTCTTTCCTTCCTTCCTTCCTTCCTTCCTTCCTTCCTTCCTTCCTTCCTTCCTCTCTCCCTCTTTCTTTCCTCTCTCCCTCCCTTCTTCTTTTTTCCCTTTCTCCTTCCCTCCCTCCCTCCCTTCCTTCTTTCCTTCCTTCCTTCCTTCCTTCCTTCCTTCTTCCCTAGTGTGGCCACGAGGACTGAGTACTCACAAGTAGACTCATGTAGATTTTTAATATGATCACTATTGGTAGCGGAAGGGCACCCTATGCCAGTTATAATGAATATTGAAGCTAAGCAACAGCTCCTTCCCTTTCATTCCTGCCACCCACCTGTTAGATGGATAACCCCCACGGAGTACTTGGGATGACTATGCTTTCCTAATCTATTTTTAATTCTCACTCATATTTGCAAGTAGAAGGCTCTTATCCAGATGCCATGCTCAGTTTCGGCACATTGTGATGCATGGTAGTACTCAAGAAATGCCATAGAGGCTGTTGTGATTGCTGTGAGCAATTGCCATGAGCAATTAGCTATCTTTCCTGGACTGCTCAAGACTTCTCAGAGACAAAAAAGTAAACTGTTTTCTTCTTAAATTCAATGCACAGATTCCACTCATTCACTAATTAAATACCAAAGAAATCTGCCCTTATAAACTATAGAGACACGAGTCATACTTGCCTGGATTAGTTTCTGGGCTCAGATCTCTTAGAAGGATTTTCCTGGCATTATTTGCTACGTTTTTGCTCCTGGTGCTCAACAGTTAAGTGATGAGTGAAGCCAGATCTTCACATGATGCCCTGAATCTGGTTGATGTCTCCTTGGTCCCAAGCACGTGCTTAAACAAAAGGCATGAGTTCCCCTGGCTTTCCACACTATTCCAGTGGCATGCTGGTCTGGCCAGTTTGGGGTTGAGTGCATGTGTGCTTGTGTGCATACGTATCTGTCTGTGTTCATTAAAATATTTACTCAGTTTCTTTCTTTTTTATTTTTGTGTTCCATCTAAATGCTTAACTAATAAGGAAAAGAAAACCAAGAAAACCAAGGTACATGCTTTATGTCAGGGGAAAGGGGAAAAAAGGACTTAGAAAGGTCCTGTTGAGAACAAAAGCCTTTTGTTATCAAGGTGTCTTAGTATTAGCATAATGACTTCAGAGGATGAGATAAGGTAAGGAAAGGTAAGATGGAGTGAGATAAGATAAGACTAGGAGGTAACATCAATAAGTAATACAGTGTTAAGGTACAAAAGGTGAACACACTAAAAATGGTTGAATCTGAAGAGAAACTGTAAAATTAACCTGGGTTTTAAATGGGTCCAATGATACTCTAGTTTATGCTACAGAAATTCAATAACTGACTCTACAATCTCCAGAACGACTTGTTCTTCAGAAAGCTGCTTAAGGAAGCATAGGTTTGGAACCACCTATTTTACTTATGTTATTATAAGGAGGCTGCTTCTATTGGTGAGAAGTGCTCCAACTCCCATTTTGAGGTCGTGCATTAATTCTTCCAAATGCTGCATTGCTTTAGTAAATGCTGTCTCCTATTTGGGTGTAAAAGATCAGTGACACATTGCAAAATTAAAATCAGCCACATTCCAAATGAAGATATGCGTGTGTCCAAAATTTTGTTAGTGTTCCACCTGCTGCTCCCTGCCCACCCTCCTGCTCCGCCTCATCCTGGTAAAGGAGTATAAATGGCAGGATAAAATGTCTTTGTTTATTACAGTGTTGATCTTGGACTCAATAATGGTTAAAGCCCCAATTTTACGGGTGAAAATACTGAGGTAACTTCCTGAAGGTTATATGCTGCAGAATCAGAGCTGAAACCCAGCTCACACAGGCCAGTGAGGGTTCTTTGAACCACACCATATTGCCCACTACCTCTTTGGATTGTTATTGTTAATGGTGAAACTTTTGTTTCTTGGACATGCTATAGTCCAAAGTGCTGCCCTGAAAACTTAGAATGCAGTTCTCTTTCGTTCTACACGTAACACTTTTCCAACACAGAAGAAACTGGATTTGCATGAGATTAGAAGAGGGGACTCACTTGCAACAACTATTTGCAAAATTTTTCTTGTGGCTAGAGCAACAGCCTGGATGTTTTGTGAGACTGAGGTTGCTTCCAATGTTCCAATTAAATCTACACACTCAATGAGTAAGAACTTAGCTATACTTTTAGAAAAATACCCACTAAGTGCTTAGTTTTGTTGTATTAAAAAATATTGAGCATTCAACTTCATTTTGCAAGGTGGAATATACCCATTTTTAAGAATATTATAGTTGTCGAAATTTGGCTCATTGGCTTACTTGCAAGGCCTTTGGGTCTTAAAATAAATGAAATCTTCCTGAGGCCTCCTAAAGACTTTGTGGGGTGGAAGGACAGCTTTGAGACAGCTTTTCCCAGCTCTTAGTGGGCAACACATAGCAGCAAAATGATTCACCCGCACTTTATTTTTACTTGGAGTTTCAGTGAGTTCAAGCATGAGAGTTTTCTGCAGGTTCCAAGACCTGAAACAAGCAGTGAAGCCCCTCATTCATGTCCAGGCAGAACTTTATTTATTTATTCATTCATTTTTTAAATTTCTTTTATTAAAGTTTTGGGCTACATGTGCAGAACATGTAGGTTTGTTACATGGGTATACACGTGCCATGGTGGTTTGCTGCACCCATCAATTGGTCATCTGCATTAGGTGTACCTCCTCATGCTATCCCTCCCCTAGATCCCCA
>NW_012115655.1:298117-454796 GCF_000951035.1 Colobus angolensis palliatus
CCTCAAGGATCTAGAACTAGAAATGCCATTTGACTCAGCAATCCCATTACTGGTATATACCCAAAGAACTTTTCTTTAAACAAAAAAAATCTTCAGAGAGTGGGAAGTAGGGTAAGAGATGAACAGGGACTGAAGGAAGTCTCCCCAAATGAGGTTCTGGTTTTTTGTGTGTATTGTTTTTTCATGAACAAGTTTATCTGAATACAAATTTCCTCTATTTGCAGTCTTTCCTTTTGTGGTCCTATTTTCTTGCCTGGAGTTGGAAGAAGGAAGGGTCTTGGGCAAGTGAGCAGCACTTTTAAAGAAAGAGCAGCTCCTGATCTGTTTTCTTTGCCATGACATTTGGTGATTTTTACATTTCCAAGTCTAGTCTGCTAGTCTTTTTTAGTTTTACACCCTATTTGGCTTCATAAAAAGAAAAAAGAGAGAAAAAGAAAGAAGAAGGAAGGGAGAAGGAAGGAAGGGAGGCAGGGAGGGAGGGAGGCAGGGAAGGAGGGAGGCAAAGAAATGGAGGTTGGTTGGCCCAATTTCCCAATCTGTATTTACCTGTAGAAAACATGAGGGCATAGTATTTATTTATCAATAGATGTTTAATGTATAAAGAGCAGATTTACATGGAAAAGTTCCTTATTCAGTTACACATGGTCAAAAGGAAAGCCAAAAGATCATAGGGAGAGTGTATTCTGCCCAATGCCCTATAAATTATGTGGTTTTCCAGTCTGGTTGTTGGAATAGGCACTAACCTAGGACAGACTCCGACATGCACACCTAACCCATGACGGTACTGGACACTGTTACTGCTAATCCTTTCTGGTGGTTCCTTCCCAGGCCTCTGACAGCCTCCTCACATGCATGTCCTGATCAGTATTCTGCTGAATACGTGAGGCAGAGCCTCTGCAGATATCCAGCCCTCTCCTCTCTGGTACTTCATCTTGTGAATTCTAGTCACCTTGGTCATCCCAGCCTTTAAGCACTGCTTCCTCAATTCAGGGAATGTATGGGACTCCACCTGTATTCTCTCTCCCTGCACCATAGCCTAGAAACTCTCTCAAGGCAGTGAGATGGGTAGTTTTCTTAGTGTGTTCAGGCTTCTATAACAAAATATCTTAGACTGGGTAACTCATAAACAACGCAAAGGTATTGCTCTCAGTTGTGGAGACAGGAAAGTCTAAGATCAAGGCATCAGCATATCTGGATCCAGCGAGGTCACGCTCCTCATAGACGGCCCCTTCTAGCTTTGCTGTCACATGTGGAAGGGTGAACAAGTTTTTTTCAACCTCTTTTTTAAGGGCACTAATCTCATTCATGAGGGCTCCATCCTCAGGACCCAATCACCTCCAAAAAGCCCCACGTCTGAACACCACATTGGAGAGCAGGTTTTAGCTCATGAATTTCGAGGGGGACACAAGCATTCAGACCACAGTCATAGGGTTTACACCATTTGTTTTCCATCTCACCAGGATCACTGCCCGTCATTACCTAAGGCCAGTGTCTCAAAAACTGGGATTTTAAAGTATATTTTATCTGTTTTTAAGTTCATTCAAGTGGAAAGGTAAGTCTGGGTCCTGTTAGTCTATCTTAGCTAGAAACAGAAGTGCAAAGGAAGCTTTGAGGAATCCACTATCTCTAGACAGATCCCGATAAATCCAGATATGCATAAGTCACAGCTTCCTTCTTTCTTCTCTCCTTTACTCTCTTTGTAGACCAAGGAGATTAAAGAGAGAGTGCCATTTCAGCTGGCTGTAATCATTAACATTCTTTTTATGATACTTCATGTGAATTAGGGACTAACATTTACTTTGCATTAACTATGTGCCACGATATGCTCAATGTTTTGTGTCACTTACCTCTTAAATCTTTCAAACTATCTTCCATAGCATAGCAGAGATAGATAGATAGATAGATAGATAGATAGATAATGTGTGTGTATATATATATTTGTATGTGTGTATATACATATTTGTATGTGTGTATATATATTTATGTGTGCGTGTGTGTGTGTGTATATATATATATATAATTTGCAAATAAGAAAACTGAAGCATTGAGAAGATAGGTTAGCTTACCCAAGTTCATATAACTGATAAGTAGTGGAAGTAGTGGAGTGAAGATTCAAAACCAGAACTGACTCCAAAATGAGCATCCTTTACACAGTGTAACGCTGCCTTCATGGATCAAATTCTGTCTCCTAAACATAGGTCCTGCAGTGGGTATTATTCTCTTTGTTTTATGTATTTAAAAAACAAGTTTCAGAGAGATAAAGTGTTTGGCCTTAGAAGGCCCCACTACAATGGAACCCAGGCCTTCATCCATGGTCTATGCTCTTTCTAAGTCACTTGACTGCTCCTGGAGGGTTCTGAGGATGCAGAAGTCACCTGCCCTTGGTTTACTATTATACAACCTTGGGATCTTATTTAAAGCAATTTTTAAAGATAGTCTTTGTTGTTCAAGCTGTAAGGTACATTACAAAGAATGGTGAGAAGTCCACATTGCTCAGCTTTACTAAGACTAGGAATCTACTCTTCTTTTCCTAGACTTATTTGAGAAAGTTATTACTATTAGCTTTGATCCTGATTTCACAAATTCAGACATACAAACAAAAAGGAATGTTCCCCCAGGCAAATTAGAAGAATATCCATTTACATTTGTTTTAATTATGTCTATAGTATTCATATCTATGTATAATATATAGGGTAAAATTATGGGAACATGTTTTTTGGCTTCATTCATGGATTTCTTTTTTCAACAACTAAGTATACCAGTAAATTTCCTTATGTCTTTTTGAAATGAATTTTTATAACGACATCAAGCTCATTTTTATGGAATATTTTGGAAACTAGTTTTAAAATTATAACTGTAAGGTATATAGTCTTGCAAAAACAAAAATTCAATAGAGCAGAAGACTATAAAGTGAAAAAGTGAAATGCCCTTTTCTCCTTAATTCTTATCATCATTCTCCAGGGGTAGCCACTGAAAACAGTTTCTTCTATGTCCTTTCAGAAATTTTTACATATAAACATGCTTACAGAAATAAATATAAATAAGCTTCTTAGTTTTATGAAATGGGATCATACATAAATGTATATCTATATTCTGTATCTACTTTCTTTTAACTTGATATATCTTAGATAGCTTTTTGCATCAGTTTATACAGTTATTGCATTTTTTATCACCTGCATAATGTTGTACATCATACACATATGAAATGTATAAAAATACCATGTTGTATTTAAGTAATGTCACCCACTGGAGAACATTTAGATTGTGTTAAATTTTTTGCTGTTATAAGCATTGCAGCAATAAATCCATTTGGTAGATACATCTTTGTTAATATAAATTCTTAGAAGCATAGATACTGGAAAAATGTCTGCTTTTAAAATTTTGTTAGATATTTCTAAGTTGTCCTTCTTAAAGACTGCAGCAATTTGCTATTCCATCGTAAGTATTTTAGAGTAGAACTCAGTAAACACCCATTTAATGTGCGTGTGAATAAGCACCCACTTCTCCATGTTCTTGTCAACAATTGACATTGTTGGACTTTAAAAACCTTTATCTGGTAGATGAAAGTGGTACATTGTTGCTTTCATTCGCACTTTCAAAATTACGAGTCAGTTGAACACTCTCTTTAGTTTTCTGCTTATTCACTAGCCATTTATATTTTATTTTCTATATTTGTGCCCTTTGTCCTTTTTCTGTGCAGTGGTTTGTCTTTTTCTTATTGATTTTATAAAGGTTATACCATAGACTGAATGTTGTGTCTTCATTAGATTCATATGTTGAAGTCTAATCCCCAATGTGATGTTATTTGGAAGTGGCACCTTTGGGAGCAGGTTAAGTCTCAAGATTAGAACATTCATGAATGGGATTTGTGCCCTTATGAAAGTCGCCCCAAAGAGCTCCATTTGCCCCTCCCACCACGTGGAACACAGAACCAGAAAGTAGACCTTCACTAGATACCAAAAATCTGCCGGTAACTTGATCTTGAACTTCCGTCTTCCAGAACTGTGAAAATTCAATTTCTGTTATTTATAAGCCTCCCAGTTTATGATATTTTGTTATTTCAGTCCAAACTAAAACAAACAGTCTGTATATTTATTATATTGGCCCTTTCTCTGGCATATATGTTGGACAAATTTCTTCCTAATAAGTTGTTATATTTTAACTTTTTCTTTGTCTATACATGAATTTAGTACTTTCATGTGTCAGACTTATCAGCCTTTCCTCTATATTGCTAGATATCTGATATCAAATTTACACTTTACACATGGAGTTTTTGTGAAGATATATTTCTAAAACTGTTCTTCTTAACGTTGCAAAGGCTATTCGATTAATATATTAGCTACTTAATTAGCCAAATTAAGAATGGATTTTGCATAACATATTTTCTTTTTTCTGAAAGGTTGAGGACACTAAAGAAAATGAAAGTTCTGCTATTATGATACACATAAGGACATTAAAATACATTGAGTTAAAAAATAACTTGATCAAAGTGAGAGGAATAGGGAGCTAGGTGGGTAACTGACCTCCAGACTCAGATGCTAAGGGCATGAAAGTAAAATGTGAAAGCAGAAAAGATTTATGAAGAGAAATATTAGAAGAATAACTGAGGAACAGAAGGAGATAATCCAACAAAGAAGGGAGGCCCTGTAAGAGTGAGAGAAAGGAGTAATGAAAAATGAGGCCAGGGGCAGTAGCTCATGTCTGTAATCCCAAAACTTTGAGAGGCCAAGGTGGAAAGATCGCTAGAGGCCAACCTGGGCAGCATAGTGAGACCCTATCTATAAAAAATAAATAAAATAAGCCAGGCATGGTGATGCATGTCTGTGGTCTCAGCTACTAGGGACGCTAAGGTGGGAGGATTGCTTGAGTCTAGGAGTTTGAGGCTGTAGTGAGCTATGACGGTGCCACTGAACCCCAACCTGGGTGTCAGAGCAAGACTCTGACTCTAAAAAATAAAAATAAAAAATAAATAAAAAGGAAAGGTTCAAAGACAGAGAAAGGTATTTAGTGAAACTTGAAAAAGAGTAATAGATCTGAAAGAAGCGTGGAAGGGGAAGCTCCAGCTGAATACCTCCCTTTCATTTCATTTCTAAGATGTCCCTTCCTTCCTATCAGTACCATTCTGTGGGCCCAGGTGAAAATCGACTTCTAGTCAGCATTATCTGTTACCACCTCCAAATGCACAACTCTTTTATTTATTTATTTATTTTAATAAAAGAAACAAAATTGTTCATCTCATATGCCCCCATAAGGACATTGATATAGTCTGGACATTTGTCCCCGCCCAAATCTCACATCGACTTGCAATCTCCAATATTGGGTAAGGGACCTGGTGGGAGGTATTCTGGTCATGGAGACAGAGTCCTCATGGCTTGGTACTGTCTTTGCCATAGTGAGTGAGTTCTTCTAAGATCTGGTCATTTAAAAGGGTGTGGCACCCCTCTCCTTCCCTGTTCCTTTCTCACCATGTGAAGTGCCTGCTTCCATTTCACCCACCTTCCGCAGTAAGTAAAAGTTTCCTGAGGCCTCCCCAGAAGCAGATGCTGGCACTGTGATTCCTGTACAGCCTGCAGAACTGTGAGTCAATTAAACCTCCTTTCTTATAAATTACCCAGTCTCAGGTATTTCTCCATAGCAATGCAAGAATGGCCTAATACAGACATCTTCAAGGAGGTAACACTCAGATTAAATCTTTATTCTGTCAATTTTAATTTTGCTAGGTAAGAAAAATTGGAGCATAGAAAAATGGATGACTTGATATGGATTTTTCAGAACTAGAAGAAAAATTTTAGTTTTCCTCTTCGTATTCTTTTGGACCTCACTGGACTCAATTTTACTTGTAAAATGAATCAACACAAATCAGCACTTTCATCTAAAACACTTTTATGAAACAATTCTTAGAAGAGACCCTGATACAGGAAAATTAAGGGCTAAGAAATGAATCTGATATCTTATTCCTTTCTTTAAAGATCTTAATTAATTTAATGTTTTTATCACTCTAAGGAAAGTTTTAAATTCCTTGACATTATCCAATCATATATTTAAAGCAAAGAGAATTCTCACCATTTCTGTGGGGTTTTTTTGTTTGTTGGTTTGTTTGTTTAGAGATGGGGTCTCGCTATGTTGACCAGGCTGACCTTGAACTCCTGACCTCAAGTGATCCTCCCATCTCAGCCTCCCAAACTGCAGTGATTGCAGGCGTGAGCCACCATGCCCAGTCACCATTTCTGTGTTTCAAAACAATCCTGCACATTTGTGGTTTGGCTAGACCTGGCATTAGCTTTGTTACAATAGCATAAACTCTCTCTTTTAAAAATGGAAATACATTCTGTTCCTCTAATTCTTTTCTGTCCTCCCCCGTCCCCTCCCTCCCTGTCTGTTTTTTAACTGTGGGTTTTAGACACTAAAAATATATCAATTTCTCCATTTCTCCAGGGTTCAGGATTTATGCAGTTGAGTCTTATGTGATTTTTGAGATTGTATTTTACTCTTGTCCTCTCTGCACATCCAAGTATGTCTATTTCTTAGCGAGTGGTACCTACAAAATATGACTAGTTTCGGAACTATTTCCAACTTCTTTGTTTTGTCTTGTATTTCTATTGTGGCACTAATTACTAGCAATATGATTAATGCACTACTTACTGGTGGCTTTGTTCTCTTTGTTTTTCTGATAATGCTAATTAATCCAATTTTGAAAAAAATACTTTCAGTTCTGCTCATACATGTCAGATTGCTGGTGCCTTGGAAATCATTTTTCTCCCCTTTGGTTTTAAATTAAAGTGAAAAGTAAGAGTAAGCTAATTAGTGATGTGACTGAAAAAAGTGCTCTTACCTAAGTTGTTCATCCGGAATGTCTAGGGCCAGCAGTGTTAGAAATGGCTCTGAAGTAAGAAAGTTTCAATTCACTAGAAAGTTATTTTGGCTTTTACTCGTTTCTTAATTATTGTGTGGGAGGAGGTGGAGGAGTATTACTTTGGTTTAGGTGCAACAGACTTCTTTCCAAGTGGAAGCGCTGTTGAAGATGGCTGCCTGAGATATGAGCACCAATCAGATTTAAACCAGAACACATCTGCTCCTCTCCTATCTAAATGTCTCAGTCTTCCTGCAGCTCTCTCTTAGCCGGGGCTCATTAGGTTTAACGCTGGGAGACTCAGTTTTAAACCTGTAGTTGTTACTTGCTGTGCAGTTTGGTTTATGTGCGCAGCACTCATTTTCTTTGACAGATCAATAATACCCAATGGACGCCCTCCATTAAACTTCTTTCACCACTTTTTAAGAGCTCTGCTAAATTACGCTATATATATTAAAATTTGAGTGGTGCCCAGTTTTCTCAGACGCCAAAGATGCAGTGATTTTTGCCCTAAGAAATAATGAACTTAAAAAAAAATAGATTTCATTTCTCCTCCTTAATCTTTTTTTAAAAAAGAACTTCTTAGAGGATTAATTTTGTATCTACTTTTTAATGGATTAGGATTAAAAACCTCCCAGAACTTCAGAATCATTGCATACATAACTACATTTTTATTCATGCTCTTTGATTCAATGTATAGAATTGTTTATTCTGCATATAATTTCAAAAATTTTTAACATGAAGTTAGAATGTTTATGCCCAATATGGAATACAGAAAGTGACTGCTGATTTCCTCTTAGATTATGTCTCATTTTGAACCTGCATATTCTAATCTATGTGTTTCTTATAGAATGCCAGAGAGGTTTTCCCAAATGCCTTTAAGAACTGCGGGAAGGTGGGCTATCCCCCTGCCACCACCACCTTTGTTTGTTTGTTTCCTTTACTTCTTCTAAATAAACTGGCAGAGGAAATCTGTATAACCTCTCTTATTCACTCAGCAGGGGTAGGTTAAAAATGCACCTACTGCGAATAGTTAAATATTTCTGTTGAAATTCAAGGTTGTGCTTTTAATTTTTAAAATTAACTTTGAAATTGAATTCATTTCAACAAAAGGCAGGAGACTTGGTGAAGTCCCCACCCCTAAAAAATTGGATTAAAGTGCTAATTGTTTTATCTGAAATATCACTTTCAACTAATTAATTCATTTTGCCCTTCACTGAATTGGTTGGAAACCCCAAAAGATCTTTAAGGAAAGAAAGAGAGAGCTGTGTGCCTTGACCTTCCCTCACCCCCCAATCACATCTTTATTTACTATACTAAAACATGAAGCTCTGCCATAAAACAAAAGGTGGGAAAATTATGTAGGCTGAAGGAATACTTCTCCCTTATGATATGCAGACTAATAGATTTTCTTTTTCAATAAGATTCAGTTTATGTTTTTGAATGGCTCTAAAGAAACTATAATCGCATTAATCTAGACTTTCATTTATGAAGCACCAATTCTTCCTTTGTTTTCCAATTGTCCCTGGCTTGTATTTTAGTGAATTTTGTTGACAGATTCCATACCACCCAAAAGTTGTCAAGTAAACTTGGCATTTCATGGTATAACACTTTGGAGTTATACAATGGAAGACCCCTTTTTTTTAGGTCAGTTAGAAAGATGGGTGAAACACTCTTATAATTTCAGCATTATACCTTTCTTTATATTTACTCATTATACCTTTACTCATTATACCTTTAGTTATACTACAGAACTGTTCCACTATCTGTTATCTATTTGCATGAGTCTCTTTTAACTGATTTTTTAAAGTGGTTACATATACTAGGTGTTACACTTACCGGTTTTTTTGTCTTGTTTTGTATTTTTAATGGAGTTTTCGCTCTTGCTGCCCAGGCTGGAGTGCAGTGGTGTAAGCTCAACTCTCACTGCAACCTCCGCCTCCCGGGTTCAAACGATTCTCTTGCCTCAGCCTCCCGAGTAGCTGGAATTACAGGTGCATGCCACCATGGCCAGTTTTTGTTTTGTTTTGTTTTTTGTATTTTCAGTAGAGACAGAGTTTCACAATGTAGGCCAGGCTGGTCTCGAACTCCTGATCTCAAGTAAAGGTGATCCACCCGCCTCGGCCTCCCAAAGTGCTGGGATTACAGACATGAGCCACTGCACCTGGCCAACACTTATTTTTTTACCTGGCCTACACTTACTTTTTAAAAAGGACTTAAGTGAAATTCTGTTAGGTAGTGAAATGCCTTCAAAACATATTAAACATCTGAAATACTTTCATGCAAGGGCCCTGAGTATTTGGTAAAGTGTTTTGTGAATGTTTGTGTGGGTTTGTTTTTCATAGCTCATTGATTCTTTTTTGTCTTTGATTATTTTTTAGTTCTTGAGCATATTTAACAAATAAAATGTGTTTCATAAAACTTCGAATTTTCAAAGTAAGTTTCAAAATGCGGTAAGTCTTTATTGTAAGTTCTAGTTTTTCAGGTATAATTGCTTGTCTTCCTATTTCTGTAATTTATGTATAATGACTAAAATCAATAATGACATCTGTGAATTAAATAACACTGTGTTTGTCCTGAGTTCTATAATGGTCTGTTGGTTACCTAGTGACATAACTGAGCATTTGAGCAATCACTCCGTGTAGTATGAGTTAGTACTGTTTGTACTGAACATACAAGGAGAAGATATATTAAGTTTATTTAATTAATAATATATTCTAAGATCATCAGCTATTGTTTATTGAGCACTTATTATATGCCAGGAAGTCTGCCAAGGGCTATCCAAATGCTGTTTCATTTCACCTTTGCATCAATCCTCTGGGAGAAGTATTACTAGCATTTCCACTTTACAAATGGGGACACTGAGGCTCAGTAAAGTTAACCCAAGGTTACATATAACACATTTGTCAGACACCAAAGCACCTGAGAACTGATTCATCTCTATTTAATTCTGGAACAACGCCACTGCTCATTTTGGAAATTCAAAAGTTATTTTTATTACGAATTGATTGTTTTGTTACCAATTCAGTGAGGAGTATTCAAACGGCTTGTCTTGGAATCCCTGTTAAGCATGCTTTCAAAAATTTTCAGAAGACAAAGTGATGAACAATTTAAATTGTCTATAATCTGACTACAGGACCCTGGAACATTCAAGAAATTTCATGAATTCAGTTAAAAATAAAAGTAAAGGAAGGATGAAGAGAGAAAGAAAGGGAAGCAGTAAGGGAAGAAATAAGGAAAGAAACAAAAAAAGGGGACAGAAAAAGGAAAGAAAAGCATCAAATTAAAACCAGATTGATAAAATTTTTCACTTTTCCCAACTGCTTGCAGTGGTACTGTAGAGATCACAGCTTGAAATGGCCTAACCACTTTAGCAGCCACACAGAATCTTAGATCTTAAAATGTTCTGTTCTCGAAGAGGGACTGGTTTTATTCAAAAGCCACAATCATTTGTAATCTTGCTTTGTTGGAGAATTAAAACAAATGCAGTGGAATTATCCAAACCTTTTAAATTAAATAGAGCTATATAGTCAGTTTACTAAACTTTTAGAGTTTTTAAAAATATTTCTATTTTCTATTTTCACATATATAGGTTATCAATTTGGTTCATATATATTAAATACATAAGATAGTTTGTATATTTGTGTGTGTATAAACTCATTCACTATATACACATTATATATATAATTACATAGAAACACTTCTTAAATTTTGTCCATTTATTTGATTTCAAATAATTATTACCTAACTTTGATTGACAATGGTACATCTGAGAAAACAGGAATGATTTCAGCAATACTCCTTCCATAGCTGATTATCACCCCATTTTTTTACATGGTTATTATCTATAAAACAACATGCGGGCCGGGCGCGGTGGCTCAAGCCTGTAATCCCAGCACTTTGGGAGGCCGAGACGGGCGGATCACGAGGTCAGGAGATCGAGACCATCGTGGCTAACACAGTGAAACCCCCCGTCTCTACTAAAAATACAAAAACTAGCCGGGCGAGGTGGCAGGCGCCTGTAGTCCCAGCTACTCGGGAGGCTGAGGCAGGAGAATGGTGTAAACCCGAGAGGCGGAGCTTGCAGTGAGCTGAGATCCGGCCACTGCACTCCAGTCCGGGCGACAGAACGAGACTCCGTCTCAAAAAAAAAAAAAAAAACATGCGTTCAAAAATAGTCCCACAATCTTTTCTATATTTCTTCTTTCATTATATACAATACTTCCTTATTTAAGGAATGGAAATTTTCATGTAAAGTAAGCCCCCTCCAATTTTTTTTTTTTTTTTAGATGGTGTTTCGCTTTTGTTGCCCAGGCTGGAGTGCAATGGAGTGATATCAGATCACTGTAATCTCTGCTTCCTGGGTTCAAGCAATTCTCCTGCCTCAGCCTCCTGAGTAGCTGGGATTACAGGCATGTGCCACCATGCCTAGCTAATTTTGTACTTTTAATAGAGACGAGGTTTCTCCATGTTGATCAGGCTGGTCTTGAACTCCTGACCTCAGGTGATCTGCCCACCTCGGCCTCCCAAAGTGCTGGGATTACAGGTGTGAGCCACCGCGCCCAACCCATCCTCTCCCCTTTTTTTTAAAGATGTTCTTCACAAGTACAGAAACTTACTTAAAAATTAGTGGCCAGGCTTTCATACCAGAAATCAACACTAATAATTGTATTAAAAGCGAATAAGGACCTGCAATTTTAAAATGAGTTATGAAAATATAGTACATGTAATTAATTTTAATGTTTATTTAATAATACAATACAAACCATTGGTAATATTTACTTATCTGTAATTTTTTAGAAGTTGGTTTTCCTCTTCCAGATATTATATTCTAGGGCCACTTTTCCTTTCCTATATGAAGGTTAGTGTTTGAGAAATACAAAACGTCTTTCATCCAGTCTAAGCAAAATTCAGAAGATAAAAGGAAGGAATTCATTCTAAAGGAAAATAAATTTTATTTCCAATTATCCAGTCTGTTCATATTTCCATTAGAGTTGGAATTAAGAGTTGACCATACTTGCCTACATAATCTTGCATTTATCTTTCCTACCTCAAGAATTTTGTAAGCCTGGCAAGGTGGTTCACACCTGTAATCCCACATTGTGCGAGACTGAGGCAGAAGAATCTCTTGAGGTCAGTGGTTCAAGACCAGCCTGGACAACACAGTGAGACCTCATCTCAAAAAAAAAAAAAAAAAATTAGCCAGACCCGGTGGCACATGCCAACAACTCCAAAGTACTGTTCCAAACCCCTCAAGTAGGACTCCAAGTAGTACTCAAGAGTCCCAGGTAGTCTCAGCTACTTGAGAGTCTGAGGCAGGAGGATCACTTGAACCCAGGAGTTCAAGGTTGCATTGAACTATGATCATGCCACTGCACTCCAGCCTGGGTGACAGAGCACGACTCCATCTCAGAAAAAAAAAAAAAGAATTTTTGCATATATAAAAGTGTGCTACCATCCACCTGCATGGATTATTGTGCAGTCACAGAAACTTAGGCTTAGGAAGTATTTATAATTAAGAATTTATAAACATGAAACATGTTTATTTTAACTATGTTGAGGCAAAAAAGTAAGGTACGAAATTACGTATGCAGCATGATTACAACTACGTAACAGAAAAATAATAGAAGGTAATATATGAAAATGTTAACAGCGATCGTGTTGGGTGACAGAGTTATGAGTGATCTTTCTTTGCTCTTCTCTGTATTTTCCAAATTTTGTGTAGAACAAGTATATGTTATTTTCTTAATATAAAAAGCTTCATTCAAACTGAAATGTGAGTTTAGTCATATTTTCAAGTGATGTTTAAAAGCATTCTTCCATTTCACCAGAGTTATTTTACATCCAGGCATGAAAATTCAGTTTGTGCCAATAAGAAGGCTTATGCCCAGTTGGTAGGTGTGCTGGTAAGGATCATCTGGATGCAAAGCAATTGTGTGGGAAGAAATAAAAAGAGAGGGAATGGTTAGAACAATCAGATAATAGGAGTAATGGAAGAGTACTCTATTTAATATAGGGGTCCTATTGACTGATTTTAGTTTAGTCCCCACAGATGCTATCACTGAGTTTTAATAATCATTATTAGTAATTGGTTCATAAGTTTTTGTCTCCATATCCCACTAAATGAAAATGTTTTTCCACCCTATAACAACAATTTTAAAGAATGAGATTAAAAAATAAAACAAAAACATTGGCGACCAAACTACTGTGTTTTATTTTATTTTTTTCTGGCAGTAGTTATGAGAAAAGACCAACCGCAAAAATAAGAGTTACTAATTGTAACCCTCAGAAACTTAGTTTATTTTTCCTTGTCAGTGAAATGAAGATGACAATCCATATTTTATAAGGTAGTCTAGAGAAGTGGCCCCCAAAATCAAGTATGCTCAAGCTAGTGGGTGAAACACCACACACACACACACACACACACAGACAAACACATGTGTATGTGTTATGCATTATAATTTTATATACACATACATTTATTTATCTACAACTCTGCTGACTCAGTGTTCTGTGGAGTGATTGACCTGGGGCCACTGCTTGTGTCAGATGACCGTGTGTTTCACACAGTCCAGGAAGGACAGTGAGGAAAGGAAGGCAGATCGCATCAAGGGGCTGACAGGGCACCCTCACCTGTTAGGCTGCTTTCACCACATTGTAAGGCATTATGGTTTTCTTGTGTTTAGCTAAAAGGAATTGTGGATTATATTATCCGGTGTAACTAAAGTATCCTTTACAAATTGAATGAGCAGCTTAAAAAGATCCCTGTAGTAAAACCACATACTGAAATTAATACTAATAATGTGAATTCAAATGAACAAGGAAATGGCAAAGCCAGCATGTCTCCTAGTAAAATCGCCACTCTAAGTTAAGGATAATGACAATGTGTTTAAGCTTTGATATCATTAATAGCAAGCATAAAAACAAAGTGAACTTAGAGCTAGATCCTATTATAAACTGATTAGTCAGGATTGTCATAAAACATGAAGCATACTCAATTGCTCTTGTTAAAACATTATTAGTTGTATTTTTTGAAGGCAAAATATTATCATAAATAATTATAAGCAAAATATTCTAATTTATTTAAAATAAAATTTGTTTTATATTTATCAGATTCTTTTTAAATCCCTGTTTTTGTGCACATTTTATAATGTATGTAATATAGTGGTAGTGTCGAAAATATATATAATCAATCAATGAATATGCATATTTTGTGGATACATGTTCCAAATTGTGAAACTGCTGGGGTGTATGATCAAAGAAGTTTGGCAACCACTGGTTTCAAGGACTGGATCTGAAAATATGTATAAAGTCCCAGGAATAGCACTTGTCATCAGTGGTTGTCAATCTAACGCACTGAGGAAATTCTACTGAGGTGACTGTCAGTGAGAACTAAGAGATATTTTTAAATTCACTTCAGTTTATACCAAGTCTTTATGAACAACCTCATTCTTGGTAGGATATTTATATCACATCTGAGGGCACCAGAGGAGTATCCAGTGATCCATGGGCTAACCCCACTTTTCACCAGTACAGAGAAGAACAGAAGGAGGCACGGTAACATGATGGGCTTGAGGCTGGTTGATTTCTGACTCATCCAGATAACTTATCCAGAGAAGTGACAATGATTTCATTTCTAGTAAAGAAAGTGACAAGTGGTATAAAATAAAAATATAATGTAACAATGCTTAGATAAGCCCAATCGGTGTCTAACTCAGAGAAATTTGGATTTTGGCAATGAAAAACTTTAAGTAAATATAGCAATCGGCTTATATAGTCATATAGCAAAATATTTTTTCTCAGATGAATTAAAAATATCATTTATTGGTCCTACATCTTCTCAGGTCAAGTAATAAAAATTTTTAAAAGATGAGCAATAATAGTTATTTCGCCCTCCATTATTAGATGGTTTCAACACAGGATTAGAGAATTTAGCACAGTTCTTCCCCAGCTTTGCCGCAGAACCCCTGCATTCAAGGTACTGTTACACTGAGTGAGACAGACCGTTGTGAGAAAGAGGGAGGAGAAATTCACAGCTAGAGAATATTCAGGACCCACATTTCAGCTCCTGAAGTGTTATCTCATTTAAATGTTTTGTATCTGTTAGGCATTCGTATTTGTAACCTGTTAGGTTAATTAGCAACCTTGTTTCTTTCTTCCCTATCCCCTCCTTATTTCCCCCTTCAACATATGGACATTTAAAAGAAAATCAGTAAATGAACAAACACAAAGAAAAATACTTGTTTGGAAAATGATTTCGACCCTAACTCTTATTCTTGAGGGATTAAATGATACAAGAGCGAGGGAAGAACTGGACAAATGTGTCTCTCACCTTTTCTCACTTTCCGCCTTTCTTGGACTCTCCTCTCCATCTACTGGAATGTTAAAGAGAGAAAGTTCTTTGGCCCATACATGGTTGGCTCATTCAAATTCCATATGCATTCAGCTGTGCAAATGGGAGAGGCCCTCTGTTTCCTTGGCGCGTTGGGGAAGCCAACATAATTGGATCAGTAAAATTATTGAAGGTGATACTTGAAATAAACAAAAAGGAGAAAGGCTGGGACCTAGAACAAAACAGCGGTTGAAAGATTTCAAAGAATTTCTTCTGACAGATTTTAGAGGGATGTGTTTTCTAAAATCGTAATTCACCCATCGCTTCTAAACACAGCACAGGGAAACAGCAGCCCCTCTCCCTGTCCAAACGCCTGTGCTGCCGTGTGACTAAACACAGCTCCTGCCACTTTTCCAGTTCTGATTTTCTAGCTTGTGAGAACATCCAGCCATTTAGGGGGTGTCACTCAGGCTTATCCTTTTAATCGGAGCCCTTAGAAGAAATGCCAGTTTGTTTTTGGAGACAGTTAATCTGACGGAAGTAAATTCAAGTTTTGGCAAAGATCTGTGGTAAGATAGAGTGAAAAGCTGCCAAACAGTATTATAAGAAGAAGAAGAAAAGGTACGACCTCCCCAAGTCAAATGCCAGCACACCTACACCAGTTTCAATCAAGCCGTAGAAAAATAAGATATTTTTAGATGTATTAAGCCTTAGTGCTTCTTTGCCCTGAGGGCTGTTTTATTACCACAGAAAGAGCCTGCAATCGCTTTTCCCTGAGGTTTTTATAATTTAATACGAAATGAGCTTTTAGAAAAACTACAAAACAAATCTGAACAGTTACTCCTCCACCTCACCCCACTGACCACAGAGGCCACCATTTTCTCTCACTTTGCTTCATCTCAGAGCTCTTTCCCGCAGCTCTTCAGACAGCTGTCCCGTTCTGCAGGTGTCAGATGAATGAATGCACCTCCTAGTTTGGGTTGCCTACGCCCATCGTACTGGCTGAGTTATTGTCACACTGCTGAGCTGATGGCTAAACTGAGACTCCAGACAAACTTGCGGCATCCTGGAAGCAGAGCTGAGTAGCAATCGAAGCCTCCATTGTCAGAGTTACCTGTGGATGGGATCTAGTTGATGCTCTGGTAATACCCCCTTCCTATAAATAAGGAGATTGAAATTCAGGGTGGCTGTGGTGGACTCAACGTCATGTAAGTAATTAAGTGTTAAGTAGAGAGTATGGGTTAGAGCCTGGGTTTAGCCCATGGGTTTTTCCATGTCACCTCTCTGGACGTTTTATTCATACCAGAAAAATAAGAGTGCTCATTCAAGGAACATAAAGTGCTTCTTTTTCCTTCTTCTGCCTCTTCATCCACTGACAGGTCACAGGAGCCCTTCTCATGCCACACTGTGGTTTGTGACATTTCACTCCCTGGAATGCCAAAGAGAATGCTGCCATAAGCATCCCTTTACTGAATTCACTCTGGTCATGGGGCAGAGGGGAGGGAGAGGGCAAGGAAGTTCCGAATAACACTCCCTCCAGCAAAGGAGGAGGAGTGGGGAGTATAGGTGATTGGATTCCTTTAATCCCATGTTGCAACTGAAGCCACCAAACGGAGCAGGATACGCTCACAACAGCAATCCCTGTTTGCCAGGAACTATAATTTGAGCCATATGAAACTACCCACATTCAACCATTTTTGACCTGCAAAAACAGCAATCGCATATAATTCGACCTAAATGGTACTGAGCAGCCAACTACACGCCAGGAACTCTGCCGAATGTCCATCAGTAACTCAATCCTTCAAATCACCAGTGAGTTCAATGTTTTGGTTCTTCCTAAGCAGATGAGGTAACAATGGCTCAGCAAGGCAATGAGATTTACCTAAACCATAGGGCTGGGAAGGTAGCATGGCAGGATTTGGCCAATTTGGGCTCACTCATTACTTGTTCCCTCATGTTTTCCCCGGTGGAGGAAAAGAGTGTTCCTGCTGCTCACTCCTCACTTCCTCTCCCTCTCACCTCCCCTCAGTCCTTCCTGCTCTGGGCACCAGCCGTTCCTGCTCATGGTCCACGGTGTTCTGGCATGGAGCCCATGACCCTTACCTCCATAACCCTGCACCTTCCATCAAGCCTTCATTGGGAGGTCCCCCTCCCCATTCTCCCATTGCTCTCTTGGGTTTATCCATTCAGCCCTCTGATCCCAGGTCTGGCTCTGCCTGAGAAACTCCCTGCTAGAGAGTTATCCTCCTAAACCCTAGGCATCCACTCCGTTCCTTCCACCTGCTGGCTCCCAAATAAAGATGACTTGGGTCTGTGCTTAGGACTGGGCTTCACAGACCTTGCCAGTCAAGTCCCTGGCCACAAGACAGTATAGCCTGGCCCAGGAATCCTTAACCAAGGGTTACTAAAGAGAATTTGAAAGTTAGGTGGCTTTTAAACTTGAGTAGAAAATGACATTTTAATTTTCATGAACTTTTCACTGAAATTTGGCATTTTCTTCCATTTTGAATGGAATAAAACAGTAGAATTCACATACCTATAACTTTGTTACCAACAGAAGTCACAGATATTTTCACTTCCAATTCCAGTTATTGCTGAAATACTGTTACATTCATCACAACTTCCAAATCATAACCTGCCACCAGCTGTTATTATTTTATTTATCAACAAAGAAGCACATCTATTTTAACAACAAAGATTTGCTTTTTAATATTTGGTCATTAAATCTTAACGCATTTGGGTTTTTTTCAGCCTATATATTTTATTTTATATATTTTAAAGCATTTTTCTGAGAAGGGATCCATGGGCTTTGTCAGATAGCCAAAGGGGTCTGTGGCAGTGAAATAGTTAAAATCCCCTGGGCCACAGGCTAAAGGGGCAGTCAGTTAGGGTTGCATCTGAATCCTGCCCCCACCAGCTGTGTGGCCCAGGAAGTAGCCGCTGAGCTGAGCGTCTAAGCCTCACAGGTCTGTTGTGAGGCTCAAGTGAGATGACACGTGCACCACACAGAGCACAGCACCTAGCAGTCAGGCTCCCAGATGCTAACCTTTCTTATGGTTGGGCCATCCCACCCTGTGGTGTCACTGGCCTTACACAGTCCTCTATATCATTCAGAGTTGGATCGAGGCAGTTGGTGATTTCAAGTTCACTCTTGGTACCCAGTGCTCTTAAGGTCCTTCTCCGTACCCACAGACTCTCATGGAATATTGACTCTCTCAGAAGCAAGGAGTGATTCTTGAGGATTTCCCCCCATCCAAGCCACTGGTCATCAATAAGCAATCCCTGCTTGATTTCCATGGGGCCATTTCTCTATCCAAAGAGGGAGTTTTTACCAGTGGACTTGGAGTCAGACTTCAGTTCTACCAACACTCACATCCTGTCCTGGAATAGACACTAGTCTGGGTAAGTCCCTTCACTTCTCTGCACCCCCGTGGAAGCAGCCAGGAAATCTCTGGCTTGTCCTCTTTTTATAATTTAAATTTTATTTTTTAAATTGACACATAGTAATTATACATATTAATGCATAATGTGATACATAGTGATGTATATATCATAGTGATGTGTAGTGCATCATCATATACACTACACATACATATAATGTGTAGTGATCAGATCAAGGTTATTAGCATATCCGTCATCTAAAAAATTGATCATTACTTTGTGTTGGGAACATTCAACGTCCTTGTTCTCTTCAACTGACTGTTGTGCAAAATAAATGAGAGAGAGGAGTGAGATAGCCCTTTGAAAACTGTGAAGTGTGATGTAAGTGTTTGCCACGCACACCTCCCTCTTCCTCCTCTACGCCTTTGTGTTTGTTTCCTCCTCTGCCAGCAGTGCTTTTCTCTGCCATATTTCCAGGCCTGACTCAAGTGGTGCCCTCCCCAGCAATATGCCCTGATGGAGTCATCTGGGAGATACAATCGTCCTCCCCTTTCTCCTATCACCCCTTTATTTACATCAGTCATTCAGCACTCTTCACTTTCTACTTTACAGCTTGTCTGCCCTGCCAAGTAAGCATTCTGAGGGTAGGATCATTGTCTAATTCCACTTTGTATAAACAAAGCATTCTGAGGGTAGAACCATTGTCTAATTTCATGTTGTATAAACAAAACCTGTTGTATTATAGGTCCCTGCCTAAATTTATGAAAAAATATATGAAAAACTTCTTAAAAATATATGGAAAAAACCATTAAAATATATGAAAAAACTCATTAAAAAACATTTTTCAAGATGTTGAAGATAATTCCTGCCCTACAGGAAGGTTAATGGGGAGATAATAAATAAAAACATGGGATAGCTCAAGTGCAAAAGCATTATCCAAACACCATACTCTGAGCTCTGAAGGAAAGGCAAACAGTGAACTCCGTGGGCTGGGGATGGAGGTATGATACTGTAGGGAAGGCTTCCTGGAGGAGGTGACTATTGCCAAGAGATGAGTAAATGCTGGACTGATAATTTGAATGAAGCAGGAGGGACAGGTGAGGTACTAAGCATGGAGAATTACACAAAGAGAAGACCGAGACTACGGTACATCTATTCATTCTTTCATTTTCTCTTTCCATCAACAAATCTTTAGCGAAGACCTGTTCTGTCCCAGGAAGAGCCCTAGATAAACTCAGATAATGAAGGGCAACTGATGTGCCATGACAATTATTATTGTGATAGTAAGAGTGTAGCTGTGTCTGTAGTTCCTACCAAGGGCACCACTGATGCAGGAATTCTGGATTGTTGAAACCTGGCAAATGCCATGTTTAGTGGGGGCTCTTCATGAGCAGACCATGTTTCTGCACAGTGATAGGTGGTCATGAGTGACACCAACAGACTTTTCATCCCTGGGTGACTCACAGGACACAGGGACACACTGGAGGTTAATGGTCACTGCAGCTGTTACCTTTGACACAACACCTATGGCAGATGGTTTTAGATTCCTCCGAAGAAAGAAAGGCTCTTTCCTAATACACTTGTTTTGGGATCCTTAATTATGCATTTTCGTAACTAGTTGTTCTTTTGTTCCAACTATGCACCAGACATTTTCTGTTAATCATCTCATTTAAAATGCTCAGTGACCCCATGTGAGGTGAATTTCTTCCCCCCACAGTTTACCAATGAGAAACAAAGATAGATGTTAAGTAGCTTTCCCAAGGTTACATAGTTTGTAAATGTCAAGCTAGGTTTTGGTGCAAAGCTAGTGTTTTGTTTTTGTTTTTTAACCACATGGTTCTATATCCATGCCTTTTCATGTTACACTACTTTTGTTAAAGCTTCTGGACATATGGGGTTGGTTGGAGACACACTTCACATGTACATACTTGTCACACCCAGAGAAAACGTTCTAGAGGAAGAAGAAAAATGCTGATCAGGTCTATGCTGGGAAAAGTAATATGAACCTAACATTTTAGAATGGATTCTTTAGAATTCAAAAGGACTAATAATAAATATGATGTGGCCATTATTTTTGGTGAGCAATTAGAATAGCATTATCTTGACAGAATTGAATTTCCATGAATGGAAGTAGGAAGAGTACTTCAGAATCTGGCACATCTTCACTTTTATGTTTGAAGTAGGCACTGGAAACAATGTTTTCCTAAAAACTTCAAAAGCCCACTTATCGTTGGAAATTTGTTCACGGATATATGTAGCTGTTCTTTGGCACTGTTTTGTAGAATGCTTTAATATTCCATTTCAGAGGCTCTCTAGCACAATCACACCAATTCAGCCTTCATTCATTCACACATTTAAAGAATTAATTTAAAGTTGCACAAAGAACCATTTGAAATCCATATGACTTGTAGCTCCCGCCAACTGAGTCATGAATATGCTTATATTTCTTCTCATAACGATGTGTTTGTTGAGCACAGAAGTGTGTGTGCACAGAAGGATAGCACAGATCTAAGTCTATGTGCATGTCCACATACACATACACACTTTTGCATTCACAGGTACATGTGCTGTGGAATTGCCTTCTAGAGGTTGATTCATTCATTAAATACATATTACCTGGCACACCCCATGTGCATCTCTTCTAGACAACTGCATGGCATTCAAAGGATCCTCAGATCCAGTCTATTAATGGAAGGAAGCCAGAGGAAAATAAAATACTAAGTACCCAACTGAGAAGTGCTGTTACTTAATCTATGGTAAATGAGTGGTCAGAGTTGTAGAAAGAACAATAATAGTACTCATGGCCTCATACCAGAAGAAGCCATGTCTTTAGCTGCTAGTGCTAGCTGCCATCCCCTGAACTCTCATCATGTGCCAGGCACTTTACAGACAGTATCTCTGGTTCACACCCTTCTTCCTAAGGTGAGAAAGCAGACATTAAGGGACATACCTAAGGATACACAGAAGCTGAGGACAGAAGCAGAATCCACACCCAGTTCTGCAGGCTGCAAAGTCCTCACACTTTCCACTCCACCCATTGCTCCTCTTCACTCCTTTACTCCCTTTCGCTCCTCAGAAAAAACAGGAGGCTTTCCTGTAATGGAATAAACCGAGGCTCACGGCTGGGGCTATGCTTTCCCTTCTTGTGGCCTCCACAGGACACACACATGGGTGCCAGGAGATGGAGCCGAGTGGCAAGTTTGGGAGGATGCTAATAAGAGGGGAGAAATTCCAGACTGGGAATAAGCTGAGCTAGGAGGGGCTGGGCAGGCATTGCCAGAGAAGCCTGTTCGTGTCAGGGACTTTGCTCTGTGCAGGCACACATGGTAGGTAACAAGGCACTCCCTCAGCCTTGGAACCCTCCATATCTCTCATGGCCCCAGGAAAGACCTAGGCTCAACACAAAGTAAAATAAAAATGTAAGGCCCTGTCATAGGACCTCTGGGGCTACGAAGGTGGACCAGCAGCCTACACAGCAATAGGTGGCTCTCTGATATCCCATGTTCACACCTCCCATAGATAGTACTGTCTGTGATTCATAATGTTGTATATATTGATGCACACACATTTTCATATACATGTTAGAGATAAGAGTGATCGACATCATTAGAAGACAGCTTATTTATAAAACAACATCCTTCTGATAAATTTTCAGTGGTAAAAACTGGCATTGGGAGTACAATTTATTATTTCTATTGTTAAATCAGAATAATGTTAATTTTTCTTGCTAAAGTACTTAAGTGCCCTTATTTTGTTTTTACTAGGCATATTTTGTTGTTGTTGCTGTCGTTTTTGAGACAGAGTCTCGCTTTGTCACCCAGGCTGGAGTGCAATGGTGTGTTATCGGCTCACTGCAACCTCTGCCTCCCAGGTTCAAGTGATTCTCCTGCCTCAGCCTCCCGAGTAGCTGGGACTACAGGCGTGTGCCACCACATCCAGCTAATTTTTGTTCTTTTAGTAGAGGTGGGGTTTCACCATGTTGGCCAAGTTGGTCTCGATCTCCTGACCTCAAATGATCTGCCTGCCTCGGCCTCCCAAAGTGCTGGGTACAGACATAAGCCACTGCGCACAGCCTGTTGTTGTTGTTTTTGAAGGAGTAGGAGTTGATTTTGTAGGAGAGATATTAATGGTGTCCTTCATATTAAATGATGATTGTTTGATGCCTTAGACCTCAGAAAATTTAAAGTTTAGTAATCCAACTTAACACCTCACATCATAAGGTGAGAACGTTTAAGCGGTTTGCGTGAGTGCCCAGTGAAGCAGTGGCAGGACCTCCTGACCAGCACAATGCTGGTTGGGCGCTATGGCAGCGCAATGGCTGTGAAGAAAGCATGACGGAGGAGTGCTTTTCTCCTCCTCTTTCTTTTCTTCCTTTGCTTTATTCTTATTCTCTAAGAAAAGTGAAGTACTAGGCTTTTATTTTCTAAATAAAATTTTTATTTTAGAGTAGTTTTAGACGTACAGAAATATTGCAAAGATAACAGTTTCCATATACCCCACACTGTTTCCCCTATTATTAACATCTTACATTAACGCATGCAGTTGTCACAATTAATCAACCAATACTGATATATTGTTATTAACTAAAGCCCACACTTTATTCAGATTTCCATAGTTCTTTTTTTTTTTTTTTTGAGATGGAGTTTCGCTCTTGCTGCCCAGGCTGGAGTGCAATGGTGCAATCTCGGCTCACTGCAACCCCCACCTCCTGGGTTCAAGTGATTCTCCTGCCCCAGCCTCCCGAGTAGCTGGGATTACAAGCATGCACCACCAGGCCTGGCTAGTTTTGTATTTTTAGTAGAGACAGGGTTTCTCCATGCTGGTCAGGCTGGTCTCGAACTCCTGAACCTCAGGTGATCAGCCCGCCTCAGCCTCCCAGAGTGCTGGGATTACAGGTGTGAGCCACCACACCCTGCCCAGATTTCCATAGTTTTTACTGAATGTCTGTTTTCTTTTCCAGACCCCCACTGGGGACACCATATTACATTTGTTGGTCATGTGTCCTTAGGCTCTCATTGGCTGTGATAGTTTCTCGGAATTCTTTATTTTTGAAGACCTTAACAGTTTTGAGGAATACTGCTCAGATATTTTATTGAGTGCCCCTCAAAAGCAATAAGATTTGTCTGATGTTTTCTCATAATTAGAATGTAATTGTGAGGGGAGGGAAACCACAGAAGCAAAATGAAATTCTCTTCACATAGTGAGTCTCCATTTTTAACATAAGTAAAACACCTGGCACATTGGGTATACAGCAAGTACTCACTAAACATAAAGAAATGTCAATAAATGTCAGATTCTTCCTCTCCTCCCTTTCCCAGGTCAGTTTGGTAACCAGAAAATCATTTATATATGAAATATCTTTACTATGTGTCAGTTCCTCTCCTCTAGGAAAGGTGAGAACCAGAGAGAAGGCAGGCTTGACCCCACTGTGTGCCCCCAAAAGGTAATCTCTGTGGTATGTGACAACAGGCAGGCTCTTTGCTGTGTGTTCTTCATGGGTTTGGTCTGTGGGGCAGTAGCAGGAGTTCAGAGGGCAGGAGGAGAGTGAGATGGGATATTTGCTCTGAGCTGGGAACCCCCTATGTTTGGTTGACACAGGCTGGCTGCCTCCCCCAATGCAGGCCCTTGCACTCAGCCCTGTTCACAGCAGAAACCCCCCCTGGTTCTTTCCCTGCTCCTCTCCTTCCCCTTCAGGCTGAGGGGCATGATGGTGCCTCCACGCTGCCTATCCAGGGATCTGCATTTTCTGTGACTGGTTTCCACAAATCCTGCTTATAATCCTGTAAACTGTTTCTTTATTTAACTCTCCTCAATTGCCCATTTTGAGTCATTCTCTCACCAGGGTCTTGACCGATAATGTCCCCTATATAAATTTGGATACAGAAGAATCGAAGGGGCTTCTAACAGGTCAGGTAGTCAAATAGCATCTATTGAATTGTGACCTAATAGGATGGTTTCATATGTTTAGAGGATGAATCACTGGAGCAAAAACATCTATGCTACTGTTCTCTGTCTTTCTAATGCTCTTCAGAATGACCTTTGCAGGCTTTTCCATTTATTTTAATGATGCTGCCATTACACAAAATATTTTTGGAATTCTAGAATCCCTGCCTGAAAATTATATTTAGAGACAGTTTAACTTATAGTGATCTTACCAAACTTGATTCCTCCTTTCTTCATCAACCTGAGTTTTGCATCACTTTCAACTATTTCCAAAATCAAACTCAACTTCAAAGAGTGAAGATATTGCTGGTGATATTTAGACCAACAAGGCATAGTTTCCACAATATTTTTTTTTAGAAATGAAAGAAAAGAGAGGGTTCTGGAAGTGTTAAGCCACGGCAAAATTTGAAATAAGTATAGAGCATACATAGGTGGCTACTTTAGGATGGACTAGATTCATTTACATGCATAGATTCTTCTGTGTTTGTTTAAAAATTTGTCATTAGACCATAATAACATCGTGTTTTATAATTCAGGTTCTGAGGTCTGGCTGTCTAGATTTAAATTCTGGCTTCATCATTTATTATCTGTGTGTGACCATAGGCAAGCTGCCTAACCTCTCTCTGCCCGGAGCTTCTCATCTGTAAAACGCAGACGATAAGAGTACCAATGTTGTAGGGTGTTCTAATAATTGAATAAATTAGTATTTGTAAAGCATTTTAAATTGTGCTAGAACACAAGAGGAAATCAATTATTAGCTATTGCATCATAAGTCTTGATTAATGACCATTAATTTGCAGCAAATTGGTGCTGTAACTATATTTTTATAACTTATTAGTTTAGTTGATGGTAGTTATCTTCATTAGGCACTACTAACATGTAAAAGCAAGATTTGTTCAGAGATGAATAAAGTGAAGAAATATGCTTATATTTACTTTTTTGTTTTTGTGACCAAAAATTGAGTGTTCTTTAAAAAGAAAAAAGTCTCGAAAGAGCTAAAATTTCTGACAACATTCGACTAAATAAGCCCCAAGGCTAGGAAACAAATTAGCGTTGGCTAATTCACCAACTGTTATGGACCTCAGTCCCCCACATATGCCCATGCAGAGGGAGAAAAGTGAGAAATATCATTAACAAGTGTATGTGTTACAGTAAAATGACATACATAGAAACTGATTTTTTTCTAAATATTTCAAATAATCACAACATTTTATAATTACTCAATGACAGGTTTTACTTTTAAATTTCTAAGCTGTAGCACACCCCTGGGATATAAGTAAATACACACACACACACACACACACACACATTTTTAACTATTATACAGTCAAATTAAGTTGGCTGCAACTACTGAGCAACCCCATGAATTAATGAGGTAAACATTTGCCCCCACTGGGATGTGGAAGACTTCCAGGACTCCCAAGCTTACACCTGCAGAAACCGATGATTCACCTCTGAGTCACTCGGCAAACGTTAGCAAGGAGAAGCCAGCTGGGATACAGAGGATGCACTTGGCTGCTGGCTCTCTCTCGCTCTCCTGGAATAATGACATTAATGACACTTCCAAACAGCTCACCCAGTCACAAAGCGGGAGATTACAAAATCCATGTGGCAGCTGATTTCCTAATAGGATGCATTAAACAGGACATTGCATGTTTTATGGGCTAGGGTTGATTAAACTATAAGACTTAAAATGTGTAGCTAAAGTGGTTGAAAAATAGGCCTTGGAAGTTCAGATCAAAGCATTACAGAGGGGTGATTAGATAAATAAAAAGTTTAAGCCTAACTGAGCAAATAATTGCACATCCCCTGAAAAGCTCAGTTCACAGGGATTGATCAAATGTGAGTCACCCCAGGCACAGATGTCTTTCTAAGAATATTTCTTTTAATTTTTTTAATGTACATCAAAAGAAAAAAAAATCTGGGCACTGACCAGCAAATACTCCTGTTTGTATAAGAAAAGCCTCTTTAAGATACTGACAAATATATATATATTCCTCATTGTTTAAATAGGCCATTTTCTTTCCTTTCTCTTCCTTCTCAGTCTATAGTAAAAGGTTTTTCCTCTTTTAACATAGATTACTAGAGCTCATCTAAGAAACTTCTAAAATATTTCTGGAGTCTTATCTTGTCCATTATTATATAGAAGTTAGATTCAGGTTTATGTTCAAAGCATGTCCCGATATTTTTTTCCTAAAGAAAAACATACCACTGGAAACACTTACCTTCGTCTAATTAAAAAACAAAAACATTTGCTAAGCTTATTTGTTCATTGCTATGTGCCAGACAGAACTTATCTCATTTAATCCCCATGACAATGCTCAAAGGCAGGTTTTCATATTTCTATTTTATATGTGATGAAATGGAAACACACTTACAGATTAAATAACCTGTCCAAAATTGCAAGGTTGGGAATTGGCAAAGTGAAGCATGAGCCAAGACCCAACAGTGGGCTTTTCCCACCTAAGGTCACTTCTTACAGTCATTCTCTAGCGTCCACAAATGTGCAGTACTACCTAGATTTCAAACATTTCTATGAGCTGATCTTCACTGATTTTTTTGAGGCAAAATCCCAGTATTATTTCTTATTTTGCAAAAAAACAATCTGATGTAGAGATCATGGCTTTCCAAAAACTGCACAATAATATCAGACAGAGGAGCAGGTTGATGTGCACTCACAGCCATTAGGTTTCAAGTCTGTGATTTAGCCATCAGTTCCCTGTGACCGGGTGACCAGGGGAAATATTTTGGTACCAGGATTTCTTGGTGAGCTGTTGTTCCTGCCCCAGAATCAGCAGTTTCTTTGGGAGCAACATTTGTCTTATTACAATATACCCAAGAAAATGGTGATCAAAATTATTATTGATGATATTTTACACCTTATTTACATACCACTCATAGCCAACACTCTTTTTTTGGTATTAACACTTCATTTATTAGAAATTTTTTACTCAGAAGTTTTACCAATGTTAGAAACCAAAATTTTGATAATTCATTACACCAAATCAAAGAAAATAAACATGTCTGCTTTCACATACGTTACCATGAAGATTTGCCAAGAAATATCTAAATAAACTCAAGAAAAATTAGGGGAAAAATAAACATATTTTGAAAACTTAATTGTGGTGCAATTCCTTTCTCTTTTTTCATTTTTATTATTATAAAATATCTCAAACAGAGCCATGTACCTTTAACTCATACCAAATCAATAACAGATATCGTCTTTCAATTTTCTGCCTTAGCTACCTCTTGGCTTAATATGTTCTGTACATTGCTTCCCATTCACAGAAAGGGTGCAGGGCTGGGTTTTGTTTCTCTGTTTGTTTGTGCAGAGATGACCATTGATTGAGCTACATGTATCCAACAGTTTTGATAAAGAACCAGAGAAGTAGCTGGTCAGCCACCTGTGGTACATATGGTCTCACTCATATGAGCTGGCTTTCTACCAATTTCTAGAACTGGAAATACTCAAAGACAGAGCAGATCAGTGGAGACAAGCAGAATGTAGGTTGGTGTTCCTTGTAGAGCTGCACCCCAAAAGATCAAGCAGAGGACTCAGGTGAAGAGGGAAGCAGGCCGATAAATGATGAGAGACACACAGAGATGAGGGGGATCGTGCGGTCTCCTGGAAGGAAATGTTTTCTTGATTACTGACTACCTTCTAGGTGCCTGTTCTATAAGACCTGTCCATAATTCCCACCTATGGGTCCAATGACATTTCCTGTATTCTCACACTAACAGCATTCAGGAAAACCTTGAGTTTTCTACTTGAAAGCCAGTTTGGGTTCTAATACCCTTTCTGAAGTTTGTTTTCTCAAATATTTCTGCAACAGGTTGTTGCTTTATATTTCAATTCCCCCTCAGACAGAAAAGGGCAAGGAAACAGCTTAGCACAGAGAAACGGCCCTTCCCTCAGGGAGGCAGACTAGCCTGGTCCAAATGCCAGCTGTCTGACTTTGAGAAAGCTGCTAAGTTCCCTAAGCCTCAGTTTCTTCACTGATAAAATGGTATTAGCTCATAGGGTATTGTCTTAGTTCACTTGCGCTGCTGTAACAAAACACCACAGACTGGGTTGCCTAAACAACAAAAATTTATTTCTCACAGATCTGGAGGCTTGAAGTCCAAGATCAAAGTACTGGCCACTTCAGTCACTGGTGAGTGCTGTCTTCTTCCTAGCTTGCACATGGCCATCTTCTTGCTCCATCTTCACATGGCAGGACAGAGAGAGAGAGAGAGAGAGAGCACTCTGGTCTCATTTTATAAGGGCACCAATCTCATCATGAGGGCATCATGTAAACCTTATTACCTCCCAAAGGCCCTGCCTCCTTATACCATTGCGTTGGGAGTTAGGGCTTTAACATGGGAATGTGGGGGAGGACATAAACAGTCAGACCATAACAGGTACTATCAGTAAAGCAACGAGCAAGAGCTCCGTAAACGTTAGTCATTATTATTGTCACTCAGATACCAAACTTAAGGAAACAGAAAATATTACAATAAAGAGTGTCTGTGTACCCATCTTGACAAATATTGAGAGACAAGCATTTATTGTGCCAGATGCTGAAAGACACAAATAGGAATAAGGCAAAGTTGCTTCCCTCAAGGAGCCCCTGGTCTCCTGTGCTCTTTGGAAGACTCTGCTGTAGAAGACACCCTGCTCTCCTTGAGGACCACCCTCTGTTTTGCGGGGAAGATGACTAGCTATGGAAAAATATCCAAGACAGGCCTGGAACACACACCTATTGCACAACTATACAAACCATAAGACAGAAGTCATTAGACAAACATTCAAATTCCAGCTGTTGTAGTTGCTGCCTGTGACTTTGGCCAAGTCACTTAACCTTGTTCAATTCAGCTTTCTTCTCTGTGGAATAGGAATAATATTTATTTATTTTTTACTTTACAATGTTCATGTTTTTATTATTATTGCATCAAAAAAGATGCTTATCTTGCACTTTACAGTGTGGTGTCTAAGAAGGCGACAGCTGTGCACAGCATGGTGACTGCAGAGTCCATGGGGTGAATGGGGAATCATCACCACCATCATCATCATTATTGTATTAGTCCATTCTCACCTGCTATAAAGATACTACCCGAGACTGGCTAATTTATAAACAAAGGAGGTTTAATTGACTCACAGTTCCACATGGCTGGGGAGGCCTCAGGAAACTTACAATCATGGCAGAAGGGGAAGCAGGCACCTTCTTAGCAAGGCAGCAGGAGAGAGTGTGAAGGTGTGAAGGAGGAACTGTCGAACACTTACAAAACCATCAGATTTCACTCACGTAAGAACTCACTCACTAGCCCGAGAACAGTGTGGAGGAACCACCCCCATGATCCAATCACCTCCCTCCCTCGACCTGTGGAGATTACAGGTTCCTCCCTTGAGATGAGATTTGGGGGGGGACACAGAGCCAAACCATTATCAATCATCTTTTACTGTATATCATACCCCATGTATGTCATATCTGACAACTACAACCCTAATTTGCAGAGTTATTGTGAGAATTAAGTGAAATGCACATAAAGTCAGCTATCTGTAGTTATCTCATACAAGAACTCAACAAATGTTCTTAAAATAAACATAGCTAAAGCAAGCGTATTCCCTCGTTGTCAGGAGGGTATGTGAGGAGAAAGGCTCTGCCCTATCAACACATTTATCTGTAACAACAGGCAGAGCTCAATAAATTGCCATAATATACTGAGGCTGTGGCTCCATGAAGACAAACTTACAAGCAGAGTGGCTGAGCGTTGTGAACTTCTGTCCTTGTCCTCAGGGATCCACCAGCTGGGGGTCCTCGCAAGTCCCAGTGTTAACATTTAATGTGCTCTGGCACTAAAGATAAAGCAAACATGAAAAGTTTTTCCAGTGCTACCTAGGTTTTCACTGATTACTTTAGAAATCATCCACATATTAAAAATGAAAAACAAAACACAGCAAGCCTAAAATAAGGTTAGTTCCTTTTCCCCTAAAGCATTTTTCCACATTCTCTTTGTCCCATGGAAATGAAGATTCAAAGGAAAGTTTTAAAAGTGATACATGACCATTTTTTTCCCCTAAATTTAGATTTAAACCTCAATGAATATTAATGGGGAGAGTGAACCAATATAAAATAGTGTTTTTCAAAGACTGATAGAGCATCCTTCTCAGAATCAATTGAGGTCTTTGTTAAAAATGTGGATTCCAGACTAGTTATCTTGACCCTCTGGGGATGAGGCCCTGGAATCCCCATGTTTAACAGGCTTCCCAGAGGACTGAATCTCACACACAAAGATACTGGGGAAACTCTGATAAATGAGGATAAAATTTTCTGGATTTATTTTGCCTGCAAACAACACCAGCTACTTTTTAAAACAAACAAAGCAATAACAGGTTGATTTTAAAATGACAAATGAGAAGAAGGAGAACCTAAAAACATTTCTGACTTAAATTCAGTTGTCCTTTGATATCTGCTGGAGACTGGTTTCAGGAACCATAGCATAGCAAAACCTCAGGTTTCTCAAGTCCTTCATATGAAATGGTGTAGTATTTGCATATCACCTATGTACAACCTCCTGTATACTTCAAATCATCTCTAGGTTACTTATAGTATCTATACAATATAAATGCAAATGTAAATAGTTGTTACACTGTTTTTAATGTTGTGTTGCTATTTTTATTTTAAAAATATTTTTTATCTGCAGGATCTGCAGAGGCAGAACCTGAGATTACAAAACCATGAGTGTAAAGGGACGACTGTAGTAGCAAACTCCAATTTGCAAACAACCACTTTACCAAGTTTCATCATAGGGCTAGTCTAAGCTTACCAATGCGTTAGGGACCATCTAATAATTTAGAAAGAAGAAAGTGTGTGTGTGTGTGTGTGTGTGTGTGTATCACCGTCAAGTAGACCAAAATGTTAAATAACCACAAAAGAATAGGGTCACAGAATCACGAATTACATCTCTTTGATGCATAAAGTGCCAAAATAATCTCAATACTCAGGAAGACTCACCGTATATTAACCAATATTGTGTGCCCACCCTGCTGGACACTGACCTAGCCCCTAACATACAAAAATGAATCAAACATAGCTCCTCTCTCCAGCTCACTAGTGCCGTGATTCTTAAACAGTACAGGCTTCCAGAGCCCTTTGAGAGTCTGATGAAACTTAAAAGCTTTTACCGCCGAAAAAATGGACATACGCACAAACACTTGATTTTGAATATGGTTTTGGGGGACTGGTGGAGACTTCACTTAAGAATCTGTCATCAAGAACAGGCACAGAGTATGAATCAAGGAGGCTCTGAATTCTGGAAGGTTGATGGTGTTCCCTTCCCACAGATGTTTCAAAATACAATTTAACTGCTTTAAAGACATAAAAATGAAGTGTTCTACATAAAAATTACATCTTTCGAGGTCTTCTAATTGCCCATTTCTGCTTTTATTTGTTTGTTTTTTGTGTTGATGGTTTGAGTAGTTTGTTTTGTTTAACGCCTCTGCTTTGCCAGAGCCCAAAGTGTGTATTTAATTTTCCTGTGGATAATTTAGCAATAAGCTGGAGGGAAGCATTGGTCTCCCCACATATTTATTACATTACAATATAGGATGCTACAAGCTCTGAGAATGATCTGGGAGTACAGAGCAGAGGGCATGGGAAGAAAGTGTCATCTCAACACAGTTATCCAAACATAAGTTCTGAGCTCAAATGAAATGTTCTATTAGTGGTCCTAAGGGATGGAAATGACTCTCAGTTAACAGACAGTATCCCTAGGGTGGCCTCAACAATCCCTTTGGGCTAACCAGTTAGAAAGGGCATATGTGAGGCTGGTATGGAGAACAAAAAGGGAAAGGCATTTGGGTAGCATCAGATGTTCTGTCCTGTTTTCCAACAAAAGATGCCATTGAACACCTACTAGTGGTGAGGACTGGGGCAAGGTAATGTGTGAGCCAACATGAAGCTGTGGGCAAACAGAGGAGAGCAATGGGGAAAGAAGAATCAAGTGAGAGAAAATTCCTGCCACACAATAAAGGAAGGGAAAGGGAAGTGGACGAGGCAAGGACAGAGAAAGTGGCCACACTTGGAGGACTGTGCTTTGCAATTTACCCAAATGTTGCTAACAGAACAAAGAGGCTCCCAGAGCAAAGACCCAATTGACCTGGGTTCCTATTCAAAAAATATTTCCATTCTTATTGTTCAAGTTATTTACCTCATAAGACATTTGTTTTTAACTCTCTCACACACATTGACCCATGTCTTTTCAATCACCACCTGCTTTCTCCCAAACATCCAGAGAAGAGTTGACTGTTTGCTTATTTATACTCGGACTGTTTCCAAAATGGATTTATGGCAGTGGAGCCAAGAGGTAAGTCAAATTTCAATGTTAAAAATTCATCACTCTAAGATTTTTTCGAATCTTTAGCTAGACAATACCCTATCATTAGAATGTTATGTTAGGACTTCCAACACTTTATATTCAGGTGCTTCTTTCTGCTTACGTAATAGAGAAAAGAGATCTCTTGTCCTCAACTCTGTGCCAGTTGCTTTTAAATATTTCAAGGCAGGGTATCAGGAACCATATTTTCAGATGGAGAGTCAGCCATGCATGTGAAGTTCACGGTGATAATAACTACCATTTCAAGTGTACCTGCCATTTTAACATAGAACCACATTGAATTCTCACAGCAATCTTTTAAGGAACTTATTGCTAAAATGTCTTCATTGTATTTTATTTTATTTTATTTTATTTTATTTTGTTCACATTCTACAGATGAGGAAACTGAGGACCAAAAAGGGATTTCTTGACTTGCTGAGGCACATTGCTAATAGGTAACAGGTTCCAAAGGCAGGCCTCGCTGGATTCAAAGTCCTGTGTTTTGCTTGAGAGTGCTTTTCCTTCCTGAAAACAGGGAGAATTTGGCAAAGGTGTGAAGCATCAGAGGTAGCCCTCAGTACCTGTGGCCCTAATGTAGAAGTGGATACCTGCACAGAGCATTTCTTCTGAAACACACCTTTGCTATTAATCCATCCCAAGGGTTTTATTCACTCTGTCCACCTAAATGAACAAGGTTTGCTTTAGCATCACTTAGGCAATGCAAACATCATATTCCCCCATGGGAATCTTTTTCCTGTTTGAGACTGTTGGTTCAGGCCTGGATTTGTGCATGTTTTGCCTGGCAGATCATTGCCACGAATAATTTAAGTGACAGTTCAACAGAAAGGTAAACATACTGTTTTCAAACACCAGTGTTTTCAAATATCGTTGCAGAAGTAAGATTATTAAATTAAGACCCTCAACTGCAAATTTTATTTTTTATACAGTACTTTAACTTTTTTAGGGGGTAGAGGCAAAGTCTGGATGTAATTCAAAGGGAAATGGGGATTTAGCAGGGTCCAATCAGGAGTCAATTAGCCTTTTATATGCCAGAAGCCTGTGAGTATTCTTCAACTAATTCTTGGTTCTGTAACTTGTGCCTAGGGGAATTTTGAGTCCAGGGTAAAAGTCAGAGATGCCACCAAGATTCCAGGATGAGTACTCAGACCTGCGTTAGCAAATCAGCTCTTTTGTGGAATGTTCCCCTGTTTCCACATGAATTGACATGGCTTTGTATTTCACCAGCCATTCTTTTCTAAGTTAGTGACTGAGCAATGGTTCTCAAACTGTTTCTAAAAAATGAAAGGGGGACTTCCACTCCCCTCGCCCAATGCCTGATATGAATCTTTTCCTCATTATCCATTTAAGGTTATCTTTATCTCAATAAAAATAGTGATGTTTTCAACAAAAGATTATTTTTCTTCCCAACCATAACCAACATCAACTCAAAGTCTACTCCCTATGGCTTGTGAGCCTAGATCAAAGATGCTCCTTTCAAAAACAGATCACCAAAGCCAGTAATACATAGGTTAACAGAGCCGTAAACTTGAAGACAGGCAGGGCCGCACACAGAGACAGGCACTCCATAACAGTTTTAGTGATAAATATGACTGACTGAGATGCATTGACTGCCTTTTTTTTTTTTTTGTCACTTTTCATTTGTTTATGGAAAAATCTTAAAATATAAGTTAATGTATATTTCTTACAGAAAATTTAGAAAATGGAGATAAAGAGAAAGAAAAACATGAAAATTCTGTGTTCTGCTACACAAAGGTAACCACAGTTAATATTTTGGCATATTACCTTCCAGGCTTTTAAGATACACATAATATATATTTTATATGAAAATAGATCACGTCATAGGAGATTTTTTAAAAATCCAAGGTTTTTAAAAATCCTTTATAAAATATCATGAGCATCTTTCTATGCCGTTAAAAGTTATTTTACAGCATCACTTTTCTGTCTTTATAGTATTCAATTTTGCATTATTATTCATTTTAACAGGAAAATAAGAGAGTGTCTATTGTTTTCATAACCTCAAAGACAGAGTATTATCTCCTTTTAATGTTTTCTAATTAGATAAGTTGACAAAAGGGAAATATGAGTTTATTTCTCATGACTTTGATTCTTAGTAAGGTTGTTTACTCCTATATGTCTATTTGTATTTCCCTCTATAATTCTCACGTTTGCATTTCTCACTATGTATTGCTTATTTATTTTGTTTCCTGACTTTTCAATGGGTTTATAAAAGCCCCTTTGTAGTAAGACTACCAATCATTTTTTCTGCCATCTGTATTAAACATTTCCTTCAATTTGTTCTTTGTCTTTTAATTGTTTATTTGTTTGTTTGTTTTAAACTTTTTATTTTTGAACAGTTTTATTTATGGGAAAAGTTCACAAGTAGTACAATGAGCTCCCACATATCCTTTATCTGGTTTTCTCTGTTAACTTACATAATCACAATGCCATTATCAAAATTAACATTGGTACAATACCATTAACAAAACTATAGACTTTATTTAGATTTCACCAAGTTTTTCCACTATATTTTTCTGTTCCGGGCTCCAATCCAGAATACCACATTGCATTTTGTTGTCATGTTACCTTAGTCTCCTTCAATTTAAAACAATTTTAATCTTTCCTTAATTTTCATGACCTTGACACTTTCGAAGAGTACTTGTCAAATGTTTTGTAAAATGTCACTCAGTTTGAGTTTCTCCACTATGAAGTTGCCGTTTTTCTCTTTCCATATTCAATTGTTAAAAGGGAGTCCCTAAGTCTAACCTGTACTGAAAGAGGAGGTGAGCTGATTTCCACTTTCTAGAAGGAGGAATATCAAAGAATTTGTGGAGATATGTTAAAACTAGCACATTAAGTAATAAACATTTGGGAGTGGAGATAATTTGAAGCTATGGAAATGTTCTGTTTCTCTTTAAAGTTTCACCCACTAATTTCAGCATTCAGTACTGGATCTTGCTTAGAGAGATTATCACTGTGGAGTTCTAAGGGTAATTTTCTATTTTTCCTCATTGCTTCTACATTTATTTATTTATTCATTTAACTTTTATTTTAAGTTCAGGGGTACATGTGCAGGTTTGTCACACAGGTAAACTTGGGCATGGGGGTTTGTTGTACAGATTATTTCATCACCTGGGTATTAAGCCTAGTATCCATTAGTTATTTTCCTGATCCTCTCCCTCCTCTCACCTGCCACCCTCTGATAAGCCCCAGTGTGTGTTGTTCCCCTTTTTGGGTCCATGTGTTCTAATCATTTAGCTCCCACTTATACGTGAGAACATGAGGTATTTGATTTTCTGTCCCTGTGTTAGTTTGCTAAGGATTACGACCTCCAGCTCCATCCATGTTCCTGCAAAGGACATGATCTCATTCTTTTTTGTGGCTGCATAGTATTCCACGGTGTTTATGTACCACATTTTCTTTATGCAGTCTATCATTGATGGACACTTAGATTGAGTCCATATTTTTGCTATTATGAATAGTACTGCAATGAACATATGTGTGCATGTGTCTTCATAATAGAATAATTTATAATCCTTTGGGTATATATCCAGTAATGGGATTGCTGGGCTGAATGGTATTTCTGTTTTTAGGTATTTAAAGAATCATCACACTGTCTTCCACAACGACTAAACTAATTTGCACTCTCATCAACAGTGTATAAACGTTCCTTTTTCTCCACAATCTCATCAGCATCTGTTATTTTTTGACTTTTTAATAATAGCCATTCTGAGTGATATAAAGTAATATCTCATTGCAGTTTTGATTTGGATTTCTCTAATGATCAGTGATGTTGAGCTTTTTTTCATACAATTGTTGGCCACATATATGTTTTCTTTTGAAAAGTGTCTATTTATGTCTTTTGCTCACATTTTTGTGGTTTTTTTTTTTTTTGTAAATTTGTTCAAATTCCTTATAGACGCTGGATATTAGACCTTTGTCGGATACATAGTTTGCAAAAATTTTCTTCTATTCTGTAAGTTGTCTGTTTATTCTGTTGATAGTTTCTTTTGCTGTTCAGAAGCTCTTTAGTTTAATTAGATCCCATTTGTCGATTTTTGCTTTTGGTGTCTTCACCGTGAACTCTTTGCCCATGCCTATGTCCTGAAGAGCATTGCCTAGGTTGTCTTCCAGGGTTTTTGTAGCTTGGAGTTTTACATTTAAGTCTTTAATCCATGTTGAGTTAATTTTTGAGCATAGCAGAAGGAAGGGGTCCAGTTTCAATCTTTTGCATATGGCTACCCAACTATCCCAGCACCATCTATTGAATACAGAATCCTTTCCCCATTCCTTGTTTTTGTCAGGTTTGTTGAAGATCAAATAGTTGCAGGCGTGCAGCCTTATTTCTGGGTTCTCTATTCTGTTCCATTGGTCTATGTGTATGTTTTTGTACAAGAACCATGCTGTTTTGGTTTTTATAACCCTGTAGTATAGTTTGAAGTTGGGTAGCATGATTCCTCCAGTTTTGTTCTTTTTGCCTAGGATTGCCTTAGCTATTTGGGCTTTTTGGTTCCATATGAATTTTAAAATAGCTTTCTCTAGTTCTGTGAAGGGTGTCAATGCTAGTTCAATGGGAATAACATTGAATCTATAAATTGCTTTGGGCAGTATGGCCATTTTAATTATATTGATTCTTCCTATTCATGAACACGGAACATTTTTCTATTTGTTTGTGCCATCTCTGATTTCTTTGAGCAGCAGTTTGTAGTTCTTCTTGTAGAGATCATTTACCTCCCTATTAGCTGTATGCCTAGATATTTTAATCTTCTTGTGACAATTGCAAATGGGTGTTTGTTCCTGATTTGGCTCCTGGCTTGAGTGTTGTTGGTATATAGGAATGCTAGTGATTTTTGCACATTGATTTTGTATCTTGAGACTTTGCTGAAGTTGTTTATCAGTTTAAGAAGCTTTTGGACTGGGACTATGGGATTTTCTAGGTATATGATCATGTTATCTGCAAACAGGGATAGTTCGACTTCTCTCTTCCTATTTGGATGCCTTTTATTCCTTTCTCTTTCTTGATTGTCCTGGCCAGAACTTCCAATACTATGTTAAATAGGAGTGATAAGAGAAGGAATCCTTGAATTGTGCTGGTTTTCAAGGGAAATGCTTCCAGCTTTTGCCCATTCAGTATGATGTTGGCTGTGGGTTTGTCATAGATGATGGCTCTTATTATTTTGAGGTATGTTCCTTTAATACCTAGTTTATTGAGAGTTTTTAACATGAATAGAATTTTATCAAAACCTTTTTCTGCATGTATTGAGACAATCATGTGGTTTTTATCTTTAGTTTTGTTTATGTGATGAACCACATTTATTGATTTGTGTATGTTGAACCAACCTTCCATCCCAGGAATGAAGCCTACTTGACCATGGTGGATATGCTTTTTGATGTGCTGCTGGATTCAACTTGCCAGCATTTTGTTGAGGATTTTTGCATCAATGTTCATCAAGGATATTGACCCAAAGTTTTCTTTTTATTTTGTATCACTGCCAGGTTTTGTTATCAGGATAATGTTTGCCTCTAAATGCATTAGGAGGAGTCCCTCCTCCTCAATTTTTTGGAATAGTTTTGGGAGGAATGGTACCAGCTATTCGTTGTACATCTTGTGGAATTCAGCTGTGAATTCACCTGGTTCTGGGCTTTTTTTGGTTGGTATGCCATTTATTACTGCCTCAATTTCAGAACTCATTTTGGTCTGTTCAAGGATTCAGTTTCTTCCTGGTTCAGGGTTGGAAGGATGTATGTGTCCAGGAATTTATCCATTTCTTCTAGATTGTCTAGTTTACATGCATAGAGGTGTTCATAATATTCTCTGATGGCTGTTTGTATTTCTGTGGGATCAGTGGTAGTCTCTCCCGTGTCATTTCTGATTATGTTTATTTGAATTTTGTCTCTTTTTTTCTTTATTAGTCTAGCCAGTGGTCTATCTCTTTTATTATTTCTTTCAGAAAACTAGCTCCTGGATTTGTTGATCTTTTGAATGGCTCTTTGTGTCTTCCATCTTCTTCAGTTCAGCTCTGATTTGGGTCATTTCTTGTCGTTTGCTACCTTTGGGATTTGTTTGTTCTTGGTTCTCTAGTTCTTTCAGTTTGATATTAGGTTGTTAAATTGAGATCTTTCTAACTTTTTGAAGTGGACATTTAGTGCTATGGATTTCCCTCTTAACACAGCCTTAGCTGTGTCCCAGAGAATTTGGTAAATTGTATTTTTGTTTTCATTAGTTTCAAAGAACTTCTTGTTTTCTGCCTTAATTTCATTATTTACCCAAAATTCATTCAGAAGCAGGTTATTCAATTTTCATTCTACGCTTGTTACATGGAATCCTTCTATAAACATATGTCCCTTCGCTCTCAAAAATACATTTTACTTCAGTGGCTAAACAATGTCCCCAAAGGCCTAACCTGTTTATCTGCTCTGCTTTCTGTGCTGTCACTTTTCCTGTGATGGTACAAAGGTTACCATGGTATATTAGTTTTCTATTGCTGCTGTGGCAAAGTACTAGAAATTTGGTGGCTTTAAACAACACAACTTTATTATCTTACATTTTTGGAAATCAAAAGTCTGAAATGGGTCTCACTGGTCTAAAATCAAGGTGTTGGCAGTGCCGCGTTCCTTCTGGAGGATCTAAGGCAAAATTCATTACTCTGACTTTTCCAGCTTCTAGAGGTCACCACATTCCTTGATTCATGGGCTTCATCCTCCATCTTCAATGTCAGCAGTGTCTGGATAAGACCATCTCATACTGCAATCTATCTGGTTCTCCCCCTTCTGCCTCCCTCTTTCACATATAAGGAATACCTTTGTGATTACATTGGGTTCACAAGGATAATCCAGGATACTCTCTCCATCTCAAGGTCAGCTGATTAGCAAACTTAGTTATATCCGCAACCTTAATTCCCTTTTCCTGTATAATGTATCATAGTCACAGTTTCAGGAATCAGGATGAAGATATCTTTGGGAGACATTATCTGTCTATTACACAGAGCTATAAACTTTTTCATCTGTGAGCACCGGGAGAAAGAATGAAATGGAGAAAAAGAGAAAGAGAACAATTCTATCAGCCTCAACAAGTGTAATACAATAGAATTAGTTTGTACATGGGACCCTGATACATAGCTCTGGGCCTTTTTTATTTTGGGGGTCAAATGAGTTCAGTTCTGAGACATTATTGAGAATGACCAGATATTCAGGGCCTAGGCTCCTTAGGTACAAGTAACCCTGAGCCAAAATATCATTCTTATATTTAAGGGCTACAGACTTCAATTAATTCAAGGACCAAGGAAATAAACTATCATTCCAAACTGACCATTAAAAACAGATTTTTGAGGGGAGACCTTACTAATTCACATAACTATTCTTGATTAGATATAAGCTATTCCAAGGTTCTCTTGAACCTAAAGGGAGGTATTCAGAAACTGTCTTCTCTAGTATTAGTTACTTTGACCTCATTAGAAGCTGTAAATTCTTATTCTCCTTTGTACTAGGAATTTTCCCTTTCTTCTCTTTTAGATTTAGTGAGCAGTACTAGGTAACAGGGATTTTCTTTTTCTTTTATATTGTGAGTCTCTATTTTTTGTATAAAAGTTCACTTCATCCATCTTCCTTCTACCCCTCCTATTGAGGACTCTTGTTCTACTCTGCTGCACACAGAACTAGAGGAAAATGTTCCATTATTCTAAAAGACAACACAAAACAAAACAACTGGGCTCACCTTCTCTATTGCTTATAGCTCCCTCGAGTGGTATGACTTTTCAGTACTTGGGAAGAACAGGTCTTTGGAACCATCTAGACCTGATTTCAAATTCTGTTTCTGCTTTTTAACAACTATGTGCTTTTTGAAAAGTGAAATCTCTTGGAGCTCTGTTTTCACCTATTCATAGGCTAGAGTGGTCATTGTCTTTGCCATGAAGGCTAGTTATCAGTCATTGTCTTCTATTATTCATCCATCGAACACCTACCATGTGCTAAGTTCTTGGTATGAGAAACACAAAGGTAAACATAATCTATACAGTAGATTGCCTTCATGTTGCTTCCAATCTAAAGGGGAAGACATACTAAAAATCTTAGGACAGTGTAATAACCATTGTGCAATGGTGACTTAAGTAAAGGGTGATAGACAAGAATTTAAGGGAATCAAATGTCTTTTTAAGTTTGCTATAGTTTGTTTCAGTTGTAAATGTACATGTTTGCCTCTGCTGGTTGATAAGTTCTTTGAGAGCAAGAACTCAGTCCTCTTCATTTGCATAAATTTATCCACCAGAGAAAGCAAGAACTTAATGGAAATCTGTTAAGTCCAGGTTTTCATGGTGGATACTTCAAATTTTATTGCTAAATGAAAAGAATCCAATTGATCATCATAAAAGGACTAGACTTTGGGCTGTTTCATGGCAGTCACTGCTTCCCTATTAATCTTGATACCCTTGATATCTTGTTTAGGGTCAGATGCATAGCAGCTACACAAAATATTATTGTTGAATAAATGAATGAACAAACTTGGAATCTAAAAGTACCTTTGTCTATCACTAACCTTCTCATTTAAATAAGTGAAGAAACATTCTTTATGAATGTTTGGGCTAACTGAACACTCAAAAGTCATGATAAATATCATCTTGTTCTTGTATGTCTTAAATATGCCTCGCATGAATAAGGTGTGAGATTTACAATCTCATTTCTCTATGTAAGAGCTTTTTATTTGGCTTCAAAGTCTTCAACTTCACAGCAAAATTTCATTATGTCCCAGTTGAGTTCTGTTTAATGGAATTAAATTTCACCCCTTCTAATTATCTTTTGGAACAGACAATCTTTACAGAATAATTAGTAATAGAAGAACATAATGGATCATTGTCTTTATTACTGCAAAGAAATCCTAGATGCTACTCTAAATCTTAAAAAAAGATCTCATGAAATATAAAATGTATTGAATCCTTCCTCTTAAATTATATAACATTTAAACTTTGTCAACATAGCTTAAAGATTAGGGGAGGTAATTATTTTCTTGCTTCACTTGAAATTATTTTATGAAACCACATTAATGATCTCATTCAAATTAATTATGCTTAAAATTTATTTTCAATATTTTTATTGGTAGGACATTTTATTATCCAACACAATTTCACTGCATTTTTTTTACTCATTTTGGGCTTTATTTTGCTTCCATGGACTTTTTTTTTCTTGCCTCTAACGTAAATTCATTAGATTATATACATAGAATACAAAAGAGGGCTAAAAACATAGCTACTCCAACATGAAAAAAAGATAAGATCTAATTAAAAGTAATTCCACTTACCCATCTGAAAAACCATGGCACCATTGGAAAAATTTCATAAAACATAGTTCAATGAAAAATAAATATCCAAACATGGTTCTTTTATTTAAAAAAATTAAAAAGCACCAACACACACACACAAAATCTCCTTTTCCTTTCTCCACATTGAAGCAATTAAAACACCTTTAAAAAATGGAAGATGAAAAATGTACTTGAAAAATGAGTAAGGTCCTTCTTGGACTTGTAGTCTTTATAGTTTAATTTGTTGAGAATTTAAAATTACAGTAATTGCCCTTAAATAACTGACATTATTTGACACTACAACAACAGAGGAGTGGAAATGACTGACAAACACACAAAAGACTTTTGTTATCTTTGTTTGTCTGCCTGAATAAATCTTAACAAGTATTTCAAAGATTTAAATTTATAGCATACTTAATCGCCATTAGATGGCCAATCCTATTGGCTTTCAGCTAAGTTTCACTGACACTCAACATTTTTCGTATCAACTTCTTTAACACATCTAGTTAGTCTCAACAACTGTTTTTAAACTAAATTATTACCTCTAAATTAAACATTTTGATAAAATACAGGCAAACCTTAGAGATATTGCAGATTTGGTTGCAGACCATCATAATAAAGTGAATATCACAATAAAACAAGTCACACAAATTTTGTGGTTTCCCAGTAAATGTAAGTTATGTTTATACAATACTGTAGTCTGTTAAGTGTGCAATAGAATTATGATTTTTTAAAAAGCCAATGTACATACCTAAATTAAAAAATACTTTATTGCTAAAAATTGTTAATGATCATCTGGGCCTTCAGTGACAGTGAATCATTTTGCTGGTGGAGATCTTACTTTGATATCAGTTGATGGCTGCTGACTAATCAGGGTGGTAGCTACTGGAAGGCTAGGGTGGCTGTGGCAATTTCTTAAAATAAGACAACAATGAAGTTTGCTAGATTAACTGTCTCTTCCTTTCACAAAAAATTTCTCTATAGCATGGGATGCTGTTTGATAACATTTTACCCATAATAGAACCTCTTTCAAAATTGGAATCCTTTTAAACCCTGCTGCTGTCTCATCAACTAGTTTATGTAATATTCTAAATCTTTCATTGTCATTTTAACAATGCACATAGCATTTTAACCACCAGTAGATTCCACCTAAAGAAACCACTTTTTTTGCTCATCCGTAAGAAACAACTCCTTATTCATTACTTTTATCATAAGATGACAGCAACTAAATCACATCTTCAGGCTCTACTTCTAATTCTAGTTTTCTTGCTATTTCTACCACATCTGTGGCTAATTTCTCTACTGAAGTGCTGAACATCTTAAAGTCATCCATGAAGGTGGGAATCAACTTCTTCTAAACTTCTGTTGCCATTGATATTCTGACCTCCTCCCATGACTCACAAATGTTCTTAATGGCATCTAGAATGGTGAATCCTTTCTAGAAGGTTTTCAATTTGCTTTACCCAGATCCGTCAGAGGAATCACTAGTTATGGCAGCTATATCCTTTCAAAATGTATTTCTTAAAGAATAAGACCTGAGTAAATGTTGTGTTAGCAGGCACAAAAACAACACTAGTCTCCTTGTACATCTCCATCAGAGTTCTTGGGTGACTAAGTGTGTTGTCAATAAGTGGTAATATTTTGAGAAGAATTTTTTTTTTCTGAATAATCGGCCTCACTAGTGGGCTTTGAACACTCAATAAACCGTAAACAGATGTGCTGTCATCCAGGCTCTGTTGCTCCATTTACAGAACCCAGGCAGAGTAGATTTAGAATTGTTCTTAAGGGCCCTAGGATTTTTAGAATGGTTAATGAGCACTGGCCTTAAATTAAAGTCACCAGCTGCCCTGGCTCCTAATAAGAGCCAGCCTATGGCTTTAAACCTTTTAAGCCAGGCATTGACTTCTCCTCTCTAGCTGGGGAAGTCCCAGACGACATCTTCTTCCAATATAAGGCTGTTTCATCTACACTGAAAACCTGTTGTTTAGTGTAGCCACCTTCATCAATGATCTTAGCTGGATCTTCTGGATAACTTGCAGCAGCCTCTCCACCAGCACTTGCTGCTTCACTCTGCACTTTCAGGTTATAGACATAGCTTTCTCCCTTAAACTTCATGAACAAACCTCTACATCTTCCTCACCTCTTCCGCTTTTACAGAATTGAAGAGAGTAAGGGCCTTGCACTGGATTAGGCTTCGGCTTAAGGGAACGTTGTGGCTAATTTGATCTTCTATTCAGATCACTAAGACTTTCTTTATATCAGCAATAAGGCTGTTTTGCTTTCTTATCATTTGTGTGTTCACTGGAGTAGTACTTTTAACTTCCTTCAAGGACTTTTCCTTTGCATTCACAGCTTAGTTAACTGGTGCAAGGCCTAGCTTTTGGCCTATCTCAGCTTTCAAACTGCCTTCCTCACTAAGCTTAATCATTTCCCGCTTGTGATTTAAAGTGAGAGATATGCAAGTCTTCCTTTGACTTGAACACTTCGAGACCACTATAGAGTCATTAACTGGCCTAATTTCAATATTGTTGTGTCTCAGGGAATAGGGAGGCCTAGGGAGAGGGAGAAAGATGGGGGAATGGCCAGGTGGTGGAGCAGTCAGAGCACACACAACATTCATTGATTAAGTTGATCGTCTATATAGGGGTGCAATTCATAGCACCCTGATAGTAACATTTGATCTTACAATAGTACTATCAAAAGCACTGATCACAGATCACCATAATAGATATAATAATAATGAAAAAGTTTGAAATTCTGTGAGAATTGTTCAAATGTGACACAGACATGAAATGAGCAAGTGCTGTTGGAAAAATGGTGCTGATAAACTTGCTTGACACAGGGTTGCCACCAACTTAATTTGTAAAAAGCATGTCTGCTAAGTACAATAAACTAAAGTTCGATAAAATGAGGTATGACCATCTGTAGAATTTAATAGTATCAATTGAGTTAAGTAGAGTCTCTTCTTTTATCTCTCCCTATACTGAGGACTGACTTGTTAGGGGAGGGGTGTTGAAGTGGTGATTCTGAAAAATATAATTGACTGTCTATCCTTCATGTAAGTTGTTAGGTTGGTTAATATTTGGTTTGATGATTTCTTTCTCAGAAAATCAAGCACATTTAAGAAATCAATGCCCAAGCCATTTATTGTGATTTAGATGTCAAGTAGAAGTCACTTAAAGAAAATCAAGTCTGCCACACAATTTAAAATTCCTGTAAAGAATATAGAATTCAAATGACACCAGTGAAATATAGCTTTATTTTTTCATTATTTTTATTTAAATGTTTAATTCTTATCCTTTCCTACTTCTGAATAAGACATAACCTACAAACAAACATAAAGCATTTCTTCTTGAAGCCATGATTTTATTTCCTAGTGAAAATAAACACTTAAAACAATTAAATTGCAATATTCCCTTAATTGGCAACACATTTGACATTTAAAAAATGTTTTCCCATAAATTCATTTAACATTTGCCTGGCTTTAAAAAAATTCATCTCCTTCTTGTATTTTAACTTTGATGTCAAGTTCCATCCATACCAAACAAGAGGCATAACTGCTTCTATGTGCATTACAGTATAGTGACTTTCTGTAAGGAAATACTACATATGACATAAAGAATGGTCTTTTGGCATGTGAGCACTTGTAAAATAGTAACTGTATTAGGTTTCTATTACATTAGGTCACGAGTATGAATGGGGCAAAGGGGGCTTTAAGTTCACTAATGCATGGTCCACCTCAGAAGAAAGATTATCTGGTTTTCTTTTTGGATGTGCTCCTCTTTGTCCATGATTACAGCCTATTTCTTCATGAAATGAAAAGATGCTAGCCTGTTTATTATCAGAAAACAAGTTAATTGTTTGTACTGTTTGCGTATATCTATAGAGGCTAAGTACACACAATTACGACAACTCAATTTTTCCTTTAGTTCTCTTCTAGTGCCTTTATGAAGTCAATGAAAGCACACCCTACCTATCCACAGTTCTAAGGACTTTTCTGCTGGAGCAATTTGTTGCATACTAGCTATTTACACTAACTGCCTAATTAACCAGCCGAAACTCTGATTCATTCCTCTGGCCAAATAAGGCAATTTCATTCCCTCATTCTTATCTGGTACACGTGAAATGTCCCATAGCTTTAGATCTGACATTGTCATTGCACTGATACTCTTTCCCTTCCTCTCTTTCCAAATGCTAAAATCTGGGAACATCTTTTTCATAATAGCTAATGAAGACTTCACCCAACTTCACAGGAAACAAGTCTCTTTTCAGATCTAAAGTCTTTCAACAACTTCTTAATGTGAAATCACTGAGATGCTTTATTTTCAATTCAACTGTTGCAACCCCATTCTCCTTTGAGCTGAGAATGTTCTGAGAATCTTGATTATGCATGATGAATTCAAAATTATGGGATTTGTCTCACAGACCAGGAAACATCACCTTAATCCATAGTTACTCTAATATTTGGCCAATATTTAAAGAGAGGTAATTAGCAGTTGGCACAAGGTAGAAATTATTTTCGCAACTCGAGGGTTAAATATTAATTGACCTATTAGCTCTCAATATTCAGTTATTTAAACTCATTTATACACCATGACAAGCAAATGAGTCTGATGGCAATGTCTTCACCCAGCTTTCAGAATTGTCCTTCCTGTGAACTTAGCTGCTCCTAAGCTGATAGGATCAGCAAACTTCCTGAAGCCTACCGGGAGATTGGTAATGTTCAAAGAGTTGTCCAGGAAAACAAGAAAAGCAAACGTTCTTAATCTTTGGGGCAGAAGGAAGGGTAGGGAGAAATTTTAAAATACAACAAGGAATTATTTCCCTGTTGATTGCATTTTGACAGGAAAGCAGAATGTATTCTTACACTGTTTTTTTCTTTAAAGATTTATTTAAGGTAAATCTGTGTTCAAAACTGGGCTTATCAAAAGAGGGAAGATCTTGTGAGTGGCAAATACCGAAACATCATCTGAGGAATTATAAATTGATCGGTTACATATCAAATTAATCTAGCATTTAAATTTAGACTCAGTATGGCCAATTATTCAGCTATACTTGTAACAGATACTCTTGATTTTATTGTTAGTGTTTGAAAACGTGTAATAGTGATAGAAGAGATCTACCAGTTTCATTCAGGAGGTCTCCAGTAACAACATTAATTTGGAAAGTGATGTGTAAATGCACAATTTTGCCACATGTTTACTTATAAAATCTCTATTCATTTGTGTTCTATTCAACGCAGGTTACATGGTTTGGATGTTTTTGCTAGTGACATCTTGACTCTAGGTTGAGATTATTTGAGAGATAACTTTTTACCAGCCTATAGCAGGTATTAGTGGGTTTACTTTGTCCTTATCAGACTTAGGAGAAATAAAATAAACTTCCTTCTATAGTTACTGGTGCAAAGATTGATCTATAGTCACTAATTATCTTCATGTTATAAATTCTTAGGGCAAAAACAGAAACATTTACTCACAGTTTGCTTGATACCAGAGCTAAAGTAACTTGATTATTCTTTTCTGGTTTAAAATATGTTTTAAATGACTAAGTGAAAGAAAAAAGCAATTAGTACTTTTTTTTTGCATTACACAATACTAGATGAGTGATATGTTAAGACTTTTGTACATATATGTTTAGAAGGACACTCATTGGTAATAATTAGTTAATAGACTATTTAGCAACAAAATGTTCTGTAGGGAGACACACTTTAATTTTTTCCAAATCTCATGTTCATAATTGTCCCCCACTGTTACCAAATACATTACATTGTTAGAGCAATGCAGTAAGAAACACAACACATCTTTGTTACTGAAAACATTTAACAGTCAAGTTGAATTTCATAAAATATTTTATGACAAAAGTTGAGGGAAAAGGCACAAAGAAACAACACAAATGAAATTTAGATTTAATGAATATTCTGTTGCTGCCTGCCAGAGGGAATAAACATTTTCACATTTATTTTCTCTTTTAAGTATACCTGGTAACTGTGTAGCTTTCCCCTCCTCACTTCTATTTGATTCTCTTATTAATTAATTAATAGCTTTACTTAGATAGAGGACCACACAAACATACCAGCATCTTGCTAAGTTGCACACAGCCATGTTAGAGGGAAATAGTAATTGATCTGTAGCTCCTAGATATCTGGCTGTTGATCTCAGTCATACACAGAGATTCTCAGTCATACCCAGGAAACAAAAGGTCCAGAACAGTAGGGCTTTCTTTTGAAAGTAGCTGTATGCTGGCTATTAAACGTTAAGGCTGGTTCTATGCAAGGAAATAGTTGTATTTGCTCCTCCAAGAAAACCCCTTGTATCTGTCACATTCCTACACTGAGAAAAGCATTCTGGTGCTTTCTGAGATAATCATATGCTTCTCAGGGTTGTGTTATGATTTTTCTATTAAGGCCAACGGCACATAATATTGGTGGGGATGGCTTAGATCTGATCAATGTTGTGGTAATACACAATAATATCTAAACCCTTTTTAATACCCTGCCGTAAAAATGGGGATGAGAAATACCATTTACTGAAGACCTGCTCTGTGACAGGCACTGCATATATTACAGATACTGCAAATACATTACATAAACTATCACACCACAACAACCTCATGAACTAGATACCATTATTTTCCTTCCCATTATGCAGATAAAGAAACTGAGACTCAGATGAAGTAACTTTCCAAAATTGTTTGAATTGAGACCTTACACAACTCTGATTAACTTGCCAACCGATACCTAAAAATAAAAGCCTCAGTTGGGTGGAAAAGCTCTGAAAAGCATTTTCGTTCAGGACAGTTCAACAAACTATTGTAACCGGAGAATTTTTCAGTTTGAATAAGTCACTTGTTTAAAACATGGGATGATTCCTGACCTTGCTGAAAGTGCTAATGGAGTGGCCAGCCTGTGTTTTCGGCTGCTATACCAGGTACATGGAAGTCCACTCACCACTCACTATGTGTGACAGTCTATTTGTCTCCCACTGTGGAGTTTTTATGTTGATGCTTCTCTAAAACTCTTTTTTTTCAGAGTGTGAGCAGGATAAAAATATAAAAATACAAGGATACAATAGTGTTTTAAGAAACACCCTATTTGTTGAAATTTTCAAAGTATTTTCATGGGTAGCAAATACAGCATGTTTTGTTAAGTCTTCCAGAAACATCCAAGTCCTGGATTACTTACATATGAAGATTGATTATATACAAGTATATACTTCTTATTTGATTCACCAATAAGACAAAATAATTTGATTCCCACATAGACAAAATTATCCTAAAATGCAATTCAGGATAATCATTCCTTCTCAGATTTTATTTTTTCCATCCTGTTAAAACCAAAACGCAAACAGGATTGGGGGAAAATTCTCTAGTCCAGATAGAAATGCAACATGCAAACAAACTGCTACTAAAAATGGCACCATACACAGGTATACTTCAAGTAAAATTTTTTTAAAAATTCAGGGAAAACAAAACGAGAATAAATATTTTCATAGCACACTTAAGAAACAAACAAAAAAAGGCACCATAAAAAATCAAGGCTCCTAGAGGCAGATAAAACCTCAGACTGGGTTTAGTCAAGCAGGATACTGAGAATATTTCTGTCACGGTTTGAGTAATTTTACTTCCTTTTTGTCTGCCTAAAAAACTTCCTTCTACCTTAAAGAGTGTTTATTATTATTACTATTATCATTTAATATAAGTGACCCAGGTAGTCTTTTGAAAGAATAATAATGAGATGGACAAGTGGGTCTCTGGCTTTTGGAGAGGATTATTAGTAAGTCATTTGACAGTAATAGACTGGAAAAATAATTTGTGGCCCATGTAAGTGACAAAATATCCTTAATTTGAAGACATTGCTTATAGCAAATGTTTACGAGTTGAGAACCCACAGGACTGTTCAGTAATGATACTGAGTCTAAATGCAATGGCAATAACTAATCCCTTATTATAATGATACCACTTCCCATTTATTGAGGGCTTACTATGCACAAAGCACTGTTCTAAGCACTGGTATGCATTATCTCTTTATACTTCATAACAATCTCTATGAGGGAATACTATTATTGACCCCACTCTACAGATGGTGAAAACAAGGCTTAGAGAGATCAGGTCACTTGCTCCGTGCTACAGAGTAAGTTGTTAAGCTGAGATCTAAACCCAGAACTCTTTTACCCGGAAACCTGTTGGTTTAATCTACAACACAACTTTGCCTTCTGTACTCTGAATCCTAAAATAGTCAAGCTGAAAGCAACCTCTGAGGCTGCAGTCCAGCCTCTTTCTTGTACGTATGAGAAAACTGAAGTTTTAAAAAGGAACTATGTCTTTCCCATCATCCTAATAACAAATTGGTGACTGAGCAGGCCTAGAATTCAGGTCTCTTGCCTTCAATTCCAGAGAGAATGCCATTCTATCATTTAACAAAATTCGCAAGATCCAGGAGACTAGAAGACTAGCTCTGCAGTTTAACACACATACACACCAGATAAAATACCAAAGAGCTAAATTCAGGTTGCTTCTGTGTTTTCTAACTTGCAGCTGCTTCATTGCAGGATCATACAACACATGATGCGACAGGGACTTAAAGCCACACATAAAACATATTAAATGTAGTCAGCAGTGATGAGATTTGGTACCAAATAAGAAGCTTTAATTAATTTTAAATGGTGCTTTTCATAGTGTCAAAAGCTCAGTCCACTGAAGTGGAAAAGGGGGTTGGAATGGCCAGATCCTAGCAACCCAGCTAATCTGGGCCCTTCTGAGCAAGCTCATTTGGAATTCTTACATCAGTGCATCGGCATGCCGAGGTGGGGCTCATGGGGACAAACAAAATAGCAACCCCAACTCCGACACTACTCAGAATCCCGCATCCCGGGGAGGCCTGAGAGTTCAGCTGTATTAAGGGGCCGTTGGAGTTTCCCTGTTATTTGTCTACTTTTTGAGGATTAGAACTTCCGCTGGGCTGTGTTCATTTGTGCTGAGAATTTAAACTCGGTGCATGCAACAACAGGAACAGCGAGATCTGCTAGAAATGTTCAAAAAGAAGTCTGTTGTGACTTTTAAAAGCTGTTAGATGCACAAAGAGCAATAAATTGAAGGGTTTCCGATTTCTTCTGGGAGTCTATATTGAGTCGTGATTTCTTTTTCTATTTCTTTCCCCTCACATCATAAGCCTTTGTTTCAAGGCTGTGACCATACAGATATTCACCATGTAAACCTATGTGAGTAGTATCATTTTAGAAAGGCTGATACATTCATGTGGTTTGTACGCCCACACACACCCCCACACACAGATGAACAGGAACCTTCTTTTTCTCTCCATGACATAGAAACAGAAACTATCGTTATGGTCCTTCTTCCTAGAGGCTGCAGAACCATGTAGTAAGAAACAAATAGTAAGGACTAGTTGAGATTTTCTGTGACCCAATTTCCTGGCTTTACAGGTGAGGAAACTGAGGCTCAATGTGCCATGACAAGAATGAGGACATGACTCCAGATTTCTCCGTTTTCCTGTTCCTTTCATTATTACTCAGCTCATCATTTGTAGGTATTTGTTTATAAGAGCAGAATCTAAATAAGAGCCAGGTACCAGTTGGGAATGTGACATACTTACTATTTTTAATGTAGGAACTATGTTATGTATCATATTGATGACAATAATGAAAAAAATTGTGACTAGTTCTTAGCAAATGAAGCACTCATTTGGGTCAACAATCATGGATGAAAAATATTTTATTTCTCACTATTACTTTATCTTACATAAATGCACGGCTTGTCATGTGAACATAACTAACACAAAATAATTATAAGTTTCTGAAGATCATCCATTTATTGACAAGATTTATAAGCTTTTATCTTTTTCCCCAAACTCAGACTTGACTCTGTTTTGTCCTCTACAGAAAGAAAGAGTAAAACATCACCCATTCCTCACCCATGCTCTCTGTCCCTGTTGTATGAACAAGGGTCTAGAATCAAGACCATCCTGCAGCCTAGGTGATTTGCTATTAGTGGTAGGAATGTGCACAAAACAGTTTAGGCCAGCATCCAAAAGCACATATCTGTTCAGTGATCTAGTTCCTGAAAAGGAACTAGAAATGATCAGGTTTCCATCACGGGATTTTTAGAAACTTGATATTGGCAAGATTGGAAATATTTTAAGGTGATTATTTTTAAGGCGTTCCCATTTTTTCTACATTTCTAGCCTATATCAAATTAGAGTGAGAAAGAAAAGGAAAGAGCTAACAGAATAACAATTGTACTTTGCATTACATTGAAGAACACTGATTTTCTAGCATTCATTTTTAATATTTATTAATGAAAAGTCACAGAAACTCAGGTAAACTCTTTACTGATGGTTTTAAACATTCTTTTTTCTTAGTGTACTTGAGATATCCTTCACAGCTGTTTAAGTCATTTCATTAACTCTGTATTGAGTATCCCTACAGGTTTTTCCCCTACAAACAATTGACTTTTCTATTTGTCTTTTTGCCTCCTTAAACACCATCCAAATATGGGATGTTGGTGTTAGTGTGGTTATTACTGGACTTTTGAAAGCATCTCTTTGGTGTCATCTACCAATCATTCCACTCAGAAGAAAAAAGTAAAATTGAACGGAGCCTGCTTATCTTGTTAATAATAGTAGCTCTCATCATAGAAATATTTTATACAGTACTCATTCAATATCTTCTGAGAGATGTGTGTATGTGTATAATAATATTTTTAAAAATAAGAAAGTTCTTGGCATACATGAAGTATGAAACTACCAAATATTAAAATAACAGAATCAATAGAATTTATAAATAGATATTTGCTTTCCCCATCTATACCACAAAATGCAAATAATATATTAGTTAAAACTTAGAATGGAAAGAAAAATGAAGCTTAAGTGCTCATCTGAAAACATTCTTTGCATGTAGGGATGTGCAGTATGAAACTGTCGTCTCAGCTCAGCCACTTAATACCTAAGTAAGGATTAAGGTAGCAGGTAATAGATCTTGTAAGTACAGAGAATGGAGGGAGTTGCGGGAGTGAGTGTGGGGAGAAATCCAAAAAGCGTTTTGGAAAAGCAGTAACTTTGTACACACTTTTAATCATTGCTGAGAAAAGGGTAAAGAACTTTTGTTAGCCTTATATAAGTTCAACAACAAGAGAGTAAAGGTTAAGAATCCTACTTTCAGTTCTAGTGTGGAATTAGAAGTCCATTTGCCCATCAATACACAGGGGATTTGCACATGAGAATGAATGGGAGTTACATGACCAAATCCTTCAGAGATCTGTGAGAAAATAAACTCTAACAAGAATATTTGAACTATCTTTTATAACAGATGGGTCGTCATAATAGACATGCATATAGGAATTTTGATATTTCAAGAGTAATGTATAAGTACATGTCTGAATATATAGATGTGCATTTATACCTCTATAAAATATACGTATACATTTGAAATCTGCATGTATCTATGTGATTATGCACTAATTCTAGTCAGTAAAACAGCTCATTAAGTGCTCCTAGTATTTTGTGTGTGTGTGTGCTGTTTTGAGGACATGATTACAGCGTATAAGATTTAATTTAAACAATTGAGATAATACTATGGAAAAACTCAAATGCACTTCATATAAATTTTTCTTTTACTTTCTTTTTTCTCCCTGTTTTTTTTTTTTTTTTAGTAGGCTCAACCATAAACACACAAAAATATGTTCATTACAATTTTTCTCAGAGGAGCCTTTTCAGCAATAGATAAAGCATCTCTATTTTTCTTTAAAGAGGCCAAAAGAAGCAAATTTTCCCTTTCCCTTACAAGCAACATTGTGGATTTTCACATGCAGATTTTAGCATAAAACATCTTCTCACTGTGGGAAAAGAGGTGCATTCTAGTACAAATTAAGATAGATAACTCTTATACTAATGCGCGTATTATAATATTAAAACATATACGGAGGTGGATGGAAGGCTAGTGTTTATTAGACTATTTCAGTTCTTCATAATCTGTTTGCTTACTCCTATAGCAACTTGTTGATAATAGGAAGTCTTTTGTGAGAAACGGCATGAAAAACAATAAAAAGCATCAGATTTAATAAAGTATCTAAGGCAAGTCTTAAAATGACACCCACACTATGAAGGGAAAGCCAAATTTGCTTTTTCTGAGGGGAATTTGTGTTCGTCAGGAAGGGTTCCTGGAGGCTTTGTTTTGAGGCCTTGATGTGTGACCAGTGCGCTACGGGCCGCCCTTCACCCTTGCCCTTCTTCTACCACGGCTCTGCCCACCCATACTGACACCGCAGGGGGAAGGGTTTCAGAGCAGAAAGAATCAAAAGCTGAGGGACGGGGGAAAAAAAGTGCTTTTCAGGGTCTGATGTGTGGGAATCAAATGAGAGGCCTAGCTCAAATCCGGTCGCCAGGCAACCAAAGTGATATGCTGAGGGAATATCATTAAAGTTGGAAAGTAAGCAGTCTCTCTGAATTAGTAAACCAACCACAGGATCGACGATGCACCGAACTCTCTCAGTGCTGGAGTGCAATTTCTCCAAGGAGGACAAGCGGGGGGCTTTGCTAAGTGTAAGGGGGAAAGGAGAGGGAGCGGGAGTGAGAGAACGCAGCTGATTTGTAGAGTTTTTTCATAAAAAAAGACAATGGCTGTCCAGACATGGAGTTGGTGGTGAAATATGGTAACTGCCACGGCTGCAGCTGGCTCTCTGACACAAGATTAATAAGTTGCCGTTTCCTAGCCGACCAGAACCTAGTGGGAACTATCCAGCATTTTATCTTGAATTGTGGGTAACAGCCTTACTGCAAGCTGGCCTAGTTTACTGCTCTGTTTTTTCCACATCTCCCAAAGTGCAGCAAACATCTGTGACTCTAATGAGGTCATCATTGAGGGTGTCCAGCGAGCTGGGCCCTGAGAACTGACCTCACCTCTGCCTGAACATAAAGTACAAGTGCTGTGGGGAAGCAGGACAAATTAAATGGGGGAGCTGGCACTTGGCTGTGAGTTAAGCTCTTAAGAAACTTTTTGCTGTGATTAAAAAAGAGAGGGAGAGAGAGGGAGAAAGAGAGAGGGAGAGATTGAGGTTCAGAAATGACAGTACAACAAAGCAGTAGCAAGCCTACAGAATTACATTTAGGCCTCACTGATGAATATTATCACTGACATGAACAAGCAAAGCTTATCTAGGCTTCCTTCTTGAAAGGCTGAATAAAATTGAATTGCCAACTTCTGCATTTTACCACATTTTGGTGGAAATGTCTCAGAGACCTACATGATTTAAAAGGAAACCTGGGTGAATTCTACCACAAAGTGTATATATATGTTTCTGACAGCAAAATTTCAAGCATTATAAACCATGTCATATCATTTATAAGTAATTTGATTACAGACACAGAAAACAAATCAAACTTCTCCAGATAGGCCTTTTTTTTCCCCTGCAGTTATTCCAACAGAGGAATGGTTTTTATAAATAACATGACCAGGCAAACATGCAAACACAACCCAAAACTGCATTCAAACCAGTGAACTATAATAATTTTGTTTAGTCATCAGAGGAAAGAACATTGAAGACATGACTCTACACACTGCTTTCTTAAAACGGTCCATTTCAATGGAGTGAGAAATGTAAGCTTTCAAAAGGAAGAAAAATGTTTTAAGTTTGGAAGAAAAAAAGCATACTTCTGAAAGTTTTCTCTATCATTTAATATATAAGTGTATCGGCCACATGTTGAATGTGTATTGTTCATTTTAGCTACATCTGCTCTCAGTGAGAACAGTCATTCTTGATTCCTAAAAAAGAATGGCTATGTGGATAGAGTCCAGAAGGAGAAAAAAAGATGGAGGTCATCTTCAAAACTCATCTAGAAACCTTCATTCATATGTATTAACTCACTATGTATGCAGATGTATTTTTCCCTGAGAGCAAATCCATGAAGCCCAGAATGACATGTCATGGTACTTTTACAAAGAGTTTGATCTTTAAAAAGTAGGCATATGACGAGATTAAATCTGGCAAGTTTTTATCTTATTATTCTCATATTATTATCAGGCTCACTGCAGCCTTGACCTCCCTGGCTCAAGAAATCCTTCTACCTCAGCCTACTGAATAGCTGGGACTATTGGCATGCACCACTACGCCTGGCTAATTTTTAAAAATGTTGCCCAGACTGGTCTCAAAGTCCTGGGCTCAAGTGGTCCACCTGCCTTGGCTTCCTAAAGTGTTGGGATTACAGGCATGAGCCACTACACCCAGCCTCAGTATTATTAGACCAGATCTGATGCAAGAGATACAGAGGACTTGCAATAGAAACATAATCACTTTCTCAAAAGCTAGTAAATGTTATACAAAACTTTCGTCTGACTAAATATGTAGTATAGGTGGCTGGAGACTGAAAGGGCAGCAGCAGATAGGCTAGATAACAGAAAGTGTTAGCTATTTCTGATTGATATGAGCCTTTCCACTGTGACATCAAGAAGGAAATCAAGGAGCTGTCCTAAACTTAATTTATAAATAATGGATATTATGGATTGGGAATGATTGTGAACACGTGCTTTAATGTAGGACATTCAGGATGAAGGGTTTAAACAGTAATGCTAGCAAAAAGTTCCAGTGTTACCTGCAAGTCCCTCAATTTGGACAGCAGAAATCTATCCCATTACACTTTTTCTCAGTTTTCAGGAAGGGCCTGCCTAATGCCCATTTCAAGGCTGAGTTTATTTTTTAAATGCAAATGAAGGAAGTGTTGCATTCAGCTTTGCAAACAGTTTTCAGAAATCCTGTTGGCCTACATTTAGCTGGGAAGCAGCACCCAGTACCAAGTGTAGGGGCTCAAACAATCAAGTAGTTGTTTGCCTCACTCACATTCCTGAGGCAATCTGGTTCCAGCTGAACTCCTTGGGAACAGTCTGGGCTATGTACCCCTGGGGCATCTGCCCCAATTAGCATTGACCCTTGTGGGCCTCCTTGCTGGCTCTAGGTTGCTCCCAACCTCTTGAACTCTGGGTAAACCAGATTGCTTTAAGAGCCTCCAAGCTTTCCACAACCCCAAGATGAACTGGACATCCAGGCTCACCAACAGAAATTCAGTCACCCTGCAGTGGCCAAACCAACATGGCCTCCTCCAGGTTCTCTGAGCCAGAGGAGAGACCCATGTGGTGGGATTATTGCTATGACTAAGGAACAGCAGGAAAGAAGGCTCAAAGAGTGCTTGGCCAGGCTAAACTCAGTAGTATGTGGAGAGAGTACACAAGGTCTAAAGCCTCACAGAACTGGGTTGGGCTCTTGGATCTTCTCTAACTAGCTGGGTGACCTTGGCAAGTTACCAAACCCTATCAAGCTTCAATTTCCTCATGTGTAAAATGCGGACAAAGATATCTATCCTGCAGTACTTTTGTGAAAATTAAATGGTTTAATGCATGTAAACATGTTCAATAAAATGTCTGGCTTATAGACAGTCCTCAGGAAATGGGAGTTAGTTACAAAAAATAAAAAATAAAACCCATCATGTTTGACCAGGGCAATACTACTCCTGAGAAAATTCAGGCCCACATAATTCTTGAAATCCCTCTTTTTGTTGTGGTTTATGATCCATTTGTTACTACCATTTCCTTTCTTAAAAAAAAAATAACCCACGACTAATTTTTGTACCTCTCTCGCCTAGCACTTCCAGGAACTGTGAGGCTAACAGAAGGAATATGCAACAGATTCTGCATCCTTGAGGATCTGACTGCAAGAACAGCACAGAAAGAGCATGACCCAACTCAAGAGGAGTCTAGACATCGAGTTACACAGGATTGAGTGTGCACAATGGGATTTGAGAGAAGTATTGGCATGGGCTGACATGATCAGGGAAAGCTACACGGAAATGTTGGGTTTGGTGAGTGTCTCACAGTGAGTGACTACTATGAACTAGATACCGAGGCAGAGCTAAATAAGGTGCAGCCTTTGCTATAAGGAGCTTAGAACTAGTGAAGAAAGACGTATTAACATGCAATTTTTAAATGGTGCAGTGAGTGAGTGCTAGGAATGGTTTTTGGGAGGAGAATATTGTTAAGAACATGGAAGGAAAAGGGCTTAAGTTGGCTTTGCAGGGTGAATTGGGTCTAAGTAAGTCCTAGGCAGGTGGATCAGCATGAACAAAGGTATAACAGTGGGAAAACAAGCCAGGTACCCCTGTGTGTGCATGTGTGTCTGTATGTCGGGATAGGGTGGGGGCGGAGGAGGACAGAGAGAGAGGACAATAGGGTATATAAGTGGAATAAAAAATATGTCTAAAATTAGATCCAAGATTTAAAAAGGAATCGATTCCAAATAGTTGTCTTTCTTTTTATTGATGTGGCAGATGATCACACTATGAAGGTCCATGGCCGGTAGGTTATAAAGGCTAGAGATTTTACAGTATGGCTTTAGTGAGTGAGCTATGCAGTTTATTCACATTTCAATACACTCTTATTTCCCAAAGAAATTTCACAGGCTGGTGGGATGAACCAGAGTGGGGATGGAATCAGGAGTGATTTTTGTGAGTTGGTTTTCTGATCAAGGCTTTCTCTTAGAAACTAGCCCAGAAAGCAGAAACCTGGGCCCGAGTTTCTGCAGCAGAATCCACTGGCCAGGTACTGGGTCTGGGGTAGGAGTAAAAGGACTATGAGGATTGGGACACAGACAGCACTTTTGGAATTGGCTGGGAGAAAGGAACTAGCACTAGATACTGCTTTGAGACTCTCTGAAGACCCCTAAATCGCAATCCAATACCCAGCCAAGTCCTCTGCTTCTTTGGCTTGAGTCATCTCTTATATTGGCTGATCCCTGCTGGTGTGGCTGTCTACCCTGCATGCCGGGGCCAGAACAGGAAAGGTGTTGAGGTTATGGATCCTTCTTGACAGGGTCATCCAAGACTCTACCTCATGGAATTATCCATGTTTATTGATTATAATCTCTGAGCTCTAGTAGTTCAGAAGGTCTTCAGTGATATAACAAATGCTCCTTTGAAGAAGAAAAAAAGTATGAGCCATCATGAGCTTCTTCCCTTAGTGACAAGAGAACTGGGGACATCTGCTTCTCCCACCACTGGGACGGAACATTACAAAACAGTAGTTCTGCTGTGTGAGTATTTAAGTGGCACTGGAAAGAGTAAGCTATTGAAATACAACCACTCCACTCATTTGGAGTTTCCCTTCTTTTATCCAACATTTATTAAGCACCTATTATGAGCCAAACAAAATGCTAGGCATGGTTTCCATCTTCAAAAGTTTGGGGTTAAAAAGGGTGAGAATGCTGGTAGAAGCAAGCAAAAATATGGAGAGAGGCCACAGGAGTGGGCCTTGGGATCAGGAAAGGCTTCATGCAGAGGAGACAGAAAACACCGTGGAACTGTTGACAGGGTTGCATGTGAGGACATGTGGGACAAAGAGCTGAAGCAGGATAAGCAAGCAGGCCATGAATGTCTTATACAGCAGGCCAATGAGACAGAGTTTTATCTTGAAGGAAATAGGGCATCACAGAAGGTCTTAAGCAAGGAAGTAGCATAATCAGTATTGTGTTTTAAAGCAGTCTTTTGGCAGCCGAAAAGTGGAAGCGGTGATGGGGCAGGAAGAGACTGCAAGTCTGTGAGGCAGACAATGAAAATATTATTAGTTACCATCCTATGGACGATACATTTTAGAGGTCTGTTAGTTTACTTGACCATATTCTCAAGACTCCCCAGTGGAGTTTCTTGAGGACAGGGACCCATGTTTTTTACTGTAGTGTGCTTTCCTTTGTCTAGACAATCCTAGTCCATAGCAGGCACTTGCAAATGGCTGCTGAATCAATGGCAAATCTAGGGTGAGGAATCAGGTTTCCAGTGCTCCAACTAGAGCTTTTTCTATACCCACACAGTGGTTTCCCAACAAGACTTTTATTTTGGAAATGATTAAAGGTTGGGGTAGCAGTTTTGTGTATTAGAGCCCAGCACCACTAGACCCTTTGTGAATACTGAGTGGAGCAGGCCAGTGTTGGAGAGGGGAGCTAAAGAGGTGAAAAATGGCCGGGCACGGTGGCTCATGCCTGTAATCCCACCACTTTGGGAGGCCGAGGCGGGCGAATCACCTGAGGGCAGGAGTTCAAGACCAGCCTGACCAACATGGAGAAAACCCATCTCTACTAAAAAAATAAAATTAGCTGAGCGTGGTGGCACACGCCTGTAATCCCAGCTACTCAGGAGGCTGAGGCAGGAAAATTGCTTGAACCTGGGAGGCAGAGGTTGCAGTGAGCCGAGATTATACCACTGCACTCCAGCCTGGGCAACAAGAGCAAAACTCCATGTAGAAAAAAAAAAAAAAAAAGAGATAAAAAACGAGTGTTCCCTTTAGTCTCCAGTGCATTGTTAGGGTGTGAGGCATTTTAGTAGGAGCTGCAGCCAGTAGATGGCTAAAGAGGAGGACTTTGGGCAATCCAGATCAGAGACAGGTCATTAAGCTCTTGGGAGAGGCAGAAGGGAGACAGAGAAGTTTCTAGGAAGTAGTTGGAGACTAGGTTAGGAGATAGACAAAGCAGGAGGAGCCCTGCTTTGATGTTTTGTTGCTGGCCTGCACCCTCCCCAACCCTCTATCCTGAAGGCAGAGAGGAGCTTTTGAGCTTCCATCTTTGTCTAGTCAGTTCCTTTTGTCATTAGGCACCCATCAGCTTCCGCCCACCCAGAATGTAGAAGTGAGGTATAAGAATGCGGGTAAAGGCTGCACAGCACAGGGCTGCATGGGCTCTTGAATCTGAGCTCTGGGATATTTTGGCCTCAGTTTTCTCATCTGTAAAATGGAAATAATAGTACACACTTTAGAAAGTTGCTCTGAGGATTTAATAGATGATGTCTGTAAAGAGTTCAGCATAAGTGTCTGACACAAGTTAGGCACTGAAAAAAAGATTTGCATTGATTATTTTCAGGAGCTGAGAAGGTAAGAAGGTCATGAAACCAATAATTGATGACCCCAGAGATGCATCTTTCAATAACGACATTAAACTTTACAATCGGCCACCAGATGGCTCTTGAGAAACTTCCCTTATGTCCATATCTGCTCCTGGTGGGGCTGAGGGATCGGGCTCCATTGTAACAAGCAGAGACACCCAGAGCAGTGGAAGAGGGAAGGCCCTGGTGACGGCCAGCAAGTAGAACCAACAGAAGGCCTCGGGAAACCCTGGGGTGGCCACCCAAGAAAGCAACAGCCAGCAGCTGGAAGGAATGCTTAGAAGTTTGCCTGCATAATCATTTTTTAAAACATACCAGACTGACCCAAACTGGGAAACAAAGGAAATACAGTCATATCTTCAAATGCAGCCTATCCAGTACACCAACCCTAACTGTGACCCAGGAAAATTTGAGGAATTGAAGTACAAAAGGGGCTGTATTTCTTCTATCATCCTATTTATCATGAACATCACATACAAAAGTAAATAAAGCATTCAAAAAATATTAGAAAAACAGGCAAATTCTTATTTACTTTCAATAACTCAAAGAACCTTTATTCAAAAGAAAAAAATCTATAGCAGAGGATTTCTCCAGAAAAGTCTCTGATTGAAATATTTACTTATTAGCATTTGCACTGATACATTTTTCCAATTATTATAAGAACCTTGGTATTTCTTTTTTTTTTTTTTTTTTTTTTTTGAGACGGAGTCTTGCTCTGTCGCCTGGGCTGGAGTGCAGTGGCCGGATCTCAGCTCACTGCAAGCTCCGCCTCCCAGGTTCACGCCATTCTCCTGCCTCAGCCTCCCAAGTGGCTTGGATTACAGGCGCCCGCCACCTCGCCCGGCTAGTTTTTTTTTTTGTATTTTTTAGTAGAGACGGGGTTTCACCGTGTTCGCCAGGATGGTCTCGATCTCCTGATCTCGTGATTCGCCCGTCTCGGCCTCCCAAAGTGCTGGGATTACAGGCTTGAGCCACCGCGCCCGGCCGGTATTTCTTATAGAAACTAAATCAGTAGAAAGATCAGCTAAGAACATATATAATAAAGTGTGAAACTGTATTTAAGTTATAACTAAAAAAAAGAACAAAAATAAAAACATTTGGTATTCACTTTTCTTTTTTTTTTTCTTTTTTTTTTTGAAGTGGAGCCTCACTCTGTCGCCCAAGCTGGAGTGCAGTGGCGTGATCTTGGCTCACTGCAAGCTCCGCCTCCCAGGTTCAGGCGATTCTACTGCCTCAGCCTCCCAGGTAGCTGAAACTACAGGCAAATGCCACCACACCAGGCTAATCTTTGTGTTTTTAGTAGAAATGGGGTTTCACCATATTGGCCCGGATGGTCTCGAACTCCTGACCTCATGATCCACCCACCTCAGCTTCCCAAAGTGCTGGGATTACAGGTGTGAGCCACTGCGCCCAGCCAAAATTCACTTTTAAAAATCTGGCCTAAGCCAATGGACAGAAATTAAACCAGTTAATTATGTACGAAGATGAATATTTATTATAGAATTATTATAATGGTAATCATTAAAACTAAACTAAACGTCCAACAACAGGGGACCTGTTAAGCCCATGCAATAGAATGTTATATAGTTATTAGAAACGACCAGCCTGCCCAACATGGTGAAACCCCATCTCTACTAAAATACAAAAATCAGCCAGGAGTGGTGGCGTACACCTGTAATCCCAGCTACTTGAGGCTGAAGCAGGAGAATCACTTCAATATGGGAGGCGGAGGTTGCAGTGAGCCAAGATCACACTACTGCACTCCAGCCTGAGTGACGGAGTGAGACTCCATCTCAAAAAAAAAAAAAAAAAAAAGAAATGATGTATGTTAATGATTTTAAAGATATGAGAAAATGCTGAAAATATAATAGTAAATAAAAAGGATGCAGAACTGCAAATGAAGTATGATATCACTTATATGCACTGTAACAAGACTGGGAGGAAGTTACCAATTAGCATACTAAAATGTTTAACAGTGGTTATCTTTGGGTGGTAAGATTATGGATGATTTTCATTTTATTTTCTATCATAAAGATTTCCTAACTGTATATATTATATGCATGTAATACTTTTTAATTGGTATAAAAACACAATAAAATTACCCTGTCCAGTTACAGTTTTTTTAGGCCTCATAAAAGGAACTCATTATTTCTGTTCATAACAAATTCCACTAAACTTTATAATAGATATAAAATATGAGTTTTGAACAGAGTCCACTCCCATCCCCAGATCTCCCAGTCTCCAAGAGATTCTGATTTCTAAAGTTATTCAAAAGTTATTCACAAATCGTACCACCTGCCCCACCCACCCCATTTTTTTCTCCATCCACTGGTAAATTTCTGTCTTAAAACACACCTTATTCTTTCTCTCTTATATTAATGAGGTAGAAAAAAAAGATAACAAACAGCCACACTGAGTGAGAAGGTACATATGGGTGCTTTGTGGCATTTTGTTGTTGTTATTGTTTTGTTTTGAGATGGAGTCTCGCTCTGTCGCCCAGGCCAGAGTGCAGTGGCACAATCTTGGCTCACTGCAACCTCCTCCTCCTGTGTTCAAGCAATTCTCCTGCCTCAGCCTCCCCAGTAGCTGGGATTACAGGCATGTACCACCACGCTCGGCTCATTTTTCTTGTGTTTTTAGTAGAGACGAGGTTTCACCATGTTGGTCAGACTGGTCTCAAACTCCTGACCTCAGGTGATCTCCCCACCTCGGCAGGTGCTTTGTTTTGAGTCAGAACAGTATTATAAAAACAAATATATGATTTTTTAAAAAGCAATCCCTTGTTTTACAAATAATTCACATTTCATACATTCACCTTTAGAATCTACAGCAATGAATTTAAAATACAATTTGATTTTTTTTTTCTTTTTTTTTTCCTTTTGAGATGGAGTCTCTGTCACTCAGGCTGGAGTGCAGTGGCACCATTTTAGCTCACTGCAACCTCCACCTCCGGGGTTTAAGCAATTGTCCTGCTTCAGCCTCCCAAATAGCTGGGATTACAGGTGCCCACCACCAAGACCAACTAATGTTTGTATTTTTTGGTAGAGTTGGGTTTTCACCATGTTGGCCAGGTTGGTCTTGAACTCCTGACCTCCAGTGATCCGCCTGCCTTGGCCTCCCAAAGTGCTGGGACTACAGGCGTGAGCCATGGCACCCAGTCACAATATGATTCTTGAAGGTATGAGTTTCATACCTTCTTTTCCCAGCTTCTTTTCTCAGGATCCGTTGCTTTCTCCATCTCCTGTCAATCTCCAGGTTCCCCTTAGACAACTTATCAGGCTCTAATTTGTAAAGAAGCTCAGGCAGAGCTGCAGTGAAACTGACTGGAGAAGGTTGTTCTTGAGGCTGGGATTAACTTAAGGCAAGTGAGACACTTGCCTTGGGCACAAAATTTAAGAGTTAGGAGGTGGGGAAACAAAAACCTCACAATCAAGCTCAACATTATCTCAATGTAATATTTTTAAGCATCAAAATTAATTCAAAAATCAATGATAACCAAACATCAAAATTTTGAATAAAGTCCAGTACCACACCAAGACACCAACCCACACTGGAGCCTAAGGAGAAAAAAAAAAAAAAGTACACCACCTATAAACATGTTTGTATCTACTTTTTTAGCAGTTAATTTTTCCTGGAACATTGAAGTAGTTTAAACCTTTTGAAACACTGAAATATGGGTGTATTTTTATTCCTAAAGGAATGAAATAATACAAAAATCACTCCTCAAATTCAGTGATTTCCTCAAAAGCAACCATAATGAAAAGGCCCAAAGCTCTGGGCCAAACATTTAACAAATATAGTGTCTTAAGTACACTCAGGGTTAAAGTTCCTATCCCAGGTTAGGAACTGAGAGTCCAGATTCAAGGAGAAAACGTCCTGCAACTATGCCATTCAGTTCACAAACATTTACTGAACACCCACTGCATGTACATCAGTGCATAAGACAGATTGGAGGCTGATATCGTGGGACTCATGTTCTGCTGAGGCCTTCATTAATTGGCTTTTCTTGCTTGTTTTTAATGAGTCTTTATTTCTAACCAAGCTTTTCTTTTTCAAGCTGCTGTAAATTTACTCGCTGCCCATCTATGTCATTCTTTACGCTATTGAAATATGCTGTCTTGCTCTAACTCTTGCATTTCACACTGGACCTCTATATTTTCAGTGATGGTTTATTTTCCACATGCATAAGTCTTTCCTTTCATACTGTCTTTGCTTTTCCTATTTCTTGCTTTGCTGAGCTCAGTGCTTTACACATAGTAGCTGTTCACCAAATATTTGAAGGTCACTTGATTGTGGAATGAATGAACCAGTGAAAGAATCAGCAAAGGAAGGAAGAAATAAATGAATGTACCTGGTCCCTGGAGAGGTGAAGGGAGGAAGGGAGCAGCGTCATCATGTGCCATCTTGCTGTTTTTGTATGTTCAATATATGAATGTGTGATTGTGTATGCATTGTTTGTGTATGTTCAATAGTTGCACCTTCACGGGTGGGATAGAAACAGCAGGATAAGCCCTTCACAGTTGTATTGTCTCAGAAGGACACCAGACTGGGAGATCTGTGGTATATTAGGCAACTCATTCCCCTCACTGAAGGGGTCTCTGTTTCCTCATCTACAGAATAAGGGAGCTGGATTGTGAAATCTAAAGTACCTTTCAGTTCTAACGTGGATTGCATTCATTGTTTCTAATGCTATTAATACCCAGTTAGTGTAGGTGCCAATAAGCACTGCCTTGGATTCTCTTGTGCTTTTGGTTTTCTTGGAAAAAGAATGCCCTTTAATTCTACAATAGAAACATGAGTCAAGAAAAGGGCACAATCATGGCGTTTCTTCTTGACAAAGATTCCAAGAAAAAGCTGTGTGATTCTAAGACATCCCTCTGTTCTCTAGTAATTTTAATGTTAAAATAAAACCTCAAACAATAACCTCAGGTTTCATCTGGGACAAAATATCTCTGGTTTAGCATGTTCTACTTTGAGAATTTTTGTACTCAAGTATGGGGTGAGGGTAGAGGAGCATTATTTGGCTTTTAATTTAGCCTCTAAGACGATTGGCAAATCAAATGCCAGATCCTAAATACTATTACAATAACTAAAATTTGTGAAGTGTTTCACAGTTTACACAGAAATTCTCACATTTATATTCCTATTTAAGCCTCATGACAGTCCTGTGGACTGGGAATTCCTTACCATAATTCTCTTTTTCTATGTGAGGAAAATGAGCTGAACTTGTGATGCCCACCTTCAGATCCCAAATCTTCAGCCCCTTACAGACACAGATTTTTAAAATCTCTTTCAAAGAGGAAGGATCCCGAATAGAACAGGCATCTGACAGAGTCTGTGGCATTGTCTCTCAAAGATTAGGGAAAGCATTCTGCTTTGAATCAGCAGTTCCCCCAAACCTGGCCTCATCCTAGACCTGTGGACTCAGAATCTCCAGGGAGTGGTTTAAATTTCAGTTTTGAAAAAATTTGAAAGCTTTTTCTTTTTTCTTTTTTTTTTTCTTTTCAGAAGCAGGGTCTCACTCGGTTACCCAGGCTGGAATGCAGTGATGTGATCATGACTCACTTCAGCCTCAAACTCCCGGGCTCTAAGTGATCCTCCCACCTCAACCTGCCAAGTGTTGGGATTACAGACAACGACCCACTGGGCCTGGCCTCAACATTTTTTTCTATTAAAAATATTTTTATATAAAATTTTAATAAATATTTATCCAGTGATAATGTATTTGTAATTTCTCCACTTGATGAAAAAAGTTGCAACACTAAGTTTGGTTCCCTTAGTTTTTAGTTGTGTATATCTGGCTGTCTATGTATTTCTAAGAATGTTTTTGGACTTTTCGTATAACTGAAAAGCCTAGAAAACAGTGATGTATACCTATTACTTTTACTGTATTAATTCCCTACATAGAAATCTCTAACGATCTTTCATTACTACCAGACTAAATACTATTGCCTAAGTCTAACTTGATGACAAGCAGCCTGCTTGATTTCATCTGCTCTGGGTTTTTTATTTTAAGCTGTAAAATGAGGTTGTTTGACTAAATAGTCTCTAAAATAACCCTTAGCTCCCACATTCTATAGATTTATAAGTGTCATAGATATGAGTACAGTGGCGTTTAAAGAACAGTAAGCAAAACATTCTTAGGGAAGGCTCTTCCTGAAGACGGGAGTAAGAATGGCTTGAGAAACCCCACATTTCCTCTGAGTGGTACTGGCCCACTTGAGTGTGGTTTGGTTGTCAACCACAGAAGTAAGCGTTCCACCCACTTCTGGTGAGGTAGCTAGAGGAAACATTCTTCTATTGAATTGAATTCTTATGCACATTTGCCAAAATATAATTAACTAGAACATCATGAAGTAAAATATAAAGGTCGATCATTATAATATTGACGCAAATATAAACTGCCCAGATGATAATCTAATGTTAACTTTCTCTAATGTGTCACACTTAGATCTTTCAAGATTTTTGCTTTATTTAGCGTTAAGGACTTGTATCTCTTTCTGATTAAATGAATTAATTTCTCTTTCCTTTCTTCCTTTCCTTTTATCTTGCTTTTCTTCCTTCTTTTCTTACCTTCATCTTTCTTTCCTTCTGTCCTTCCTTTCTGTTTTCTTTCTTAGTCCATTGGCATCTTTAAAGGAAAATCAGTATCACTATTATTTGTTTTAGACCATCCTATTACATGCATGGAAAGGAGTAAATCAGAGCAATGACTGTGTGTTGTGAAAATGGATAATAAAGCGGTGATAGATGACTATTTTCGCGGTTGTTATGATACTGTCAAATTAAATGCATGTACAATATGTCCATTCAGAAATCCAGCAAAACACAAAAACTATTCCCTTTTTTGCCTTTTTTGAAGCTTTGTTTTAAAAAGACACCTTCCTGTCACCAGTGCTTATAAGTGAATAAAATGAAATTGATGCCTTGCAGGGGAAAAAAAGGAAAATACTTCTTTACTTTGTATTAAGAATACGTGACATCTTTGCTGTCAGTGATAGTGAAGTGAAATACATACCAAATATGTCTTGACATAACTTGACAGAAATGTATGTCTTCTTTTCTCTCATTTATTTTTGTGATAAGAATATGTGATTTTGCTGCCAAGGAAGCTTGTAATGTTGTAGAGAAATGGAAATGAATTGTGTTGGGCATGTCCAATTCCCCCTGACAGAGTGGCATAAGCTATAGTACTCAGGCAGCCTTGCAGAGTCAACAACAGGCCTCAGCCAGCAAGACCCAGGCGCTGACATTTGTCAAAACAACTTTCCTCAACACATCAAAATGTTCCTTTCTCTTTTGTGTTATTCAGATGTGTTCGGGTAACTACATTTTAGAAAATGGTGACTGTCAAAGAATCATTGCCATCCACATGTGAGTGATATCAAGAGGCAAATCTTAACTTTCCCACTGAAGGATGAGTTTATTCCATTTTGGTCATTCATAATCTGTGAAGGCCTTTTAAATTAAGCCCCAAATCTAATGTAACTAAAAGTATGCTATTTTTTTGTGTGCTTTTCCCCCCACAATCTGACAAAAGTAAGTGACACCAGTTGGTTCTTCCTAATTTTCAAAGCATTACACAGATGGATGTTGTGTGCCGGTGTGGGTTTGGTTTATTGTTCTTGAGTTAGTATGCTTTTTACTGTCATTACCTTTCTTAGAAGAACTCAAATCATGTGGGTACCACTGGCCCTTTAGGAAGCATTCTATTCTTAATTTCTTACTCTATTGCTATGGAGCAGAGAAGGTTAGGTGAGGTGGGTACTAAGCACAACAAAATGGTATTTTATGTGAGCCTCCAATTCTGTCTTTTTGGGACTCTTTTAAGGATACACACACAATTTCTAGAACCCTAGCAACAGTTTCTACAATAAATGGTGTTTGAAGCAAGAATCCCTTACCTAGGGCAGACAGAAAGAGAATCAGCCCAGCAGTGTAATCATTGCTCTGCTGTTTGAAGGAATATTGAGCTCAGATGCCTCCAGAAAGCCCACCAGGCCCAGAGGCACTGGACAATAAAAGGGGAAAAATAATAGACGCCAATGCTTTATTAAGTATATTTTTTTCTCACTTAGGTGCCCATTCCCTGGTCAGACAATTAGTTGAGGTTCTTTCCAGAGAAAGTGTTACCCACCAAGAAAAACTCTTTTAACCTTTCAAAATAACAAATATCTTTAATGACTTTTATCCCCTTTCCATTGACATCACAGATACAATGTGGCCTGTCTTGAAGTCAAGCCCAAATTGAAATCACTGCTGGCAGGGACAGGAAAAATAGAACATTTGACAATAAGAGTGACAGATGAAGCATTGGGGACCTTGAAAGGGAGAATAACTCAAGCTATGACCCAGGACAGAAAGACTGCACCTTAGTAAAATACCTGCCCAATCTGTAAGTTAATAGGCAGGTACATTTGCACATGATAACGGGCTAAATCCAACACTTGATAGAAGTTGGTATTATTTTCCATGTACATGTTTAAAAGGAAAGCTGAACATGCTTCCTAGCAAGAACCTTTTGATTATAACCAACGGTTCATCACCACACTTCCTGGGGAAAACATTTTTATTTGGTTATATAAAAGGGTAACACTTACTAGGAATATATCTAAAGACAGGACTTCTGAAATTTACTCCTGCTACAAATGATTATTTAACATTTATAAGAGTAAAGTTAAACTATTTAAATATATATATACACACACACACATATATATATGATAAAGGCAACTTCATATAATATCCCTTGACTGACTGGCAGAAGGGAAAAACTTTATATTTCATGACTTACAAAATCCATTAGTTGCATCTCAAATTTCTTTCTTTTTTTTTTTTTTCATTGTACTTCATTTCTGATTACTTGGATTAGGGGGAGAAACCTCAGTAGGATCTGCCAATTTTTAGTAATTTCTGTCATCAATTCCTGATTGCCTGGGATTGCTTTGTTGTTCACCTTAGATACCTTTAAAACATGATTTATTTAAGCCTATTCACTCTTAGTTGGTTTGGTGATTGGTAGTAAAATTGTTTTGGTATCACCCATTGGAGTGAGAATTTTCCCCACATGATGGCCATTGTAGGTCTTTCACATCAGGTGTATTTTACTTCTAGAGTTGTCAGAAAAGAATTTAATTCCAGTAATTAATTATTTGAGATAAGTTTCCCAAGGAGTCCTCAGCTTAGGCTACATTAGAGGCACTACATTCTATTCATATAATATGAAACCTTTTAGGTGATATGAATAATTAAGTTTTACATCATTATGAAATAAACACATACGCCTACATTTTCACTGAAGTATGTAAGTGGATGGTTAAGAAAAAATGTGTGTTTCCTTTTGTGGATAATAATGGTAGACAGTCATATTGTTTATTTTGCCTTTGATATAAATTTAAATCAAACAAGGATGGTTCAAGTTAGCACAGGGAAAATCCAGTTGCTTCCCTGGGTCCATCAGCATCTTAATCCGTTTTTCAAATGTTTTGGAGTCTTGTAAAGCTTGAAACATTTTTTTTTACCATGCTCCCTTTCCCTTATTTTATAAGCCAATATAATTTTAAAGAAAAACTTAATCCATATGTTTGTGATTAATCTTTACTAAACTCATCAAAATGGTGTTTTGTAAGAGTGATTTGGTGTCCAACAAGTCTTTTGAGTCTCTCTGTAACAGGCCTTCTTAATGCCATTTCTCTTTGAAGCAAGAAGTTGTGTTTTGCCAACAGTAAAGAAATTCAAAACCCCAAAGGGTTGAAATCAGTTTGAAACTTCAAGCCCAAGGGCTCTGTGGGGTTCTGTACTTGGCAAATGGCTACTTCCCTTCTAACTTTGAAATATCTTATTTTCCTCTCACAAGAAATGCTCTATTGTTTTGCTAAAATATGTATTTAAAATAATCTTCAGATTCTTTAATATATAAAAATACATACATTAAAAAGTGGGGCCTAACGTTTAATTTATTCTAAAGCAATATTATTTGGTTATCCATTTGGATTTTCCTTTGATTCTCATTTTCTGACTCTACACATCTTTGTGATTTGGATTTACCCAAAGATTTACCAGAAAAGATGACCATGAAGATCCTACAAGCTGGAAATAAGTGGTAGGTAGTTACTGGCTTTCTTCCCGAGGTAGCTCAATAAAGGACATATTTCTTAACGTACTAAGCTAATGTCTCACACTATATTTCATACTTTTATTTATGTTGACAACCAAAAATTCAATGCAGAAGATTTTGAATAATGTGCTCTATGTCACAAGGTGAACCATAATTCGCAGTTGTAGATGTTTGCTAGTTTTTCAATGTAGCTCATTTCTATTTATATGTTTAAAGGAAGACCTGTGTAATTTCAGTTAGTTTTTATACAATAGGCAAGAGAAAGGAGAGAGAGTGCGAAAGAGGAAACAAAATAGTATGTACAGCAAGTTAAACATCCAAACCACTATGGTCCTTTGTCCTGACTGCCTTCTGGCCATGAAGTGGGAGTGCCCTCTAGTGAAACTTTAAAATCATTGGAAGATATTGAGTGTAACATGATTAAGGTTTCCAACTAAATTCTTTTCTTCAAAAATCTTTGGGCATTAACAATTTGCATAAGTTTTGAATGAGAATTAGAGAGAAACACAAAATACCATCAAGTAAAACTATTTCTTAGGAAAACAAATACAAATGAATATATTACTGTCAATATCAAAAAGTACATGTCTGCATATCTTTGTCATCTATCGATCGATCGATTGATCGATCGAAAGATCCCAAGGACACATAAGTAGCATATAAGCCACATCAGGGCTATGGTTATCTAAAAGAAAACACTTAAAAGCATAATTGCCCACTTCTCAAGAAGACAAATAATAAATAAGTTACTTTGGAATGTGAAAATAAAACAGTAGTAGCAATACACACGAGTAAACAAGAAGTGAAAAATACGTGTTGTCATCTGTATTATTCCAAATCTCTTTGTAGAAAGCAGCACATGCTCACTGTGATAAAATCTGAAAAAGTACAAGGCCAGGAGTCAGAGTTCTTGCCCGGGACTTCACTTACCAGCTGTGTGAGCTTGGGCAAAACATTTAACCTCTCTGAGCCTCAGGGTCATCATCTGCAAAATGGGGCTTAAGAACACCTGCCCTGCTACCTCATAGGGTAGTACTGAAGGAGATAAAGCATGTGAAAATGCTTTGAAGTAGATAAAGTTCTATACTGTGAAGGTATTATTTTTCTGACTTCTCTCTTCTTTCTACTGAGGAAATTTCAAGCAAAGTCCCCTTTCAGGATGAAGAGGGAAAGAAAGAAGACCCTTCGAAAATTCTCTGGAGTCAGGAATCATTGACAAAACATCTTTCTTCCCAATCAAAAAGGGTCACAGAGAAAGAAACAGGTGGCGCCCGAGGAAGGATGCAGGGTTAGAAATTACCGTCGTGGAGCCGCCAGCTCTCCTGTACTAGGCTGACGCCCACGTGGAGGGCCCTCGGCCAGGAAGCACAGCCTGGGCAGCCTGTGCTAGAGCCGGCTGGGCAGCAGCTGGTGCAGGAATCAGGAGCCGTGTCCCCTCGGGTTTACAGCAGCAAGAGTTTCTGTGAGTCTAATCTCCACCTTGCACAGAGAGAAGCCCAGCAGCACGTATGCTCTGTACCTCTGTGGTTTTAACTCCTCATGACCATCCAGGCAAAACTGTTCCCTCTCTGTTGTCTTTTCAAAACCGAAAATATTTTCATTTTGTTTATGCCAACATAATAAACTCTTCCTCTGAGCAAACAATCTGGTTTTTCCTTTTAGTTGCAGTGAGTTTAATTTTAGATTTGTGCTATAACAATTCCTTACTTTTCTCCACATAAAGCTTGTTTTTAGTGGGATGTGGTTTCTCCCTAGCTGTGTTTGCTTTGAAGAGAGTTTTACGTACTTATTTTTAAAATCAACTTGTATAGGTACTTTAAATCAGGACACTAAAAATTTCAGATTATTCAAAAACTTTTCCCTTTTTTTTTTTTTTAATGGCAACACAGGTATCTCCTACGTATTTATTGCCTGGATTTTCACTGTTTATCTTCTGGATGTACGTCTTTCTTTTGTCCAGAGTGAGAAACTGTTTCTAGTTTCTTTACTCAGAGGTACTTCACATCGTCAGACATGCATAATCAATCTTGCACTTAAACCTTTGTGAGGAACACAACAGATGGATAATGGGAACATGGTTGCCATTTGGGGTCTGGTCAATTCATGAGCTGCCTCTACAGCCATGACTCTGGTGTATAGGAGAAAAACCATAAAGTTAATCTCTAAAGCTATCTGACAGGTCCCGTGCCTGCTGTTTATGTCCTCCCTCCCCATTTGATCTAAACAGTTGGCATAGGGTTTGAGGGGTGCCACTTCTTCCTCAGAATAAAATTAAATAAGATATTCAGCAGGTCTTCAACTGCTCACGGATTTATCCAAGACAAGTGACCAGTTTCAGTTGAATGACTGGAGACTCTCATGTCCTAAAATTGCTCTTGGCTAAAGCTAGAGTTCACTTTGTCTGAGCTACATGCTCGTGTATTGCTGGAGCACCACGACTTCTCATTGAAACTTTGGGTTCCTTCATATTAGAACCTTCCCTGACCTTTGCTGAACACCACAAAGAAACCAAATGCTAACCTCTGTTTGTCTCAAATTTTCCCCTATTAATGCTTGGTCCAAGTCTACATTTCCAGCCAGTCTTTCATTTAAAAACACAATCTCATTCAAAACCTGCCTGGTAACTTTATCACTGGGGTAACTGTTACCTATGATGCAGGGCTGACCTGGGTCCTTGTAGCACTTGACATCATCTTTTGGACGGGTTACAGAGCCTTTTGAGGGAGTTGTTAGAAGCAGGCTCACCCTGCAATGCAGAACCGGTCACAGAAGAAAATTAGTGCATTTATCTGTCAGCATTAGACTAGATTTTCAATCCAGTTCACTAGTCACAGGGTCTGGTTTTCTCTTCCTCTGGGAGATGAAACTGATATGCTGGTAGGTAGTAAAGGTGTCAGTTATAAATTGGACCGTTGGAGCACGCACACACGAAAAATAGACGAGAAGACTTTAAGGCCATAAATTTAGTTCAAGGCAAAGAATTTCCCTAAAAATAGTCCCGCTTGTTAAAACACTATAGGAAGAATGTATGTCAGGTAACCGTTGGCATTATCAGAACCAGTTCACATTTCTTTTATGGGGACCAATGTTTGCAATTCTCTCTCCAGTGTGCTATTCCTTTTAACTACTTGAGGGAAGACAGGATTTTGCTGACTCTGGTGCTAAATAAATAAATACCTTGATTGGTTCCTCTTTACTGTTTCATACAGAAGTGAGGATGCAGCAAGTCTGACTTGCAAACAGAAGGGGCAAGTTTGGCAGACCCCACCAAGCTTCTCCCTGTGTTCTACTTACTGTTTACCTACCATTTAACTAAATGGGGCTCCAATATCAACTCAAAAGAAGCATATGACCTTTTCCTAACTCACTGAGTTATCCTGTTCTAAATTGGTTGTTTCCTACCCTCAATCCTATAAAATTATTCAGGTGGAAACCCTGAAGACCAACCTAATGTTAATGACCCATTACTCAGACATAACACAAACTAGTGGTTAAAGTAAGAATGTTCAGTGTCCAGTGACTCCCATACTTCAAACCAATAGAGCCCATGTGCCCACTCAGTTTGATAAATATTAAGTGTCTGTTGACCCGGAACCACTGTGATGAACTGTGTGGGTTTACAGATACTACCTCTTGACTCAGAGAGCTAATAATACAGATTGAGTGATCTCCGACAACTCACCATAGAATAAATCAGAGTAAAATAAGAATTTAGTGGGGGCAAGCACCAGTAGCATATTATGAAAAGAACAAAGAAAGGAATCCATAATATACCATATAGGTAGTAGTTTAATTCATTTATCATTTAAGCCTTTATATATGTCACCAACTACATGTCAGGTATGGTGCTAGATATTGAAGATTTTAAAAAACCTTCCCTCCATGCAGCTATATTCTCTCAAGGGTAACAGAAATAAATAACTACAATCTATCTTTACATCCAACCACTTCCTTCCTCACTATATTGTATCTTCTCATAGGACAGCCTCATCTTATTCATCTGTATCCTTAGAAAAGCACCTGGCCCAGAGCAGGTGCTCAATACATGTATTTCAAAGGAATGAATGAATGTTAAAATGTGATATGTATGATAATGTTTCTAAGAAGCTTCACTTTTCCTGGATGATGGGGAAAGTGTGTTGAAAATGAAGATGTGGAGGATGACTCCTAAGTTTTAGTAGGGCTCATAGCGGATAGGAATGCTATCTATAAACTCTACAGAGAACACAAAGGAGAACTAATACGAGGAAAGGGAAAGGGAGAGACACTGAGCAGAATTTGGGACAAGTTGCACTTGGAGGTACTAGTTGTATGACATTCAGCTGGAAATGTCTAGTAGGCAGCTTAAGGATTGGCTTAGAGCTCAAAAGAAAACTTGGAGTTAATTTATCAATATGCTGAGAACATGTAGATTAAGAATAGCATTAGGGACTGCTTTGATCTAAGTATTTGTGTCCCACCCCACCTCACCCCCATTTTTATGTTGAAATCCTAACCCCCAAGGTGATGGTATTAGAAAGTGGGGCCTTGGCTGGGCGCGGTGGCTCCCACCTGTAATCCCAGCACTTTGGGAGGCTGAGGTGGGCAGATCATGAGGTAAGGAGTTTGAGATCAGCCTGGCCAACATAGTAAAACCCTGTCTCTAATAAAATACAAAAATTAGCCGGGCGTGGTGGTGGGTACCTGTAGTCCCAGCTACTTGGCTGGCCAAGGCAGGAGAATCAGGAGGTGGAGATTGCAGTGAGCCAAAATTGTGCCACTGCACTCCAGCCTAGGCAACAGAGCGAGACTCGGAAGGAAGGAAGGAAGGAAGGAAGGAAGGAAGGAAGGAAGGAAGGAAGGGAAAGAAAGAAAGGTTTTCCAGGATATAATTGGTTCATGTCATAAATAGGATTAGTGCCCTTATAAAATAAGCCTAAGGGAGCTAGTTCACTTTTTCCACCATATGAAGGTACAGCAAGAAGGTACCATTGATGAACCACGAAATTAGCCTTTATCTGTTGACACCTTTATCTTGGACTTTCTAGCCTTTAGAACAGTGAGTAATAAATTTATGTTGCTTATAAGCCACTCAGTTTATGGTATTCTGTTATAACAATGCAAATGGACTAAGATAAGAACTAAATTCAACTTAATAAAAATTTATTGAGCATCTACTATATTTGAAGTAATCAATTTAAATAGGTAATCCCTTTTGATTAAGGAAATAATCCTTAGACTGAAATATTTAGCATCTAGTGGAAGGAACAGGTTAACACCTACCTCTTTGTTGAAGATGAGAATGTAATGGCTGGGTGGAGAATGAAAGCCCACAGTAAAGCTGTGACATAGCAAAGCAGGGGGCTCTGGACTCAGACTGCTTGGGGTTAAATCCTAGATTAGTGTGGCTTTGGTGAATTACTTAATTTATCTGGATTATTTGTTAAATATAAGAATAATAGTGTCTCTTCTTAGGATTCCTGAGTATTGAATAAAATAACACAAAAAGCAGTTACTTAGTAGAGATTGAGTGCTCAAATATTAGCTATTGGAGAAAGCAACATTATAAGCTGGCGAGTCAGTTTTCAATCTTTCAGTTTCACATCTCTGGGGCTCTTGTTATTCACAGAGATAAAGGAATAGTGATGCCATAAACTGAAGAAATAAGAAATACCATACATGTCAGAGAAATTTATTTCAGCCTTATTTCTGTAAATTGGTTCTGATTTCTAATTAAACATTTAGGAAAGAAAAGCAGTTCCAAAGTTGGCATGGATGCACTGGATTCCTAAACCATTAGCGACTGATTGAACGAAAGAAGAAAAATAACACAAATTACCTCCATAGCTCCAATATTATTGCCACAAAAAAGAAAGCCCCAATAACCCCACAGATGGATGCAAACATCAAAACCCATAGTTTTAACTGAATGATAGGTGTGCTTGTTACCCCATAACCTTTCCATGTTATGTCACTTTCTTCCTTGAACTATGGTTGTTTTTGTCCTGAACCTTTTCCCCTGTTATGTGTAAATTCAATGTCTATTAAACAAACCAAATAGAGAAATGGAGTCAACTGCAAATAGAAAATGGAGATTATTTCTCCTACTTGAAAGAGTGCTGAGAGGTCTTTGGCACAAAGAAAACAAGGACTGATATTCTTGTAAGTGCATGTATAGGTACAAAATGGTAAGCCTGGCCAAATCATTTTTATTTCAATGGGAATAGCATATACAGGAAAAGGAAAACATACATGTTTCTTGGCCAGCACAATCTCCCTTCTTACAGAGAGATTTTAAAGTAAGATCAAGATCCAACAAAAGAACATTTAGTTCTAACCAGTCTTCCTGGGAATTCTAGTTCCAACCCAGATGATGCTTCAACAGCCCCATATCTCACCAAGAACCAGCAAGGCCCCCAAGGCCACCTCCCTGTTGTGTACAAGCTGGGAGGCAAGCTATTGAGATTCTTCTGCCTGGTAACCACTGCACTGGCCAAGTTGGCTAAACTAGTTCTAGTGTAGATGCATCTAAGACATGGCATTCAAAAAGAAGGCCTGAAATACAGACATTATTTGAAGAAAAGGGGATATTGCTTTGTAAGAGTGAATCAAAACTCTTCCAGAGGACATAAGGAAAAAGAGAACATGGGATTCTGGAATATTGAGGACCTATCAAACTCTAGATTACTGAGACTTTTGAGGAAACACTTTGTCTTTTGCTTAAAGTTTTCATTTGAATGGCCTTCTAAGCCAATGGTTAAGTAAAGTGGACAATCATTGCAAGAGAAATTAATTCTGAAATTTTCTTCCTGAATATCAGCCTATAGTACCCTTCTTCCTCTCACATCTAACTTCTTGAGTTCAAAGTATTAATTTGTTTGTAAATTAATCTGCAAACTGAACTTTTTACCATATGCTGACTAAACATAACAAAATAAAGTGAGCTTTTCACATCTCATTGCACTAAATAATGATATTAGTCCTAACTAAAAATAAAACCATTAAATATTTTTAGTATATATAAATGTTTAAAATCTGTATGTCTTTTCTGCAAAGTATCTGAGACATTCTTACTCTTTCTTCCCTCAGCAATTTGGAGTTCAGATTGTGTGGCTAGACTTCTGTGGAGGCTCACTAGGAGTGATATAACAGTTAAGCTCCTTTGTTTAATACAGTCACCTTTTCCATGATGTAGTTCAGGGTACCCTAGAAATTTTCCCTTCACCAATATGTTTCCAAGTAATTGAGAATCTATTGTTTTATCTCATTTGCTTTACCCAATTTCACTTACCCAGCATCTACCAGGTGCTTCCTATGTGCCAACTCCAGGACAACTGCTTATAGTGTAAGGCAAGGTATGAGCTCAGACCAGTACTCAAGAAGCTGAAAAAAGTAGCACAATTTGCTGCTTTTCCTCCAGTTCATAAAGTCATTCAGACTCAAACTTGGCATAAAAAATAAAATACTTATCGCATGTTCTCACTTACAAGTGGGAGCTAAATGATGAGAACACATGGACACATGCAGGGGAACAACCCACCCCGAGACCTACTGGAGGGTCGAGGGTGGGAGGAGGGAGAGGATCAGGAAAAATAACGAATGGGTACTGGGCCTAATACCTGGGTGATGAAATAATCTGTACAGCAAACCCCCGTGACACAAGTTTGTCTGGGTAACAAACCTGAACATCCTGCACGTGTACCCCTGAACTTAAAAGTTTTTTTGTTTTTTGTTTTTTTTTAAAGAAAAAGAAAATACCTAACAGAGATGCAGAGACTCTCAGTTATATAGTACTACTCACTTAGTGTTGACCCATTTGGCTTAATATTATTTTGTTTGTTTGTATCTGTATTTGCTTTTGTGGGATTGCATTAGATTATTCACTTGCAGAGACAAATATGAATTGTAGGACATCTAGACTGTTTGGAAAGTTTGTTTTAGGCATGTACCCACATGCAACTTGTTTCTTAATAAATAATTTATGATGATGATAAAAATGCAGATGAGATGCTGTTCCTTGAAAACACTAGGTTACAACATCCTTGCTTATATCTTTTTCACAGAAATTGAAATCATTTAAGAGTAAACTTACCCTTGGGGGAATAAGTGCTACTGCGGAAGGAGAACTGTATTTTTCCAAATCATTTTCAATTAAACATCTACAAGTCCAAGATCTCAGGCTTTGTGAGGGCATCAAAAAAAAATGTTGTTTGGCTTCTTCCGGTAACGAATTACACCGGCTCTCTCAGATTTTTTTTTCCTATTTCTTTTGCTCAGAAAATCCTGTAATTTTTTTTCTTTCCATTGTATTTCCCCAACAAGTATAAAAGGTGCTCTATTTCAAAAAACAAAAACTGAGATTAAGTCTCAGCCACATCACATACTGCTTATGTGCTCTTAGGGAGCCATTTACCATTCTAAGACTCAGTTTCCTAACCTGTGAAATGAGCAGAACATGCCAGTGCTGCCTATCTCCCACAGTTGCTGAGACCAAGCCATAGGATGCCCTATGTGTACAATAGTTTTTTACCGGAGCTAAATTTTAAAGATTATTATTTAAAGAAACATGACATAAATAAGCAGAAAATACACAAAATGAAAAATAGCATACTCAAAGGCCCCTTTACAGTTTTCACCTCTACATATAAAAATAGCTGCAGCATTATTTGGAGTTGCAGAAGTAATAAAAATTAGCAATACTGATCACTTTTTGAGCTCTTATTATAACAGAGGCACAGAACTAAGTTCTTCGCATGGATTATCTCATTGAATTTTTACTACTTCGTAGTACCATTATTACTTATATTTTACAGAAGTGAGACTTCAGAGGTTAAATACGTTCATGGGCACACCGGGAATGTCAGCCATGGCAGCCTGTCTCCTGAGCCCACACTCTTAATCATATTTTTAGGTATGAGGAGGCTGTAAGGCAAAATTCTATCCTGAATCCAAAGGCGAGTTTCCAAGCTTTTGGTTTAATGTATAGCATTAAGAACCTAAGGGGAGAGCCGGAGTTCACAGCTTTAGGCCTCATTTATTTGTCAGCACAGAAGAGCACATGGAAAGGGCACAGACACAAGTGGTGCTCAGATGAGCATGACCATCAGACAGGACATGTGACAGTGGCCAAGGACAGAAACAACTTGTTAGCTGAGTCCTGGTGTCAGACCTGCCAACCACGTTCCCACATCATGAAGAGAAAAGTCCAGTAATCAGCATGTCATGGTACCTCAATGCACAAGAGCAAATCAAGCTACTCTGAAGAAAACTATTAAATTAGAGGCTAGAGAAAATATATTAATGTATAACAGCTCAGCACCATTAGCAATCATCTTTGCTGCCCTCAGAAGTCCATATATGGCAGGTGCTATGAAAAGGGTGATCACTCTTCCCAGCCATACGTGGGAGTGAGAGAGCTTCTTTCCCCTCACTGGGCCCTCCCCAGGCATGGGCACTTGGCCAGCCTGTTTCTGCTCAGGTTTGGGCTTCACTGTGTCCTCAACATCGAGGTGAGTGGCTCTTAGGTCTCCCCTGGTCATACTGGGAACTTACTCCCTTTCTCTCACTCCTGAACTGACGCAACAAAACTGAGCTTTGAATACGAGCATATTGCTGTTCTGAGAGCAACACAGGGGATCCTTGGCTTTCTTAGAATCAATATAGCTTCACATGTAAGTGCACTGAATCCAACCAGGCACTCCCTTTTCTTCTGCAGTAAAGATGCCTCTGAGCCTCCTCGATTCTGTATGGGGTTAAGACGCAGCCCTGGGTTCAGGCTGGCACTAACAAGCCCGCAAACATCCTCAGAGCAGAATGGAGGAAGACACAGGTGAAACACATCAAACAGAACAATCAGGGCTGAATTTTCAGTGTGACCAGCATGGAGATTTCCTGGCGGGATTTCCATTAACACGAATGGGACTAAATCCCTACACACTGTGTGGAAAATGTGCCTCTAAGTGCTCTGCAGCATTATGCCTGAGGGAACAAAAACACCAACTACCCAAACTAGACGAAGTACTCCTGGGGCTGAGATTCTAACATTCACCACGGAAGGTGTCTCAAGTCATAACTGTCCTGGGTGAGAAAAAATGGACCCCCACTCGGCTGGACACTGTGCACTGAAAATAGGAGGGCTGTCCAGTACCTGCCCAGTGGTACCTCTCCTTGACACAGACTTTGATTGTGAGTAGATCTGGTGTTCCACGCAAATGGCCTGTGTTTGCTAAAATGATTTCCCTCCTGTCCTGATTACCTGAAATTTCAGTAAACCTTAGCATTTCATCATGCCTACCGGAACCACAAACATAGAGGATGATAGTGTATGATTCATTTTGATGTGGTTTTATGGCCTCTACAAAGTAAATGTTGCAAAGGGCTCTTACGTTAGGATCAAAGAAAATAGTCAAGAAATCACTTAGCTTGCCCACTTTCAGGGAGCAATTTTCTTTCCACAGCATCCATAGGGTGGTTCTGAAACACAAGTCTGATCACGTTGCTTGACTTCTCAAAAATCTTCACTGACTTCCTTATTTCTCTAAAACAAGGTTTAAGCCTCTGCAAATTATTTTTCTACTTCATGCTCCGCTGTATCTCTCCATGTATTCTATGCTCCGAGTGTATTTTTCTATTTGCCATTCCTCTAAATGAAGTCACCTCTGGTTGACCTACTCATATTGTTCCTTCAGCCAGAATAGCTCCCCTCTAGGGATCCCTGTCCTCTATCTACTTACTCTTCCAAGTCAAGGTCATACATGTCATCTTCTTCATTAAACATTTCTCATGTCAACTTAACCAGTTACTCCACCATGCAATCTCTGGACCTGTATTGCAGAATTCATTGAATTCTGCTGCCAGCCACTTTAATTTCTATTACAATGTGTTCTTTTCCTTTCTGTTTCCTCAAGTACAGTGTAATCTCCACGAGAGCTTTCCTAATCTTTATATTCTCCACAATGCCTTGCATGTAGGAGGTTCTTGACTAACGAGTGAAAGTTGGGGGTTTCACTAATACCTTTTATCGTAGCACCAAGTTTTCAGCTGGGTGTGGTGGCTCACACCTGTAATCCCAGCACTTTGGGAGGCCAAGAAGGGCAGATCACTTGAGGTCAGGAGTTCGAGACCAGCCTGGCCAAAATGGTGAAACCCCATCTCTATTAAAAATACAAAAAATTAGCTGGACATGGTGGGGGGCACCTGAAATCCCAGCTACTTGGGAGACTGAGGTGAGAAAATAGCTGGAATCCGGGGGGTGGAGGTTGCAGTGAGACAAGGTTGCACCACTGCACTCCAGCCTGGGTGACAGAGTGAGACTCCATCTTAAATAAATAAATAAATAGAAATAAAAATAAATAATACCCAGTTTTCTGTCTCCTATAGCTCATGGTGATGAAGATGCTAACTAAAACGAAGCCATTACCAATACTCCTCTAGCTGTTCTTTCACACATATAACAAACATTTATCAAATACCTCAAATGAGTCAGGGCACTGTACTGGGGGTACAGTAGGACACGGTCCCTTGCCCTGGAGCAGCTTGCAATCTAGACAGCAATGTAATGACGGCTAAGTGTTAAGGAGCCTCACTCTGTGTGATCAAGTTTGTTACCATTGTGTTTGCATAGAAAGGATGTGTTCAGGGGAATGTGACATTCAGGGGTTTTTCTTCTAATGGGCAGGTGCCTAAAAAGCTGAGTGGTAGCATCAGGTGACAGCCTACCTTACCAATAAGTAAACTTGGCAAGGCCAGGCAAGATTGCGAAATGAGGCAAAATGTGTCTTTGATATTAGGCTATCTCCCTTCTTGTCCTTTACCCCAACTCCCTAAAACTCACCACCTGCTCCTAGACTCTCCACTCTCCAATTTATAAGGCGATTAGTCTATTAATCTTTGATGCATTTATAAAGTGAGATGGACTGGCTTAAGTTTCTCTTGCAGAAGGTTAAAGAAGGGAGCATGGCTCTACATGAGAAGTGCAGGCTTTGGAAACTGATATCACTCAATTTTGAGCTTCGGCAATTCTCATCTGAGTCACCTGGAAAAAATCATTTAAACTCTCTGAGCTACATTTTCCTCCTTGGGCAAGTTTCTTAAACTCTACTTCCCTCAGCTGCTGCTTCTATAAAATTAAGATATTAACACTTACCTGGCAGGGCTATTTTAAGGATTAGAAATATGGTATATAAAGTGCTTAGGCCACACATGGTAGACACTAAAGCATGATAGTTATTAATCGATTCTTTAAGGGAGGTTCTTGAAGAGATACAATAACTTGTTCAAGCACTGGTTTTGCTAGTGGTGGAAACTCAAGGCAGAGTGATAAGCAAATAATGAAAATGTGTGAGGGCCCCAAATGGCAAGCTCTGAGTGTCCCACAAGTGCCCCTGGGGTGGCTGTGTGTCTAACCCACATGTCATGGGATAAACGGAGTGCTGTGATTTCCCAGCTCTGCCAACCGTATTAGCATGGGAATCCGGGTAAGTTGCTAATCTTCTTGCCTCAATTTCCTCCTGTTTAATATGTATCTTGAGATCGCCTCCCCTGACAAGGCAATTTTGACTAATGTACAGTCAAGCTTCAAGCTCCTTGGGTGTAGTGGAGCTATGAAAGCCACAGGTATTACTATTCAATTCAGGGCTCCTGTATCTGCTGTGAGACTCAAAGCAGTGGTGTTCCTTCCCCCACCCTCCTTGTAATATTTGGTTTCTTTGAGTTGCTTCATCAGAAGAAATACTGAGTTCTCCATTTCCCTGGCTCACTTTCCCACTGACGAGGGTGATGTTAACACCAAGTCCCAAATCACAGCTAGATCAATATTATAACAGCTGTGAGAGAAGGGCACTAGCCCCAGAACACAAACACACTTTATTTTCCAAGAAAGACTGTAGTTCCCTTAGTGTTAACTTCCCCTTGTTCCCCTCGATGCCTCCCCCACCTTCCCCTCCCCTCCTGCCACCAGCACGACCCAGATCACATTAGAGTCCCAGAGCACAGGGAACAGTTCTCGTCTATCCGTCACCAAGGAGGCAGACGGGACGGGGGAACAACAAGTCATTTGTACCTGATGAGGAGGACACTCCTGGGAAACAAACAGATGAGCCACCCCACGAATCTGAGCCATTCTCCAAGGTAAACAGAACTGCATGAGAAACCACCAACTATCTCCAGCATCGCCCTTCCCTCGCTCCCTGCCCTCTGGCAGCCGGGTGGGGGACATGAAACTGTAGCTTGGACCAATATCTGATTCTGAGAAAGTTAACCCTCACAAAGGTGATTTTCTTTTCCCTCAGTCTCCTGGAATTGAATAACCACTTTCTATTACCTTTCGGTAAATAATGTTTTTATCTGAGAAGTATGTGTCCATAGAAAAGAGGGAAAACTAATTTTCAGAATGTGACCTAGTGTTTGGATAGGGAGTGCCAATTACTAGGCCAATTAGTACACAGTAAAGGGGAAGTACTTTGAAACATGTTTAGGGTACTTTTCTTAAAACACACCCCCACACACATCAAAACAAAACAAAACTGAGAAACAGTTGCTTCCATGAACTGTTACAAGGCAACTGGAATATTGATTAGATCCCACAAAAGCATTCTAGGACACAAATCCAGTGGAGAACCTGAGTGGAGAACCCAACTGTAGTTTGTTGGAATACTATTATTATCTCCTAATTCTACATATTGTAATAGTCAATATTAACACTGATGATGGCTGAAGGGTTGGGTCTGCAGGTCAGGTAGCCTGCCCTAGTGGTGGAAAACACACACTGGGCTATGCCACTTTACAGAAAAATGATATCTCTGATCTGTAAAAGAAAAACAAAGTGAGTGACATGGTAGGTAAGGAGGCATAGACAGACGTTTAGGAAAGGCAAGCTTGGCACCCCAAAGTAGCATAAAGCCCAATTTCTATCATTTTAAAATATGTATTCTTTTTAAAAAACATGAAACGTATGCTTGAACTTGGCAAAATGTGAGCAACTGTAAGAAAGTTGAAGGGACTACTTTTATCTTGTGTTGAAATACAAGTGAAATAATGCCTACACCAAACATGGCATTAGAAAATCACGTGACAAAGTTGTATTTTATTCAATGTGTTCCTGACTACTGGCCTAAAAATTACTGTCCTACCCCAAGAACATAACATAGAGCTAGTCCCTTGATGTCTACTCTGCGGAAGCCAAACAGAGAAGCTCTTCTTCTTTGGTAGGGCCTGTTATCTGGTCTCCCCTGTCCCATGAAGGAAGGTGATGAAGGATAGGTTAGGATGCATGAGTACTAAAGAGAGCAAATCCCTTAGGACAACCACCAAGAAAAATCAAACAAGAGACATCACCTAGCAACTTCTTATAGAATAGATGAGCTGCTCCTATGTTAGCTTTCAAAAAGTCACTAATAACTACATTGGACCTCCAATCACCTCTCAACTATTAACACTAGTAAGAACAGGAAAGAGGAAGAAGGAATGAACTAATAGTTTTTAAACATTTATTTTATGTTAGGCATTAGGCTTTACATATATCATTTTGCTTGATTTGCGTAACATTTCTTTAAGGGAGGCATTATTTTAGACAAATAAATTGAGGCACAGAAAAATTATGTAAGTTGTCTTCTGAGATTTATATATGTTTACATTTTTTAGAAAACTCAGAAAGCTAGAAATCCTAAAGGACATAATTTAGAGTTTTGCATTCCTTGAGGAGCCTTATGACTAATGATTTGAAAACTCATCCTATACTTTTTCAGAGAATAGAATATAAGTCGTTCTACAAGCATTCAAAAAAATTGAGTGTCAGGAGTTCTAAAGGGTGTTCACTGGTTTGATGCATTTTTAATGTATATAGGACATGAAAGAGTGAATTACACACAATAAAACCTGTTCACTCACCTTCTTAGGTGGAGTAAATAAGTAGGAGAAAGATTCAGGATACTGAAATGTAACTACCACTTGTATAAGCTTCCACCCATGGAGACACTCTAGAAAAGAGTAAGAGGAAAATCACCTCTCAAGGAAATATAACTGTCACAGGAAAAATGAAAAAACACCCTCAGGCCTGGAGTCAGGAAAATTGGGTTCGAGCCCATTGCCTCTTTTAACTTGCTGTGGGACCTCAGGCAAATCTCTCCACTTCCCTGAGCCTCAGTTTTCTCATCTATAAAAAAAGGGAATTGGGCCCTAGGTTGTCCTTGCCATGCTACTTTTTAATTACAACACACTATTACTCCCTGTGAGGTAATATTAACAGCTATGTCCTGGTTTGGCTATTTAAGCCAAAGTGGTTTAGGTTGGTGGTTCAGGAACTTCAGGGAATCCCCTGGAGGACATGTTGAAATCAGACCAGGCTGGGCTGCTGCCCTGCACTTTCCAAAATAGTAGGTCTAGGGCGGGGACTCTGAATTTATGTTTCTGAGTTTTCAGGTGATAGCGATGCTACTGGTGGAACCACACTTTGAGAACCACTGATTCAGGACTTGTAGGCTTTTCAGTAGATTAAAGATAAATGTAAGCACCTATCAAGGTCAGTTCATTCTAGTAGGCTACTGACTGCATTTTTAAGTTAACCTAAAACACTCTAAAACTATCAGACACGATGTCAGAGCTGGGGTAATCGGGAAGAAACATATTTTCCCATACTCTAGAAAGGTATCCTGTAAAAGATGGGTGGCTATGTTTGCCTTGTATATATCTTTCTGGACCTATTCTACCAGACACTTTTGAGACTGTTTAAGAATTAAGAAAATCAGCTGGGCCAACATGGTGAAACCCTGTTACTACAAAAAAGTGCAAAAATTAGCCAGGCATGATGGCATGACACCTGTAATCCCAGCTAGTCAGGGGACTGTGGCAGGAGGATTGCTTGAACCTGGGAAGTGGAGGTTGCAGTGAGCTGAGATTGCACCACTGCACTCCAGCCTGCGTAACAGAGAGAGACTCCATCTCAAAAAAAAAAAAAAAAAAAAAAAATTAACAAAACCACATTTGTGCAAAAGTGGGATGAGTGTATTCAGGCACTCATATTTGGTCAGGATTCTAAGTTTGGGGAGCCATAAGCCAACCTCTCCTTCTCTGTCTAGGCTCGGACCTACCCCAGTGATCTACCAGAGACAAATTCCTGAAGTCAATATCACACAGAGGAGTCAGGCTGCCTACTTTCTATTCCTTAATAGCTAACAACTATTCCACCTTGAATCTCTCATACCTCTTTATTTCATCTATAAAAAAGAAAATGTTAGCCTCATAGGATCATCATGAGGATTAAATGAAATAATATACCTTAAGCACTTAGAATCTCCGGCACACAGTACACGCTCAATAAAAGCTAAGTTGTTATTTCACTCGTTACCAGAGAATATAACCTTAAACTATCTACTCTCCACCTCTGAACAAATGTACAAGTATAACATAGTCAAGGAAAATATTCAAGGAAAGGTCAAGAAAAGAGCCTCAAGGATGTGCTGCTCATCCACTTCTCTAAATCAAGCCATCATCACAAAGGCTACATGCTTAGACCACACTTTGTTTTGGGGACTGAGTGTCCCCAAATTGTAAAATTGCTTTTACTAAATTTAACTTTGGCCAAATGTAACTCACTTTGAGGTAGGGATAGGAAAATCTCTTTTTCATTGCACCTTGTCCTCTTTAGAAGGATCCACTAAACTCATTTCTCCTGAGCAATGTTTTATTGTTGTTCCCTTCATATTTTTACATGTTCTTACATTGTATTTTCCTCTTGTTTTTAGTCACCAGTAAGCTAAGGGCTAAATCTGTGCCTGCCTCCACTATGGCGCAGGACATAACAGCATCTGTTCACTTGTGCCCTGGTTTTTTTTCCTTACCTATACTTGACTTACTCTTCTAGCTTGATTTTTCTCATCTCTTTATTTTATCATTGGAATTGTATGTATTTTTTCAGCCTTTTCCAAGATATTCTGGATAGAGTCAAGGCATAAATGAGTAAATAGACTAAATGATTCAGATCATATAAGGCTACAGAGAATTATCATATTTTAAAAATTTAGTGTCTGGTGAGGCAATACCCTCTTAATTTGATTTATAGTTTAACATTAGGATAGAACATGTTTTCGTCCAATGAATGTTTTAGTAATCATTCTCCTTATCTTTCCATAAGGAGAATTTTTAGAAGATTATAGCTTTAAGATACTAGAATACTTAATAGAAAGAAGACTTCATAAAATAGTGCACACATCACAAAGAGAGCATAAATCCCATTCAGTCTCATGAAATGTATATATGTCTTAGTGATGTAGGGCCTTGCTCTTGCCTGCTGGGAGGGAATGGAAGGCTGCTCAGCATCGTGACCTCCCTGGGAAGATGATGATTTAAGGAAACCTGTGATGAACCATTTTTATAAAGCGAAATAACCTTTGGAAATTTGAGCATGAACCTTCCTGCCTACCACTGTACCCTTACCTACTGGGTGAAACAGTTTTTAAAGTCTAGGATTTTGTGCTTTAGGCTTTCTCAAAGCAAAACTCACTATTATAAATAAGTCAAATTCAGAAGCCTCAGCCCTCGAGGTGAAGCTTAATTTTCTTTTTGTGTGGACATTGTTTCATAACATGGTATGATTAAATTGCTGTCAATGAAGCAATGATCCCTCTGGGAATTACAAGAACAAAACTCTTTAGTAAGCTTTCCCATCCTCACATCTAACAGAAAGACATAGGCCCTGATCCCGAGGAGCACTGAGTGCTGTCCAGCTGCTAGAACTCGCCAGTGCTGCATCTTCATTGCCCTTCCTCTGGTTCAGTTCCCGGCCCAGAACTCCAGGGAGTGACAGCTGTGCTTGGGCACCTCCTAGGAGGCTCCAGAGGAGCCTGACTGCAAAACCTCCCGGCCAGAGCTCAGCGGGGAAGGCACTTCTTATCACAGCAGATTTCCATCCACCTCTTTCCTCGGCCTTCCTCTCTCAGCAGAGTACACTACACGGCTTTTTAATTTTGTGGGTGAGAAGGACCTTTTTCTTATTCTTTCGTAAGTTTCTCATCATTTTGGATCAGCATCTCCCTACTTCTTACTGGGAGTAAGGAGTATTCTCGATTTCATCCATGCCCACCATATTGCCTTTCTTTCCCACAGAACAATATTTGCATTTTCAGAGGGCTGAGTTTAATTTTGAGGCAAAAATATAATATAGTCTTCAAAAGATGTCTATGATCATGGAAATCTCACCATGTTGCAACTCAGATTTATCTTAAAATTAAAAAGTACACATTTAAAATGTTCATTTTTCCAGCAATCTTAGCATCACTAAAGATAACCTGATATGATATGCCTCCTGAGAAATGTAATACATACGTTGATTCACCTAATTATTTTTCCTTCCATCATGGTATTACTTACGTACTGTAAAAGTCAAAGTAGCTCAATGAGTTTTGAAAAATCGATGCACCCATACTACTGTCCCCAAATCAAGATACAGAACTTTTCCATCACCTCAGAAAATCCACTGTGCCCCTCTGTAGTGAACCAGCATCCTCTGGGCCCAAAGTCATATGTTCTGATTTGTAACATCATAGATGAATTTTGCAGGCTCTTGTACTTCAAATAAATGGGATCATATCGTGTGTGCACTTTTGTAAATGGCTTCTTTCTCTCAATATAATGCTTTCAAGCTTTATCCATATTGATGTGTCCATCACTAGTTACTTCTTTTTAATGCTAGGTAGTATTCCATTGTATGAATGTTTCACATTTTCTTTATCCATTCTCTTGTTGGCAGATATTTGGATTGTTTCCAATTTGGAGTGACTGTAAATTAGGAGTGATTGCAAAGAAAGCTATTATGGACATTCTTGTAACAAGACTTTTATTGTGGCCATGTGATCTGATTTTTCTCGGATATACATGTAGAAGTAGAATTGTTAGGTCTTCTCTGAAATATTCCTGCCAAAAAATGTCTCTAATTTGTATCAAGGAAGGCCTATACGCCCAACTTTCAGTTTACAGGAAACAAAGAATAGAAGAAAAAGTTAAACCACCACTAGAAAGCAATGACATTTTATATGACAATTGGCCTGCTCTCCAACAAGTCAGTGTCATGCAAAAAAATATGTGGGAGGGGCTGAGGAGGAGAGGAGAAAGGGTGGTATTGGTTTGGATTCCAAGAATTATAAGAGTCATCATATCCAAATGTAATGTGTGGTCTTAATTGGATCCTGGTTTAAACAAACCCAGCTATAAAATATATATTGGATAGATTGAGTATGAATTGGGTTTTAGGCAATATTAAGAAACATTTGTTAATTACATTAGTCATGATACTGAAAAATTGTCATTATACCGAAAGTATTCTTATTAAAACTTAAAGTGTTTAGAGGTGAAATATGATGTCTGTAATTTACTTTGAAAAACTTTAGCAGAAAAAAGTGTGTGAGGCAAATGTTAAAAATTATTAAATCTAAGTGATGGGTACATGGGTGTTGGTTACACAATTCTCTTTTCTTTTACCATGTGTTTGAAAATCTTCATAATAAGGGGGAAATTATTTTTGATTATATTAAATATAATTGTTATATTTGGTTCTAGTAATTTAATTTTTTATTTCCATCCTGTTTTCATCCATAGAAAACAGACCCTTTTATTTGTTCACTATATTTTTCCTAGTTTAACTCAGTAGATGGCAAAATACAGAGCCAGTGGGGCTACAGTAACATCTTAAAATAAGTTCCCATTTAATAAATGCTCTACTTACAATAGTATCAACATAATTGACAATTTCTTAGACTAGAGATCATTATCCAGTGAGCCATAGCAAGTTGCAAAGCAGGGACAGAATAACAGATTTAGATTTCAATTTATGAAGCCCTTTGTAAAAGCTGCAGGAATTGGAAACATTAAAAATTTTCAAGACATCTCTACTTGCCTCTCTAACATGTTGCAACACTTTAGAAAGTTTATTTTACAGGAGCAACTTGTGTTCACAATATTCTAATTATGAGTATCAAACGGAGTTTCACCTTCCACCACCCCAGTGATTCATAGCATTCTTGTCAGCTAAGTTAAACTCTGTTTTGTCTGGTTAAAATGATTTGGTATTTTGCACAAACAGATCACAACTTCTTTCCTCCCCATTCAGAAAGGAAGTCTCTCTTGCTCCCCTCAGAGTGGTATTCATGCAGGTCAGCCCTTCTGCTCTCTTCACCAGCTGTTTTGCCCTCTTTTCCTCAAATGTATTATCATCGTTTCACCGCATTCTGCTATTTTAAATCAAGAGAGCCCCACAGTCAAGGACAGCATTCCTCTTTTCCACCCAGTGCTTTCCTTAATGTTTGTTGAAGAAAGACATTTACTAGTGATTAAAACAATAGGAATATGGAGAAAGAACATGATTTAAGATAAGCATTTGTTCAGGGATGTTTCTTAGGGCTCAGATCTTGCGTATAGGTGTCTGGTGAGGACTGCAGGATGTGGAATAGAGTATACTAGAAAGGATGGTGTAAATTCAAAAGACACAAACAATAAGTTTTTTTATTAGCTGCTGTGTGACCTTGGGCAAGCCACTTAACATTTCTTAGCCTCAGTTTCCCCAACTGCTCAGTGCAGAGTTCAAATTAAATTATTCCAAGATTGTATAAGTTCTAATATTTAGCAACTGCTTTTAAGACCTTATAAGTCTGTTACAGATAATAAAACATTAACTGTGCAATTATTAGATCATTAACATATAATAGCAGAAAAACTCCCAACCATTAAGAAAATATTTGATTTAAAACTATGAAATTTTTATCAAAAAAAAGTTGGAGAAAACTGATTTTTCCAAGAGATATAATATAGCTAATAAACATGCACAAAATACTGCTTTTGTCTTCTATTGACAAGAGAACGAAGATGGAGCCCCTGATGAAAGATAATAAGCAGATCTGTTGGATTTCTCTGAACGGCAAAAGGTCCCATAACAATTTGGGAAATTTAATCAGTGAGCAAGACCATATCAAGTCAAATGCATTTTTGCCGAAGCATGAGAGGTAAAAATAGGATCAACCAAATTCACATTCAGATGTATCATCATAGCTGCAGTTGCTTTCCCCCATAGGTCTGCTTTCATCTCTCACCTATTTGTATTCACTAATACTCTCTCATTGTCCTTAATTTTTCCCCAATTATTTTTTTCTTTTATTAAAAACAGACACAACAGATTAAGGATGTAAAGTTGAATAGCACAGCGAATTAGTCAAAACAGACCTTTGAAACGGCACACAATAGTTCCCAAGGTGGTTTGTTTTATCCCCTTTCAGAGTTGGGCTTCTCCCTCACTCCACCTTTCCTGTCTTAGTCAGGCTTTGTACCAACCAACTTCCCTCAGCTTGGACCAGGTAGGGTCAGCTGGAGGTGAAGCCCTAGTGAGGTGATGGGAAAAAGCGCAGTCTGGCTTGGGATGGGACTCTCTCATGGTATCATTTAGAGGTCATGGTTTTTACCCTAGCAGATTTTCATAGGGTCCTTCATTAAAAATTAAGATTCTACTACATTACAAAACAGTTTGGCAGGCTACTAGAAATTGCCATAAATAATTTATCAGCTCGTCCATTCTTATTTCTTCCAAATACTATCTTTGTTATTTTTAGCACAAAGCAAATCATATCTAACTATTGAGTTCAGTGGAGATGGAAGAAAAATGACACCAAGTATAGCATTTAACCAAATTATGGGAAAGCATTTTAATTATCTTCATATCTTATTATATCAATAAATGATAGACAATATATGATTGAATTTAGCGGTGTGGACCCTGTACTTAACAGGGAAATGTCAGTTGAATTAAAAGAAAGCAGACTATTGCAGCTCCAGGCAGGATTGGCTGAAACAGATGATCCCTAAATTATATGATTCAATTCAACCAACATTAATTGAGCCCTCTTATGGTATACAAAATAAGTGAGTCAAATTCTTCTCCATATAGACCTCTCAGTGTAGCAGATATTGCTGAATAAATTGACAGGTTGGAATACAAATTGCACATTCCCATGAGAATGATATGATCTATGTAATAAAGGTTAGATCACAACAAACCCCCTTAGCCCATACTGTGAAGCTCATCTAGAATTCTCAGAGTTGTTTGGAAGCCACACACTGAACTACTCTGTTTCCATCAGAAAGATAATTCTTTGATTCAACTCAGGACAGAAAGACATTTCCTCTAGGGCTGTTTCTACCACCTTTCCTGGCACGTGCAGCAAAGATGGAAGCACAGTGGTTGAGGCTGGAACTAAAGAGGAAGGAGAAAAGTGAAGTGGCTCTGGGGCCAGCGTGTATTCATGGTGATCCTGGTGGCAAAGGCAAGAGGCGTGGGTGAGCTCCAGTCAATGGAGAGGAGTCAATCAGTAGGGTTGATTATGTAGGGATAGCTCGTGCCTCCCAAGCACTAGTCTAGTAGAGGGGTTTGAAGGGGTCATACTAATAGAAACAAAATAGTGTTCGTCTGCCTGGATCCCTACCCACAGAACAGTGGCAACTCCATTCTTTCTCACACTCAAGGTGTTTTGTGTGCTCCAGAATACAGATTCTACACCACAAGGGGCTGCCCATTCTGGTCTCAACAATGACTAGGCACACCCCTGGGTACCAAGTCAACTCCTCTGCCACTATGACTCTTTTCTGCTTCTAACGCTAGCCATGTGGGTCCCAGAGCACTCCAGGAAAACCATCAGTGGCTTCTGATGTGTAGCAAAACCTCTAATCCTTGCTTTAATTTGGCTTCCAGTAGTCTCAGAAGTATAGAGAAAAAGATACCAAGCCACATCCTCCCGCCTCCATTACACTCTGTTAGTGTGCTCACAAGGCAGTCCTGACTCACATCTCTTAGCATTAGGCTGCAGTAATTCAGCTATGTTAATATACCTTCCCTGTTAAAGCGGCAGTATGAAGCTGAAGCCAGAAAACAATCTGAGTAAGATGCAGAATGATACACCATTGTTCCTGGACCCATTCTGTAAACCTCATTCTCTTGGTTTGTGAAGTTTCCTTCTATGAGATTTCTCATTCTCTCCTCTTACGAAATCTCTGATGGCCTATCCTGGCAACCTCCAGACCATATCTGAGTTTGTATCAGTATACAATACCTGAGGTCGTTGCCCCAGGATCCTTGTTAAAAATGAACAGTTTATGAGTTGGTGTTTATAAGACAGGGAATTCATTCACACAAGTATTTCATAAAAGAGTAACAATGTTCAGAACATAAATTGAATTTAAAATGTTTTGACTACTAACATACGATCACGTTCTAAACTCCCTGGAGCACAACTTGATGAAGTCCTTCCAGTTTTCTGTTTTTCTAACTAGTTCTAAGTCTTACTGGAAAGGATAACACGGGCTATTTAGGGGACTGTTAGGAGGGATGGAAAGAGAAAGGGTGCTTCGAGTATGTCACAGAGTGTGGCAAATTGATAGAAAGAGGGTGTCAGACCAAGACTGCCTTAGAACTATGCCACCTACAAGCTACTGGCACCAAGAGCAACTCCGGTGGCTATGCATGTATAATTGCTTCAGCAACAATCTCAATAATAACTAACACTGGCATGGCGCTTACAGTTAATGAAATAAGAGCACATATTTTATCTCACTTAATCCCCACAGTGAAGTGATTTATTAGTATTCCCAGTTGACAAATGAAAAAATGAGCTTAGAAAGACTAAGTAATTTGTCCCAGATTTTCCCAAGTAGGAAAGAAAGCTAAGGCCCAAACCCAGGTTTTCTACAATTAAATCCCATCGTCTATCCATTGGCACATACTGCTTCCATGTTCACTCATGGACATTTACTCCACAATTTCTCATCAAGGGCCTATTTAGTGCTAGTTACTGTTCTAAACCCTTAGGGGAAGGATGTTTAAAAATGAGCACCCTCAGAAGATTGTCTTTTTAACTTAACTTTTCATTTTGAAGTGATGACAGCTTCACAGGAAGTTGCAAAGAGGAAACAAACAAACAAACAAAAACCTCAGGGGACTTTTTACCCATATAGGAAAATAATGTGTATCCATAGGTGTCTACAATGCAGCCCAGAATGCGTTCTTGTTCTATGCTAACAGAGGAACTCTGGGAAGATTTGGGCAGGAGTGATTGTATTTGGGTAATTAAGCAAGGCTTGCTTAAGGAAGTGGAATTTGGATTGACTTGGAAGAGATGAGTATGATTTCTATTAACACACATAGAAGTAGACGGGAAAAGCATTCCAGGCACAGACACTAACTTGGGCAAAGATACAGAGATGGGAAAGCGCAGGGCAGGTTTAGGAAAATAGAAAATGTCCAAGGGGGAGAAAAAGTATATTTTTAATAAGCTTAAATTCCAAGCTCTTCTTTATGGTGTGTTCTGTTGAAAGGTCAACATGAATGGAGAGAGATGGACTTAGCCCCTTTTCTTGAACATCCACAGGGGTGGGCTCAGAACTCTCAGGGCTAAGAAAGCTACAGCTTTGTATTTCTCTGGTACAGAAATCCAAAGGACTTTTATTTGTAGAATGAAGAAGGCATTCTCAAAGTTTTTCTTAGAAAAGTGATACAGTAAGGGTGAGCAGAGACTTAGTAAACTAAGTAAAAATGGGCTTCCAGAATGCTGTTTCTCCTTTTCCTAATTCAGACCAGCATATTTTCTATCTTTCCACTTACCCACCTATCCTAACCTTGCACCAAAACAGACTTAAGGTTTTTATAATAATGAACACAACTCAGCAATACAGGTTAAATTAAAAATAAAATGAGGCAAAGGTATTTATCAAAGGGATGCTGTGCAGATATTGTTCATTCCATTAGTCAGAACCCTAAGAACAGCTAAAGGAGATGTTTCTCTCTGGCCTCTTTATCCACATTTTTTTCTTTGTTTGAAAAATTGGTTTGTTTTTATTTTCACATATATACTGAATCTTGTAACTAACAGTGTTTCCTTCTTTTTAGTGGCTTCTAGAAATGGCAGAGCCGAATTTGTGCCTCAACTTTAGGAAACATAAAAAATATTCCATGTCTTAAATTTTGTGCATCAACCTCACTTTTGGCTCTACAGCCATGAAAAACGTTTTGCCCTCCGATCAATCTAAAGTTAAGAAATATATAAAGTATTCCAACTTACCTGTGTAGGTTTTTTTCTTAAGAAAATTTGCAAGAGTGTTTTCAAGCAGGACAAATATAATTTCACTAGGAAAATAGAATTTGGATATCTCCACTATGAAAAGCTGTAGTTGAGTCAGAAAATAGCAAATCCATTGTGTCCCGTTTTAAAAAACAATCAATCTTTTTTAATATTCCCCAACAATTCCCCACCCACACCTCCACCTCACCCCAAATAGTCTTCAAATAAGCATTTGGGAGAAAAGCATTAATAATAAAGCCAATGTCTTCAGGCACTTTCACACATACAGCATCACTGTCAGCTTGAGAGTCTTCAACAAAATATTTTTAGCATGTACGTTATATAACACTGGCTCCATAGAGAGCCAAACCACAATACCTTGTTCAGAGTAGGTGCTCAATAAATACTTGTTAATTATATTTAATGTGTGCGTGCATGCCTATTTACATTGGACCCACCAATAAAAGGATTTTTGTATTGCAAGCAAAATACAAAAATTTATTTACAATCACTCAATGTTATCCTCAACTCTAATACGGCTATAGTTCAACCTAGTTACACAGTAAGCAGAAGCTTTCTTTTAATCCAATGAGCCTTGTCGCTTTGATAAATTTAAGTCTATCCCTTCCTGCTACTTGTTTTGCTGTAACCACTGCCTTGTCTATGGGCTCTTGGTAATAAAGTATTTCTGGGTCTTCCATCAGGGAAAAAGAATCACAGATGCAGCTTTTCTGGTTGCTCCCCTACTCTACCTGTTTCAGGGTGTGGAGGAGAGGGAACTAGAATCCACAAAAGGATTCGGCTCTGACTGCCTTCCTTCACCTGTTCAGCAGGTGGGCCCCAGGTGAGCGCCAGACTCCTGGGTTCGGCAGAGTTACTCTGCTCTTTTGTTTAATCACTAGTTGCTTTCTCTGCCTGTTTGTTTTTCTGGTTTGGTTTCCTGTCCTGTTCATTAGTCAGTTCGTTCTTCCTTGTTTGTTCTGTCTCCTGTGTGTTTCTGCAGGTTACCTCGCTCCTCAGCACCGGAAGGCTAATATCCTTTGTTCCTTGTAATCTGCCTTCCTGTGGTGGCAGGGAGTTGTAGACACATGTGTACATGTTCAGTGTACAGGGAGAAGGCTAAAGAGTTACCTGAGCATGATGAGTTTGTAGAAATAGCCAGATCTTTGGTAAAGGAGCAATTCTCACCTTCCTCCTTAACCCCTACGTACTCAAAGGATTTCTAAAGAGAAATCTTTGGAGTAGGGGGTTCACACTCTCAAGTGCTGGTTTGGTTATGTTTTGTTTTGTGTTTTAACTTCTTAACTCAGTATACTTTTTACCAAGTAAATATGTACTTGTGGTGCTTAGAAAGTTGAACACAACAGCAAAGTGCTGTACATTCTGAAAAACAATTCCTATAACCAACTGTAAAAAAAAAGTGAGAGCTTTTTGTGGTCTCAGCTGTCACACGTAGAATCATTTGCCCCTGGTAAGGGCCATTGTTGAATATGTGATCATTTAAAGTTTTGAAACAAAAGAGTAGGATGAGATGCTTTTTAAGTTTCACTGCCTGTTTTTGAGCTTGTTTTAAATTTAATTTGAACAGACTCAGGCTGCTCAAATCAGAAATTTGGGCTCACAAAAGAATCTTGATTATTATGAACCCCCACTAATTTGGATTTTTTTTGCATTTGGAATCATTCTAATGGACTTAACAAGAATGTACTTTAGTGGCAGGGCACGGTGGCTCAAGCTTGTAATCCCAGCACTTTGGGAGGCCAAGACGGGTGGATCACGAGGTCAGGAGATCGAGACCATCCTGGCTAACACGGTGAAACCCCATCTCTACTAAAAAATACAAAAAAACTAGCCAGGCGAGGTGGCGGGCGCCTGTAGTCCCAGCTACTCGGGAGGCTGAGGCAGGAGAATGGCATAGACCCGGGAGGCAGAGCTTGCAGTTAGCTGAGATCCGGCCACTGCACTCCAGCCTGGGCAACAGAGCGAGACTCCATCTAAAAAAAAAAAAAAAAAATGTACTTTATATATGTGAGGGAAAAAGCAAACTCAAAATTTTGAATATAAAATGCAGCTATCAGAATGCTTAGGCAAAATTGTTTCTAAGTCCTATAAATAGTAACCCAAACCTCTCAAGTCATAGAAAAATCACTTGATAAAAATGTTGAAATCTTCGCTCCTGGAGATTGTGATGCAGTTGGCCTGGGGTGGGAATTGGAAAGCTATATTTTAGTGAATACTTTTCAGATGATTCTATTAGACAAGTTTCAGAAAACTTTCTTTTGAAGCATCCATGAAAAATGGATACAAAAATTACAAACCAGTATTCTCCATTGAGAAACCAACTTTCCTCTGCCACAAATTTCACTACTTAGGAAATATCAAGAATCTAGTTATAATCATTGATATACCTGAAAGTAATAACTCAATTCCCAAAGCAAGCATCTCTTCAACACCTCACTGTGCAAAAGATTGCCCTAGGTACTAAGGATTAATACAAAAGTCAGTTCTTGCCTTTGAAAAGTTAATTATCTAATGATAAAGTTACACTTATTTATTCAGTATTTCTGAAGTATCTTGAATAATTTTTTTTCTGAGTTATTTATTCATTAAATTAATACATACAGAGTTTCTATTTTACGCCAGGCACTGGGCTCGGTAACTTGAAAACATCTCCCCTGCCCTCCAGGAGCAAGTGTGGAGGAAAATCAAATCAGCTGACAAATGACAGTACAGGCTTTACCTGCTATGACAGAGGCAAGCCTGGAGTGCTGTGAGAACACGGGGAAAGGGCCCCTGATCTAGCCAAAGGGGTGTGTATAGGGTGTGTGTGTATGTGTGTGTGTGTGTGTGTGTGTGTGTGTGTTCAGGGGTACAGGGAGGTAAATACAAGTTTACCTCAGGGCCTAGTGGGTAAATACAAGTTACTGGGGTGAGACAGGCATGGAAGAGTGCTCCTAACAAAGGCACGGAAGCAAGAGACCTGTGTGATGAGTGATGCCAAGTAATTAAATAGGACCAGAGCTACATTCCTCCTACTTAGGATTATTGATTTACAACTTCATTCTAATATTCAGATATTGGTCTCCTAGGGAGGGGGCCAAAATGAACCAAACTTTTCTTCATTAAAATAAGTTGTCTGTACACTTGTATACGGGTGTGTCAGGATTTAACTCCACATTGGAATTTTATTGTAGAGCTGTTATTTTGAATAAGAAAATACATCTAATATAATCAGGTGAATTCAGGAGTGAGAAAGAGGAAGAAAGAGAGAGGTAGAGAGAGAGAAGGCAAATCATATACTTTCACATCTTCAGAATTCAAATCATTTTACTACTTCTGTGATTTAAATGTTGTGTTTAGAGTCAATTTTCTTCATAAAAATCATCAATAATATAAAATTGCATCTCTAGACCTGCCTATTAGTTGTTGCTAAACAAAGGTGTTTTCATTTCTTTACATTTAACAATTCCAATGTCAACTCATTTTACTAATAAAACCAATATTCACTTTAACTTCCCCTATGTCCATCTTTTCTCAGTTTTTCCCCTTTAAAGCATTCATGGTTTTAGTCAGAGCAAAAGCAAATTAATGAATGTCTGAGTTGAAAATGACCCTAATACAACCAATGTACAAAAATTTGGACCGATTTTATTATAATTATTTTACTATTTTACAACATATTGAGATAACACAATTTTTCAATATTGGGGTAAGTGTTTATGAATCAAATCTTTTAATGTATTAAGGGTTTGGAATTTTAAGTTTGTACTTATTAACCACAATTTATAGCTACAAAATATATTTAGGGATATCTGACCAGAGTTGCCCTGTTCTCATTAGCTGTATATAACACACCACACATCATCTTTCAGAAATCTGAATTAGAGAGCTGGTGTCTCCCAGAAAGCTGCCTCAGGGAAGCTAGAAGAATGATGTACTTTTACTTCTGTGTCAGTTAAGCCCTGTTGTAGACAACATCACATTACTTCCTTTTTACAAATCAGACACAATTCCTGCTGCAATGAATTTCTAACAGAAAATAATAGGAATACATCATTTTGGTTTTTCTTTTCAATCATGCAGTCAATCAAACATTTATTGAAATACTGCAATCAAGAAACAAAATCAACAAATATTTACTGAGCCCAGTAACTTTGGGAAGGCCTGTTTCCTCAAGGATCTTACCTCTTAGCATTGTAATCAGTGCACTGGGAGGGTCAGAAGACATGTAAAATGTAGCCCAATTTTTAAAGATGCAAATAACCTGGTTGGGAAGGTCAAACCAACACACACTAACGGAAAAGTAAGCTGCACACAGTGTGGCTTTTGGATACTCGGGAGTGGATTATTGCTGTTGGTGAGTTGTAAAGAATAAGGCTAGAATCATAGGATGTGAGCTGGATTATAGAACTTGAAAGCTAAAAAGAGGTGCTTATTAGCAGGAGGGAGCCACTGTGAGTTCCTGAGTTTGGAATGACATAGTGAAATTGCACTTTAGGAAGATTTTAAGGTCTTTAATTATTTCCTCCCACTTCTCATTCATCTGGGAGCCAAGTAGTAGTATAAATTATGTATCTCAAAAATTGTCATCTGATTTAACTAATGGACCGTGAAATGTAAAACACAGTGTCTGCTCACATTTAAAGATGATGAAGCCAACGGCTGGTGGGATTAATGTCTACGTAAAGCAGGCCCGAGGTGATTTTAGACCTCAGACAAACTTTGATCTACTAAAGACTACTGCAATTAGCAATAGTAGCGCAAAACAAGAAACCTGCTTGTTTCTGTAATCAAACTGTCCCTTAAGAAAGACTGACAAATATATAAAATGTGTGCCAATTCTTCCTAACTCTCAGGCCTAGAGCTGGTGTCACTAATTGATGACTAGATTCTTTTTTGCTATGTTCTGATTGGCCTCACAGTACTTCTCAAAAGCTCTATAGGAAGCATCTAACTATTGATTGGAGTTGTCCTTGAAGATAAAAACTGTTTGTTACTCTGCACTAACAGGTAACTTTGCCTAAAACAATGGCTAAAAAATTCTCCCAATTAACTGTGCCCACTTACTACAGTATCTTTTTGTAATCCCACAATATCTTTGTGTCCTTTGGTTTATTATTTAACACTAGAAGAAAGGATTCTTAAAATTCTCTCATCCTTAGATGCAGTATAATATATTAAAAGAGTGATCTGTGTCACCTGTGTAGGTCACAGTTAGGGTAAACAGACACAAGTACGCTTGCTAGAGAACTCCTCAGAATGAAGTCTCAGTGACAAGAGGACCTCAGAATACCTCTCTCTTTCTGCCCTTCTAGGGTGTGCTGAATGGCAGTTAGAGAAGCATAAAATGCTTCCATGAGAGACAGAATGTTGAATGCTGAAGATGACGGTAATAAAAAATTATTGAGTGTTTACTATGTGCTACTCATCTAAAAGCTTTCTCAACACTATCTCATGTAATTGTCACTGTAACTCAGTGATAGAGCTATTATATCCCATTTTACAAACCAGGAAATTGAGATTCAGAGAAATGAGGGAACTTTTCCAAGGCCATACAACTATTAAGCAGCAGAAACATGGTTTGCACTTAATTCTGTTTGATTCCACTACTAGCGCTGTTCAATGGAACCTTTTATGATGATGAAAATGGTCCATACCTATAGTGTCCAGTACAATAGCCACTAGCCACATGCACCTGTTAAGGACTTGAAATGTGACTAATGCAACCAAGTAGCTAAATGTTAACTTTGTTTAATTTATATTTAAATACGAATAGCCATATGCGACTGGTGGCTACTGTATTAAACAGCATAGCACTAGACTATGAATCCTATGAGGACAGGTCACGTTGTTTGGCTGATGACTATATCAACATATAGCACAAGAGTCTAGCATATTAATACACAATAATATTTTAAACAAACAAGTTTAAAATTTGTGCATATAATTCATGTAGAAATCTTATCCCCATGACACCAACTCCTTGGAAAACTCACTGAAGTTCCTCATGCTTCAAGACTCACCATCACCACCAGGATAAAACAGGATAATAATGAAGATAATGTTATTTCTCTACTTCAGTATATAAGGGAAAACTAATCAAAATAAGCCAATTTTGTGAAGAAAATTTTACCTGTAAATCATTGATCACTCAGAGGATAAAATCCAGTTCTTTTCATCTTTCTCAGCAGAAGAAAAAACATTTTTACTTGATACAAAGAAGCCAAGTGAGTTAGAAGCCATCTGCCTCTTTTCCAAATGGAATGGAAATCATTTCTCTCAGTAAATGTTTATAAATATGGCAATACCCATCACTGGAACCAAAAGGAAGTCAAAATGCAGTTTAAGAGTATGTGGATAATTCCAAAAGTGTATCTTAAAAAGAGAAAAACCCAACGCCCTTTTTTTTGGCTGCATGATGTCAAAAATCTAGATTTATTTCCTCTCATAAAAATATATTACAGGCTAAGCACAGTGGCTCCCACCTGTAATCCCAGCACTTCGGGAGGCTCACCTGAGGTCAGGAATTCAAGACCAGCCTGACCAACATAGGGAAACCCCATCTCTACTAAAAACACAAAAAAATTAGCTGGCCATGGTGGCAGGCACCTGTAATCCCAGCTACTCGGGAGGCTGAGGCAAGGGAATCATGTGAACCTGGGAGGCAGAGGTTGCAGACCTCCTGAGAGCAGACCACTGCACTCCAGCCTGGGCATCAAGGTGAGACTCCATCTCAATAAAACAAAACAAAACAAAATAAAATAAAATGAAATATGTATATATATATATTACATAAATCATTTCAAAGGTAGCTTTAATTAAATACTTTTACATCTTACTAATATAAAATAATGTCCATACTAATGTGAGATGGTACTGGGGTGGCAACTGTTGATAGCTATTTTATTTGAGACAACTTGCAAAGGTACTGTAAGAAACTTTATCAAATCCTCTTAAAGCAAGAAGGTGCTCTCCTGATATCTTTACTTTTGGTCAAGTTTCTATGAAATCAGTGTGTTCCAAACTTTAATGGGCATAAAACTACTCAGAAAGCTTGCTGAAAAGGCAGACTAAGGCATCACTTACAGAGGTTCTGATTCATCAGGTCTTAGAAGGGCCCAGGAGTCTGAATTTAAGCAACCCTTGTCATTTTGGTTCAGAATTTAGAACCATACACTTAGAAATGCTGTAAATTCTTTATGGTAATTCAATTAAGGGAACAGGGAAAAGATTTACTTGACAGAATGTCTCCTTTCTCAGGAAGCATGAAAAATTGAAATGCTTGGGTCAAAGATACACTGTAGACTGTCCTACTGCATCAGTTTCATTAGTCCCATCACCATTCTCCCTACCACCACCATTTTGCATTTTTGAAGTCATTGATCCCGTACCCCCAATTCTCAAAGTAAGCATGGAATTGCTAATCAGTTTGAGCCCATACTCATTGCCAGCATGGCCTATACTGGTCTATCAGAGTGAAATCTAGGACTTTTGTTTGGTTGGGAGAAAGATACTCTCTCTCTCTTTTCCTGGCCAGGTATGGGAAAGAATGAAGTTTCAGTAACCGTTGGCAGCCATCTTGCAACCATGTGGGAAATCAGGCTTGGGATAAAACTGACACCATGAGGAAAAAGCAGAGCAAAGAGACAGACAGGGTCGTTAAGGGGATTGTTGAACTAGATAAAACCTCTACACTTCTCTGTTACTTAAGTTAATACATTCTCCCATTGTTTTGTTTAAGTTTTCTGTTTTTTGGAACATAAAAAGTCCTAACTGATACGGGCTGCTGTCTTAAATTTTATACACCCATTTTTCTTTCTTAGCTTTGATCTCTGTGTCTCCAAGATGTTATTTTGCTGCTTCCTCTCCAATACCCCTCTAAGCATTATGTAAGGGCAAGGTAAATGTCTAAGTTTTCACTATTCACTTACCCCTACCATACAATCGCTACAATGACCTTGCAATTCCTCTTCTTCACCTGCCACTTTCTCTTCTCACTGGAACTGAGCCATCAGATATACAAGTAGTTCTACCTCCTGGCAAAGAGAGCTGTTAAAGACCCTTTGATTGATTTAATAAAGTCCGTATCTTTACAAGAAACTGCCTTTCCAAAGGCTTGATGAACGTAGTAGCTCCCACTCAGAACCCTCTGTGCCCTTTTATTCTTGCTTCCCTAGGATTTTAGGTGCATTTCAAAAGCATTTAGATATTCTCCAGCATTTGGTTCTTTCATGAAATATCTTTTCATATATTGTCTAGTTGCAGTAGAAAGAGATGAAGATGCAGAGGAAATCACAGTGGACATCCAACAGAAGTCAGACAGCCCCTTGCAGGGACCTTAGGGACAGTTGAATAGATGAGGCCACCAAAGAAAACCTTGGGCTGCCAATCCATCTGTATATGAAGTAGCAATTGTGGGATTCAGTGCTCTGAAGACAGAAAGCAGAAAAATCCACCCTTTTTCCCCCCTTCACTTAAGAAGATGGGAGCAAATTAAATTTAAAAGCCAATAGTAAATACTAAATCCAAGAAGTTTGCAAGGCAGAAGGAAACAAAAAAAGTCCAATGAAATTTCAATTTTTTTCATGGCTCTGGGAATATAGGTAGAAGAATTTTTACTAAAAACCCCCTTCTAATTATGTCATGGGCTAAATGGAATTGAATCAACTAAGGCCTATAGGATATTTTCATTAATCTCTTGTTTCCAAAGGAAAGATCAAGGAAATCAAGTGTTCATCTAAAGAAATGTTATCACCAAACTTATTTGTTTGTCTATTTATTTAGTTGTTGCTGTCTGATTTATCACTTATATAATGTTAACATTCTTTTAAAATGGGCAGATGGACCTCATTCAAGTTCTGACAGTAACTCTTTGTTACTGGTACAAATGGCTTCAGAGGTATTTAATTACCATTAGTAGTCATCCGTTTGCTCCTAGCTGGTGACATTTGGAATAGTAAGCAGGCAGCATTCTTTGTGTCCAGTGAGTTCATAGAAAGTTAAACCTACTTTTGACAACAGACTCAAGCTTAGTTACCATTAACCCCTCTTCAGTTACTGGATGATGTGTTTGAACAGTATGAATGATTAATGAAGGCTAAATAGCCCAGTTTCTATCTTAAAACCTTTTTGTTAACTGCTGGAGAGTTGAGTGACTGACAAGGTGAGTTCAGCTCAAGAAAGTATTTCTGCAATCCATTGCTTGCACTTTGAAAAAAATTAATTTGTCAGCTATTTATTTTCAAAAGAATTGGAAAAATTTAGAAACGCTCACCTTGATGCCTTTTGCACGGACGAATACCAGAGACCAATATTTTTATCAGTTTGGCATCAGAAAGTGTACTTTGATTGCATGTCTAAACTAGGGATGTGACTGATTTCTTTCAATGAAACCAAGATAAAATGTTGTCAACTAGTAGCATCCCATTACAAAGCTTCTGAAAGTAGCCCCTGAATTTTCCTGCAGCAAATTCTAGGATAGTTCTTGGGTAAAGGCCAACCTATCATCCACTAAGCTGAGAAAACTACTTATGTCTGCAGCTTATTCGAGGTAGGTAGATGTGTAAAGATGTTCAGGACATTTGCTGTCTGATCTGTGAGGAGCATCCCTATAGTTAGCTCCTCCAGAGGTATCTTTTGCAAAAGAGATTGCAGAAGAGGCCAGGCAAACTGGATGCTAAAAGAAAGCAGAGATTAAAAATTCATGCAGAGGACCAAAAAGGTGAACCTGACAGCTGACTCTAAGAAACAAAAGTACATAGGAGAAAAAAAAAAAATCCAAGCAGAATTTTTAAGGAAATAATACAGTCTGGGAACATAGTTTAAGCATATCTTTATATGCGTATCTTTAAACAAACTTTATAGGCATTGGCAGAGGTTTCTTTAACTGTGCCTTAAATTTCATCCTCTTCACTTTTATAATTTTATAGCATTTAGGGTGTCACTTATGATATACTTGATCACTCAGATAGCCCAGAACTTGAGATCCACAGCAAGTGACACAGATATGTTGATCCAACAGCCTTTGAAAAAAAAAAAAAAAACAGCAACCAAACAAAATTGTTATGTCATGTTTGGTATCTATTTGGCAATTGCCTCTTTACCCATTTCCAAATAAAGTGCTTCATGGTATTTTTAATTAATTCTATACCAATTTTTGTAAATGTGCCTTTTCCATCATTTTTATCAATTATGTATTGTTATAGCCTAAGCATTTCCTCCCAAAGACAGGAAAGTGAAGTGAGACCTGAGACCTGAACTAGTGTTTCCCAAAGAGAATTCAGAGGCTCATCTCATTTATTTATTGATTCAACAAACATTTTATTGGGCATTTATTATGTGCCTGACAGTGTGCTAGGCACTGAGGATACAGAGATGTTTAATATCCAGCCCTTGCCCACAAGGATCTCGCTGTCTATTTTAATAGACAAGTAAGGATAATAGCAATAGCTTATATATATTAATAATGCTTGACACAGCTCAGGGCATGCAGACAGTGTCCAGGAACAACACATTGTGAATGTGTGGTCAGTTAGAAGAGGATTTTGCAGAACCAGCAAATCATATGAATTCTGATGAAGGCGTGATTAGCCTTCAATGTTAGGAATCTTCACCCTGGAGTGGATATGCAGCTGACTAAGACAGCTCATAAGACAAGCATGAAGCAAGGAATTTCCTGCATTAGTCTTCTTAAACCAGGTCCCACACAACAGCTAAAAGGGATGTCTAGATACTACCCGGAACTCATCTTGGTCTCCATAGACGCTTCTCGCCTAAGTCCCACCTTGTTCATAGTGTGTCCGGGGAAATAATAACCAAGCTCCTGTATGCAGCATATAGAACTGAGCGCTTTCTTGTTTTATGCTTCTATGTTGAGGTAAGAGGAACAGATCATCTTACTTCTGGTTTCTTCCAGGAGCATTCAACCCAAGTGACCGGCCACATGGGCTGCTGGATGAAGTTCATGAAATTTCAAGGTGGGATAACTGTAGTCAAGGAGTGGTAGCAAATGGTTTCAGACTTTTCCCTGGCAAGCACTAACTGGAGATGGAGGTAGCAGCAGGGTAAGGAACAGGACAAGCCAGGCCTAGGAAGTGTTAGGGAGGGTGTGTGGGCCACCCAGAAAGCAAAAAAGGCACACCCATTCCAGCACACCAATGGCCTCTAATTGGACAATTTCAATTTTGTCAGAGGCCTTTGTCTCAATGGCTTCTTCTATTAGAGGCTTCAACATTAGCTCTTAAAATAATGGGTGACCTTACTGGCAGAAGAAATCCCATTAAAATCAGAGGAGCTTGAATTTAGATGCAAAAGTCTACCCAATACCATCAACGTTAGTTTGGGGCCAGATTATCAAAAGTAAACATTTTTGGCAGGAACAAGTGAGTGGGTTAATAAGCAGAATACCACAGTACTCAGAAATCCTGCTAGTGGGGCGGGGGCAAGCCTAAGGAAAGAAGAGTTTCGCTGGTGAGTTGCAAAGAGAGAACTTGAGCTGGACAAAATGTTCACCTGTTCACAAAACAGTGCCTGAAGTGAACGGACTCAGCAAACTTTTGTTCAACTCCTGTTTCTATCTCTTGCTAGCTGTGTGACTTCCAAAAAATTATTTGTCCTTTCAAGGCCTCAGTTTCCATATCTGCAATATGAGAAAAGGAAGAAAATATATGTCTCCTAGGGTTGTGAGAATTAACTGAGATAATCCATGTCAAGAGTGAGAACAGTACTTGATATTATGTAAGTGTAATATAAGTGTTCAGAAAATAAGTGAATAATGTCACGAAACCTCAGAACGTACTTGTGATATCAATACTGTTACCTCCAACTAATAGATGAGTAAACTGAAAGTGAGAAGTTTTAGATAAGTTACCTGTATTAGTTCATTTTCGCACTGCTGACAAAGACATATACAAGACTGGGCAATTTACAAAAGAGAGGCTTAATGGACTTGCAGTTCTACAGGGCTGGGGAGGCGTCACAATCATGGCAGAAGGCAAGGACCAAGTCATATCTCATGTGGATGGAGACAGGCAAAAAGACAGAGAGAGATATCAGATCTCGTAACCCCATCAGATCTCGTGAGGCTTATCACTATCGCGAGAACAGCACGGGAAAGACTTGCAGGCATGATTCACTTACCTTCAACCGCGTCCCTCCCACAAGACGTGGAAATTGGAGATGAAATTTGGGTGAGAACACAGCCGAACCATATCCTTACCCAAAGTCACAGAGCGTAGGATGGTGAGTCAGGATTTGCACCCATATCTAAATGCTTGTGTAGTCTCTGTTCTTTCCCATTGATTCTGTACTCTACTCACTCGTTTTTTTAAGTTGGTCTTCTTGCTTTGTTTAAACGTAAGTGTGTTTGTATTTATATATAGTCTTATTTCCCAGAAATGCTGTTTTGGTCCACAATGATAAGGATCTATAATGCTGGGAAACATTTCTAATTTCTTCCTGTGAACATGCCCAGAGCATTTCAGTAGCAGTGCCTGGGAGCACTCACTTCCTCAAAAGAGCTGCAATAACTTGGACTAGTCACCAATTATCAGGGACCCAAAAGACTGGCTTTCAAAGAACCAGTTATAAATAATAATAACTTTATTTACTCTATGATCTAGGCAATGCACACAGACCATGGAGCGTGCAGGCAGGAAAGGATGGCAAGATGTGTTTCTGGCTTGACCAATTTTTACTTCTTTCTGCAAGATTGGACTAATTCCAAAAGGCTCCCACCTCCTGTGAGAAGAACTAAAGGACCAGAGAGAATACATTCATCAAAACCTACTCAAAACAAAGGGCTGCCTCTGCTCTAAGTCCCTTAAGCTTCTCAGAGGAAAGGTGTCATTACAGGTGAAACACACAGTTGGTACTAAGCCTTTGGCCTAGCACAATCACTGTAAGCAGGCTCATCACTTTCCTGTTCCACTGGCCTTTGCTGTTTTCTTGGAAATACTTGTTTCATCACATGCCTTGGACAATTTCAACTTGCCTATAGACTCTCTTAGGCAACAGTGTCTTGTTTTATTTTTAACTGAATCTCAGTTTTGTTGAAAGTACATGAAATTTGTATCTGGGAAGATGTTTGGGGCTGCAAAACTAAAAATAGCCTAAGCAAAAAGGAAAATTATTATTTTGTATAATGAAAACACCGGAGCCTGGGAAGTCTTAGGTGGGTGAATTCAGTGATTCAGGACCACCATTGTAGATCGAGGTGCATTCATCTTTTCTCTCTGTTAATGTCAGTAGGTCAGTTATATCCCTCTTGATTGCAGGTGACAACAGTATCCAAAGGCCAAAGAGTATCTCTCTTCTTTGGATCCATTTTTAAGAACAAGAAGAATCTTCCCAGAAACCCCCAGAGCAGACTGTCCCTCAAGTTTCATTAGACAGGTTTGGGTCATTGCCCACCAATCTCTGACCAGAGGTCAGTAGACTACTCAAGATCCACTTCCTGGGGCTGCCAAGAAGCCCAGGATTCACTGAAGCACAAAGCTGCCCAATGTCTTTATTCTGTGAACAAAGAAGACTGGCAATGGGCCTTGGGTAGGAAACAACAATGTCTACCCTAATATATGAAGTCTCATAGATCTGGGTTTGAATTCAAGCTCAACATTTATAAACTTAGACAATTTCACCTCTTGAAACTTTAGTGCACTCACATATAAAATAGTACACTCACATCTACCATAAGGTTGGTTGGTGAGGATTCAACAAGGCAATATTTGTCAAAGGTACAGCACAGAGCTTGGCACATAATTGTTACCTAATACCTAATGGTTTCTCCTCTTTCCTTTTTGCCTCCCTTTTGGAAAGCTTTCAGCATATATGTTTCCATTAGAAACAGAGGACTTTCTCTTTTTCTCTTCGTGTTTATGTAGTCTATTACTCATTCTCCTGCCTTTTCTTGTGATTTCTGGTCTTGCAACACTATTAGTGGTGCTTTTTAAAATGTGATTATTTCTTGTTATTAATACTGCTATTGGAATAATTTATAAATGTGTAACATAAAATGATACTTGCCCAAAGTTCACATCTGGCATTGTATTTGACCCTGATAATGTGGTCAATTGGGAATGCTCCAATTAAAGGTAATGAACTGATTTATTTCATTGTAATTTGTTATGTTTCATAAGTGAGAGCCTTCCTTGCACTTTGTCCAGTGAGTATACCCACACATTAGTCTTGATCAATTGCCAGCAAGCATTTAACGAGTGCCTTTGTTAATATGACTTAGGATGTTTCTTTGCTCTGTGTACCACTTGCGGAGAAACTTAAGAAAGGAAAATTCATATATGTTGTTATTAAATAAGCTCTCTGCTGCCCTAAGAAAGAGACAAGTATTTTGTTTGCATAGCAGAACACAAAAAGGGCTAATGAGGATACATTGGTTCAGATTATTATTAAACGACAAATCTATTTTTAAAAATTGAAGATTATCTTTAACATGTATGAGTTGTAACTGCACCTAAGTAAATTCTAGATAAAATATTTATTCTGCATTACAGCAGAAATGATGGTCTCTTTTTAATTTTACTTAGAGTTTCCAAAGATTTTAAAATATATATATCCAAAGAGAAAATGCATCCGTTCTTCACCAGTCAATCTTTTATTAAGCACCCGGCAACCCTATATTAGGTGAAGTAAAGGACACAAAAGTCAAGGAAGACCTGGTCTTGGCAGTCCAGTGAAAGAGAGAAGACACATCCAATCAGCTTGTGCAATGCAGGACCATCATGTGGAGTGTGAGGAGAACTGGAGTGGCTTCTAATATTGTCACAACTGGTTGGTGGCCCTGGGCAAACTATCTATCTTTCATGGGCTTCATTTGCAACATGAGTGATTTGAGCTACAGAATGTCTAACAGCGGTCAAATTCTAAAATTTTAGCATTCTCGAGTATTCCAAAAATCACTAATATCTGGAGTAGTCAGCAGAGATTTGCAGGATGAGCTAGACTTGAGGTGGGCTTTGAAAAACAGAAGGAGGGAATGTGTTAAGGAAATTTGAAAGAAGGAAAGAAGAACACAGAGCTGCGGGAATTAAAAGTAACAAGTAATGACTCTGAGTCAGGAGTATCACACCTGCCAATGTGAGAAAATGTCTTGGGCAATTGCCATAGGAAATCCAGTTGGACAATGAGCATGGAGCAAAATAGGAGACTCTTGAAATCTAGGCTGAATGTGTTAGCCTTGATGGTGTTCATAGATAGGTGGTTTCTACCTTTTATCTCCTCTTATTAAATCCATTTTATCTTCCTCCACTCTTTCTCTTCCACTTCTTTTTCTTCCTTATCCTTTTTTTCTTCTTTTGTTTCTTCTTCATGTTCTCTTTCTTCTCATGACTATTGTAGTAGTGTTTATAATTTACAAGCACCGTTACTTACATGATATTTTTAAATCAAAAAATAATGCATGCCATTCACAGACTCCTCAGAATTCAGACTCTGGAGCTGGAAAATCTGGGTTTGAGTTCCTGGTTATACTGCTTACCGACTGTGTGAGCTTTGACAAGTTTCCTAAGCGGCTGTGGTTCAGTATCCTCCGGCAGATGAAGAGAATGATACTCACTTTCTAAATTTTGTAAGAATTAAATGACCACCCAAAGCACTTGGGACAGTGCACAGTAAATGGTAGGTCCTATGTGTGTTTTCTATTATTTGGAAAATACCTATAGGGTCATTTTCTGTCCTGTCCATATGGGTCACAATATGCATGTTTTTCTAGGTTTTTGTGTCCAGCATCTACAGTATGTGAACTATTGACAACTTTCACGTAAGAGAACTGGAACTCCATCATCTGAGTGAATTATTTAAATGTGCCAACTAAAATTTCAAGAGCATTTAAAAACCTTCTGAGCAAGGCCATGTCCTGAAGTTGCAGCCATTTTAATTCGTTTCACCTTCTCTGCCCCATGATCCAGAAATCTCTAATTGCACCATTGCAACCTCCTGCTCCCTGTCACAGATCTGACTGTACCTGCTACTATTTACATTTTATGAATCATGCTCCCTCTGTGTGAACTCCTGAAACCTCTGAAACTACATGAATAATTATCGAGATGAAATTGTTAACCATTTAAAAAAGATGTTGTAAAAAGACTTGTTTTCTCTATGAACCTTTTTTTTTTCTTCTGGTTGTCTCCAATTTGCAGCCATTGGCATGAAGAAAAAATGTCAGCTATTCCTCCAACGAAGAGAGAAGGAGATTCTTAGAATCAAGAAGCTTGACATTCTATAAGCAAATACTCCCTCTTTCAAAAAAGGCAGTAGGAGTGTGCCATGGCAACCTCTTCCAGGGAATAACTTTAAGGTTTGGCTTAGTGCTCTCCTCCACATATCGACTTCAGTGGGAGCATCTGGCATGAATGTCAGTGAGAAGACAGCTAGGGCAGGGAGTCCCCCAGTAACACAGTGAGGCCATTTCTCAATGGAAAGGCATATTCTTGTAATGAGCTGTTTATTTGAATATTGTTTTGTTTTTAAAGATTGTACGTTTGAATTTATGCCTTTGTTTTGGAAATACCTCAAGTAGAAGTGTCAAAATGGAAAGAACTAGTTTCCTTTGCCTCATAAAGAATTAAATAGACCTAGGAATTCACCTGAATTTCAGATTTGTTTTCAGATGTGACATGTTATTGGAAACATCTGAAATGAAAGCTCCTTCATCATTCTTAAATTTGGTGATTTGAAAATCTCATTTTCAAATGCACTTTTCTTATTTCCTCATGTTACATGCTTAGTAACACTTCCATTTGTCTATTTTTGGCAGAATGATGCAGGATCTATTTGCCAGAACAGTTTTTTTGAAGACCCAGGCTCTCATCATTTCAAGACAAGGGGTCCCTGGATCAAAATAGAACCAAAAGTTTCATTTGGCATCAATCAACCTTGTCAGCAGAGGTCAGGGATTATCAGCAGAGACCAGGGCTTTTATCAAGACACAGAGCACAAGTAAATCCTATAATCTAAATTTGCAACGTTTATGACCTGGAAAGAAGCCCCAGGTAGGCAAAAACAACTGACCTTTTTCTACTCCTTCAAAACACCTGCTTGATACTGTCTTATCTCCCACAACACTTCTCCACAGTGGTAATCTTGAAATGTTTATGCTTAAGTCGTGTCTTCCAAATTAGCCTCTAAGTTACTTTAGGGCAAGAGCCATGTCTTTCTGTGTCCTGCCCAGTGTTAGGACTGGGTCCTCAGGAAATACTTATTGAATGAACTTGGATCTTTTCACATCCTTTCAATTCTGTCAACCCACATAAGACTGGCTAACAGCAAAGCTATAAAGGAACCTAGCCTATGTTCTTTAATCCAGAATCCCTGAATACAGCTAGCATAGTTCAAGATTAATAGGTACACTGGACAGTTCTTTGAAGCCCCATGATATTATTGGAATGCTTTTACTTTGAGACCTTGACTTCCTAATGTTAACAGAGCTTAGGTGGTAACCTAAAATCCCTGGAAAGATATCCCTCTGGAAAAATGAGTAAATGACAACCAATCAACCTTGCAACATCTCTGGATAATTGGCATCTACTCCGTCTAATCATGCCTATGAAAGGTAAGTTGTCTTTCTTACATTTCTGACATGTGGCCTGAGGTACCTCAAGTAAGAGTAGTTACCCACTGGCTGGTCAGCTGTGCAGATATAGAAAACATATTTGACTATATTTCAGTGAGGCAATAAAAGACACTATTTAATTTCAAACTTTTTATTAATTATGTCTTGTCAGTCCCTTTCTCCAGAATATACCAATATGATTCTTCAGTTCAGACATCCTAACTTTCCATTTTACAGTAAATGGGACATTTTAATATGGAAGCTTTTGGAAATAATTAGAATTCACATGTTTTTTTGTAATCAGAATTTTAAAATTACAGTATATAATTACAATGTACTGTAAGAAATTGTCAAGTGGATAACCTTGTTGCACTGAAATGTTTTTGCTGTAAACAAGTCTATCCTTTAATGGAATATTTGTCAGTGCATGTATCAAAGAAGCACTCTCAAGGCATGTGCTTAGAAGTTAGGAAATAATTATATTTCCAAACATAATCTTTTCTAATCATCCCATTTTGTTTTACTTAAAAATAACCTGTGGGTTTCTAGGACAGGCACAATTATCTTTGATCTCAGCTCCAAGGTAGCATCCTTCTAGAAAATGATTTGGGGCGGGGGGAAACAAATAAACTCAGAGGTCAACTTTTATTTTTCTTTCCCTGAAAATCCTCACTCTAATTGCAAATAAATATGCTAGCAAGGAACTGCCTAAGTTTAGCTGCTAGGTTTTTAAAGCAAGATAAGCTGGAAAGCACTGAATTTATAGTAATATTTAACAACTCATCCATGCAGTATTAATACATAGTGATTTTCAGTGGTACATAGACAAGGCTAATTTCAATTCAACAAATTTCTATTGAGCACCTAAGATATGCCAAGGATTCTGCTAAGTTTTGGGGGCACCAGGGTGAAGATGATAAAGTTCTTGACTTACAAAGCTTAGTTTCTGGGGAAGACAAAAAGTAAATAAGCACCTTCAATACGTTATGCTCAAATTGGCACGAGAACATGGAAGAGGTGGGGTGGTGAGTTCTTAGTGGAGGCTTCTGCCATGCACAATGCCTGGGCTGACCTGTGCAGAAGTGTTTTTGTGGGTGGAAAAGGTGATAGAGACAAAGTGAACAACACAGACAGTCAGTCTGGTGGTTTAGGGAAACAGCCTGGTGTTTTGGCAATGAAATCTCTTGGATTGGGGTAAAGTAGGGAAAAAGGCCACCACATGCTTGGCCCCTGTCAGGTGCCACAGAAAAGTAGAAATTTTTCTCGTTCCAAATAAGAACTAGTCCCAGGTCAGCCTCTGGTCTTCCAGAAAGGTACAATCCATAGGGCCAGTCCCAAACTGCACTGTTGAATGTTCCTTGAGAGCACTTTTGTACTGATTTCTGTAGCACTCAGAATGCCTCGTATAAAAATCCCCAGACTGTGCTGGAAACTGTGGGCCTTTCTTGCCACCATTCTCTTTATTAAGGAAAGATTATCAAATGATTACCTGCCACATTTCAGTTACTACAGAGACAAATGATAAATGATCAGACCCTGGCCTTAAGGAATCTACAATCAAGCATTTATCCTTGGTCCCATCTCCTCAGGACTCAGGGCACTCCAAGGTGGCAAGTAGCCAGGATGACAAACAAAGCCACACTGTGTTGAGAGAAGACTATCTGCTTAGCCCTCCTTCCCTTTCCAAGCCATATGTGTATATGTATATAAAGAGAGTGTGTGTATGTGTGTATGTCCATGGCCTTCCTGAAGATACTGCCTTTGTCTTCAGTCTAATCAAAAGAAATACAACTTTCAAATTATTTATAAATGTTTTCATATTAGCTTCTTTAGGAGCTTTGAGAGTGTTTTAATACTTAAAAATTTTTTAACATTGGTTCCTTTTATGCTAAGATATGGAAGACAGATGTAAAAAATATATAAGCTTTTCAAAAAATGAAGAATGTTTTTCCATAGGCATTTTATATTAGCTGAAAGGGGAGAATGGCATGGGCATGAGACAGTGGGGGATATATTTGGTTCATAAGAATTGACGTAACTAATTAACAATTACTGAGTGTCTTTTAGGTGCAGAGTGCTGGGGCTACAAAGGATTTTGGTGAGTGGTACCTGCCTTCATGAGCCTAGCCATCACCCTAAGGAGGTAGATAAGCATCAGGGCAGGAGCATGAGCATGGGAGACTAGATGGAGAAGCAAAAGCACAGAGCCAGGGGTGATGTAGGAAGGCTTAGATGACAAGAGGTTTTTGCATCTAGAACATTGAGCAGCAATAACAGGCATGAGAGACGTAGGGGGATTAATAGGATACTATGTCCCCGAGAATCAGCCCTATCTGCCCTTTTGGCTACAGTGGGAAACCCTAGACCTTTGAGAAACCATTATGGCTTGTTAGGCTTCAGGATGGAGAAATTCTGCCTGCTCTGGCAAGAGAGGCTCCTGACTCGCACTCCTAGTGGGCAGCTCCTGAAGGAGAGGTTGTCACCTGGAGCAAGGGTGGTGAGGTAGGCTGTTAAAGCTTCCAGTATTTGGAAGTCTGGTCTCTGGGCCATGATGACCTCTCTGGACTCAACTCAGATTTTGCAGATTCATGGTAGCTAATGTTAGGGTGACCATATAATTTATTGTCTAAACTAGGAGACTTCTGAAAGAGGAAGAGGGCATCATTAATAACTGGGCACAAACAACAGATTTAAATGAGGACTCTCCTGGCTTGAGATGTAGTGTCTCCCTAGCTGTTAACCATCAATACCTCCTAACGCATGGCCATGCATGATGCCTGCTGGTGTTTTAGCATAGTTCCATCACACACACCTTAATAATCAGAAGAAACAGAGGAATTTAAGGCAATGATTAGTTAATCCTGAGAGAGGGAAGCCAAGTTTCGCAACTAGAGAGAACCCAGAGTGTTACTAATAAAATAATCCAAAATATTATAAAATAATTAACCATACTTAAGTAAATAAATTCCAGCTGTAATTCATTCCAGAGCACAACACACAGAACTGCCCATATAAGAAGCAGTTCAACAATGAGAACATATGGACACAGGGAAGGGAACATCACACACTGGGGCCTTTCAGTGGGTGGAGGTCAAGGGGAGGGAGAGCATTAAGACAAATACCTAATGCATATGGAGCTTAAAACCTAGATGACGGGTTGATGGGTGCAGCAAACCACTATGGCACATGTATACTTATGTAACAAACCTGCACATTCTGCACATGTATCCCAGAACCTAAAGTAAAGTAAAAGAAGAAGCAGCAGTTCAACTGCAAGTCACACTTGCATGGGGTATGCTCTCTTAATGTTAGCCTGGGGCTCCTATAGGATACCTGCTCTGTTTTCTCTGTTCTCTGGGTTTCCTCTGCAGGTCTTTCCTGGATGCCCCAGTTTGTTTATCCAGATGATCACTGTCTGTATCTTTTTGGGGGTCCCCAATGCATAAAATTCACATTAGCTTATGAATCAGGTGAGATAATCCCAAACATAGTCTTCAAATGCAGTAAAAATCTTTCTAGCCATTTATTTTAATCTGATATAAAAATCAATGAACAGATTGGAATTTAATATGATTTATGAATTATTGGGAAGTGGGAAAAGAAGACTCTTTCCTTGGGGACACAGATTTGTGAAGGCAGTGTTTGCTTTGGGGACCAAGTTTAAGCGTTAAAAATTTAAACCTTACAATCATAGGGGCCCTTTTGTTTGAAAGATGAGCTAGTGTAATAGAAAAACCTAGATTTTGAAGCCTGACAGATTTAAGTTTAACCTAACTATGTGACCTTGAGAATATTTCTAAACTTCTCTGACTTTCTATTTCCTCATTTATAAGCAGGCATAATAATCCTCACCTTTCAGAGTTGTAAAATTCCTAGATCGTGTGCACAAAGAGTTGAGCACATTATAACCACTCAATATGTCATAGCTGTTTTATTATCAAGGTGACCAAAAACATTCTGGGAAAAGAGGGGTGATATTCTTTACCTATGAATTTTATAAACACTCCCAAAAAGGTTCTTAGAGAAAAATCTGACTTGAGAGCACAAGATTTAAATTTATGACGTTACTTCAATTGCAAAAGTTTGTTCAGATGACCTAATCAGGGGATTAATGAACCATCTTGACTGTGATGTGGATTACCATGACCTTCCTCTTGTTTTGGAGTTGGACACGTGGTGCTACCCAACTGAACGAAAATAAGGAATATTTTTAAACGCACTGTGCCATGTCACTTCCTGCATGGTGGAACCCATTCACAGACAAGGCAGATACAATGAGGACAGTTAGGAAAATAGAGGAATGAAAGGCACATATTGTTCCCCTGAGTCCATGGCAGCCACTGAATAATGGCGTTTTCTTATGGGTAAAAACAGGTTTGCTTTCAGAGCATTTCTCTGTATTTTCCTTGGATCCAGGACTTGTCAGCGAGCACACAGAAAAACCCAAGGATAAGACTCAATCAGCAATAACTCAACACTCATAGGAAGGATGGTTTTCAAAGACAAGTAGGAAGCTGTTTGTAATTTGAGCTTCTAAAACCACTTAGGGAAGTTCACCAAGTTTGAGAAAAACATGAGTATCTCCCTTTGTGACCAGGTTGCATAATACTATGGAAGGCCCCACCAGGCGAGTGCCTCATTTGTGTTACCCTATGTTTGCTCCTTATGTTTAGGATTCAGCAAGGTTTCAGTGAAAAGGACCCTGGAGAAGGTTTGTAGTTTATGGCATTAGTACTTACAAAGGAGGTGTTCACACTTGTAAAATGATTTCAGAACAACCCTCTAATCTTCCACAAAACTCTCCCCTGAGAGTTTAGTCCCTCCCAGCTCTGAAGAGGGTCAAGGCCTTTCACTTGATAAGTAATAAAGTTTATTGTCACACATCCTGACTTATTACAATTTAAATTATATCAAATTTTATATGCACATTAAAAGTCAGCATAGGCTTTTAATCATCAGCATTTTTGCTTCATAACAACCTTAGAAAGAGATAGGTGGGTAGAAAAATATTCTTGTCATTATTATTATATCAAATTAGTATTTAAAATTATTTAGATTAGCTCTTTTGACAGGGCAGTAGAACTGGAGTTGGAGGGCACATACAGAAAAGAATCAAAGTTACACATAAATACATCCTTCCATCCTCCAACTCAGCAACTATACTTCTGGGAAGGTACGCTCTGTGAGTAGTTATCCAGATAGATAAAGATATCCATATGGTGATACCCACTACTGCAGTGTTTGGGATAACAAAAAGCTAGAAACAAATGGAATAGTATGGAGTAGTTAAAAAGAATTAAGGAAATAGTAAGGAATAAAAGAATAAGGAATAAGGAATAAAAGAATAAGAAATAGTATGGAGTAGTTAAAAAGAATGAGGAAACTGTAGGCTACTATGTAAAAATATCAATAATAAATTGCGTATCAGCATGTATAACATGACCTCATTTGTGATGATAAAAATGAGGAGCTAGCTAGATAAACAGATATTTATATATACTTACAGAATTTTCAGAAACATGCTCTATAGTTATTCAGGCCTAGAAGTTTGGAACCAGAGTGGAAAGATGGACTTATACTTTTCATCGTGAATATATGGGTAAGCGAATTTTTTACATTTTTTTTACAAATGGCAAAATTTTTACAATGGCAAAATTTTTACAAATGGCAAAAATTTTGCTTTTTAAAAAATTTATAAGAGGCTAACTTTTAAGTGTGTGTGAAGTTTTACATGGAAGGCAAAAGAAGAAGGAAAAATAGTCATGAAGCTTACTATATATGCCTGACACCCAACTCTGCATCTGACATCTCATCTAAACTTTATGACAACCCCAGAAGGTAAGACTTACCTTTGTTTGTGAATGAAAAGTGAAAGTCCCAAGAAGCTGATTCATTACCCTCACAAGCAACAAATGGCTTCAACCCAATTTACTGAGACCCCAAAATCCCCATGTATGCATTTCCGGAGGCCATACTAATATAATTGTGTCTAAAGGTCATGAGAATAACACCGGGCAAAAGAACAAATACTCTAACTTCTGTTAGAACCTGAAGCATAAAACTTGTTCCACAACGTCAGCCCTGTGACTGTGTAAGGTGATCACCAATGGTAGCAACTAGTAGCTCTGAAATGGACACTTGTCCTCATTAATAGCTCTGTAAATATGCTCGTAGAGTTGTTGCACCAAAAATAAATTAGAAGCAAATCAGAATGGAGCTGACTCAAAGAACAAAGTGGGGGAGAGAGATTAAACAGGCAGCAGTGAGCACTGGCTTTGCCAGGTTTCAAAAATCTCTTGTTCCACTCAGGATTCTGAAATGAAAGCAAATTTCTTTTTTCTTTCAAAATAAAATGGTAAAATGGAAAACTAATTTAATGTTGCCCTCAAAATAAAATAAAAGTTACCTGTTTATAGAAATGTTTTGCCTTTCCAAGGTTAAGAAATAATGGAATAAGATCCTATGAAATTATTCATTTCTCTGTGATTTTTTTTCTCTTTGTTCTTCTACAGTTCAAAAAGATTACTGACTTGCAAGTGACTCCTCATGCTAATATGCACAATATTTATACATCTCTAAGTAATACCCACTTGCCCAGGAGCATTCCACACAGAGAAATATAGAATTTTATGTATCATTAAGCAGTTTCCAAGGTGTCAGCAATTTCATGCAAAGCATCAGTGTAATGACTAGTAGTTCTACTTGCGAAATAGCAGAGTGTTTGGAAATTTTTTAACTGCTGCACTGGATACACCTGGACTCCCTGAATAAGCTAAACTCTCCCTCCCCATCCATGTGAGTTCAGCAAATATAAGAAGCCCCTACCAGTGATTTCTCTCTAGGAAGGAGGGCTCGGAAAGGTGAGTGTAGATTAGAGGCTCTAGCTGCCCCAGTGGCTGCCAGCAGTGACCCAGTGGTCAGAGTTAGCTGCATATTTGCAAGACTCAGTACAAAATGAAAATGTGGGGCCCCTTGCGTAAAAAGCAAGAAAAAAATGTGTCATTTAAGGCATTCAAATAAAATTTTGTCCTCTTTTCTGTGGTCTCTCAACTTGACATGGTGTTTTTATTTGCTATTTAATGTCTTTCTAAGTACAGGATAAAATTAAAAATTTACATTATTTGCATGAATTTTACTGTTCATCATGCCAATTTTATCAAGGAGCATTTAACTTAAATGTAGCATCATTGAAATTACACAATTTGTTTTTCATAGTTCATACATGCATGTGTATTTTATTCTTGCCAGAACAGTGGAAACATTGCATGAACTCAGTTGTTTTTATTTTGCTTTTTGACACTTGCACATGCTAGTAATACCCTTATCTTATTGATAAGCAAGTAAGGGCTGAAAGGAAAAGAAACTATGAGTTACCCTATCTTTCCCTTTAAGGAAAAGAAACTATGAGTTACCCTATCTTTCCCTTTTTTTCCATGTCATCGTTTTCAGCGTAAGTGGGTGGCTAATACAGGGAAGTAACACAAATAAAAAAATACTTGATGGATTACTTGGTCTTTTGTGGTTCTTAGAATGGCATTGCTTTGCATTAGAAGCAAGTTCTGTACTCACTTTGAGTCTCACTGAACTTCCTCACGTTGCAAGCCCATGAGAATTCCCTGCAACATGTCCAGGAGGGCACCATGACTACTCTATGCAAATGAGGAGGCCAGCGACTGCATACATTGTATGTATTTCCTCTGTTCAAGCCTATGCTCCACTGCCCCATTGAACTTAATTTACGAAACACGAGTTCAAAGATAAATTATTACGAACTTTAAAACAGTGACAAGAGCGATTCAGGCTCTTCTGAGTGAGAGGCCCTGTGACTGCACAGGTCATATGTCCATGACCATGCCCTCTTTAATCACCAAAGGCAAGACCGTTCTGCTGGATAGGAGAGCAATGTCCAGGGGTGACAACTCTGCAGAGGGAGAAGTGAGGTGGGTAAAAAAAAAAAAAAAAAAAAAAAAGGTCTCATTCAGGAAGAACTGGACAATGATACACACAAAAAATATTATTCTAGTTTACTCCCAGCCTGATCAAATTAAGATGGTCAAGTTGGTCGATACTTTGCCAGTGCATTCAAAAAGGTTTATAGTACTTTAAAAATTACAGTTTGTTATCAATGCGATCTCCAGTCAATATATATTTAAATATATCTGTCCAGCACAGGAAAACGTTCAAATGTATTATATTATAATCAGTGATAACAATTCTCATCTACCCTTGGAATGACAGTTACACTGTGCTAAAATGCTAAATATGTATGTGAAACCCTCACCTATTTATAAAGGGTATCTTTTAAGTTCCTAAAAATCCCAAACTAGAAAAAACAGAAATATTTTAACATGAATATCCTATGAAATATTTTCTCTGTATATCTTCACACCTTAAGTTTATTGCCTTTTCAATTGTCACTAAAAGTCTATTCCTCATTCATTGGGTATTGTTGCACAAATAAAATTTATTTTTTTATTTTTACTTTTAAACATTTAGGTTCAGGGGTACATGTGCAGGTTTGTTATATAGGTAAACTTGTGTCATGGGGGTTTGTTGTACAGATTCTTTCATCACCCGGGTATTAAGCCTACTACCCATTAGTTAATTTTCCTGATCCTCTCCCTCTTCCCACCTTCCCCCCTCAAGTAGGCCCTAAGTGTATGTTGTTTCCCTCTATGTGTCCATGTGTTTCCATCATTTAGCTCCCACTTTTTTTTTTTTTTTTAAATTCTGGAGTACAGGATGTGCAGGTTTGTTACATAGGTAAATGTGTGCCATGGTGGTTTGCTGCACCTGTTGACTCATCACCTAGGTATTAAGCCCAGCATGCATTAGCTGTTTTTCCTAATGCTCTCCCCTCACTTTGCCCTCCCCCAATAGGTCTCAGTGTGTGTCGTTCCCCTCCCTGTGTCCATGTGTTCTCATTGTTCAGCTCCCACTTATAAGTGAGAACATGCAGTGTTTCGTTTTCTTTTCCTGCATTACTTTGCTGAGGATAATGGCTTCCAACTTCATCCGTGTCCCTGCAAAGGAAATGATCTCATTCCTTTTTATGGCTGCATAGTATTCCATGGTGTATATGTACCACATTTTCTTTATCAAGTCTATCATTGATGGGTATTTGGGTTGATTCCATATCTTTGCAGAATAGTGCTGCAATGAACATATGTGTGCATGTATCTTTATAATAGAATGGTTTATATTTCTTTGGGCATGTGCCCAGTAATAGGAGTAATGGGATTTGCTGGGCCAAATGGTATTTCTGGTTCTAAATCTTTGAGACATTGCCACGCTGTCTTCCACAACAGTTGAACTAATTTACATTCCCACCAACAGTGTAAAAGCATTGCTATTTCTCCGCAAATTCACCAGCATCTGTTGGTTCTTGACTTTTTAATAATTGCCATTCTGACTGGCGTGAGAGATGATATCTCATTGTGGTTTCGATTTGCATTTCTCTAATACGCTGATGTTGAGCTTTTTTTTCATATGTCTTTTGGTCGCATGTATGTCTTTTTTTGAGAAGTGTCTGTTATGTCCTTTGTCCACTTTTTAATGGGGTTCTTTTTTTCTTGTAACTTTTCTTAAGTTCCTTGTAGATTCTAGATATTAGACCTTTGTCAGATGGATAGATTGCAAAAGTTTTCTCCAATTCTGTAGGTTGTCTGTTCAATCTGGTGATAGTTTCTTTTGCTCTGCAGAAGCTCGTTAGTTTAATTAGATCCTATTTGTCAATTTTTGCTTTTGTTGCAATTGCTTTTGGTGATTTCATCATAAAATCATTGCCCATGCCTATGTCCTGGATGATACTGCCTAAATTTTCTTTTAGGGTTTTAACTGTTTTGGGTTTTGCATTTACGTCTTCAATCCATCTTAAGTTAATTTTTGTATAAGATATAAGGAAGGGGTCCAGTTTCAATTTTCTGCATATGGCTAGCCAATTCTCCCAGCACCATTTGTTAAATAGGGAATAATTTCCCCATTGCTTGTTTTTGTCAGGTTTGTCAAAGATCAGATGGTTGTAGATGTGCGGTTTTATTTCTGAGTTCTCAATTCTGTTCCATTGGTCTATGAGCCTGTTTTTGTACCAATACTATGCTGTTTTGGTTACTCTAGCTTTATAGTATAGTTCAAACTTGGGTAGTATGATGCCTCCAGCTTTGTTATTTTTGCTTAGGATTGTCCTGGCTATGTGAACTCATTTTTGGTTCCATATGAATTTTAAAATAGTTTTTTCTAATTCTGTGAAGAATGTCAATGGCAGTTTTATGGGACCAGCATTGAATCTATAAATTGCTTTGGGAATGAATTATGTTTATTGATTTGCATATATTGAAGCAGCCTTGCATCCTGGGGATGAAGCCAACCTGATCATGGTGGATAAGTTTTTCAATGTGCTGCTGGAGTCCATTTGCCAGTATTTTATTGAGGATTTTTGCATCGATGTTCATCAGGGATATTGGCCTGAATTTTTCTTTTTTTGTTGTATCTCTGCCAGGTTTTGGTATCAGGATGATGCTGGACTCATAAAATGAGTTAAGGAAGAGTCTCTCTTTTTCAATTATTTGGAATAGTTTCAGAAGAAATGGTACCAGCCCCTCTTTGTACCTCTGGTAGCATTCAACTGTAAATCCAACTGGTCCTGGGATTTTTTTTGGTTGGTAAGCTACTGATCACTGCCTCAATTTCAGAACTCATTATTGATCTATTCAGAGATTCACCTTCTTCCTGGTTCAGTCTTGGGAAGGTGTATATATTCAGGAATTTATCCATTTCTTCTAGATTTTTCAGTTTATTTGCATAGAAGTGTTTATAGCATTCTTTGGTGGTGGTTTATATTTCTGTGGAGTCAGTGATGGTATCCCCCTCATCATTTTTGATTGTGTTTATTTGAATCTGCTCTCTTTTCTTCTTTATTAGTTAAGCTAGTGGTTTATTTTACTTTTTTTCCCCCCCAAAAAATCAGCCCCTAGATTCATTCATTGGTTTTTTGGAGGGTTTTTTAAATCTCTCTACCTCCTTCATTTCCACTCTGAGCTTTGTTATTTCTTGTCTCCTACTAGCTCTGGGGTTTGTTTGCTCTTGGTTCTCTAGTTCTTTTAGTTGTGATATTAGGGTGTTGATCTGAGATCTCTCTCGCTTTTCAGTGTAAGCATTTAGTGCTATAAATTTCCCCTCTTAACACTGCTTTAACTGCATCCCAGAAATTCTGGTACATTGTCTCTTTGTTCTCATTAATTTCGAAGAACTTCTTTATTTCTGCCTTAGTTTCATTATTTACCCAGAAGTAATTCAGGAGCGGATTGTTCAATTTCCATGTAATTGTGTGGTTTTGAGTGGGTTTCTTAACCTTGAGTTCTAATATGATTACACTGTGGTCTGAGAGACTGTTATGATTTCAGTTCTTTTGCATTTGCTGAGGAGTGTTTTACTTCCAACTATGTGACAAAATTTTAGAGTAAGTGCCATGTGGCTCTAAGAAAAAATGTATATTCTGTTGTTTTTGAGTGGAGAGTTCTGTAGATATCTATCAAGTCCACTTGGTCCAGAGCTGACTTTGGGTCCCAAATAGCGTTGTTAATTTTCTGTCTCAATGATCTGTCTAATACTCATGGTGGGGTATTAAAGTCTCTCATTATTATTTTGTGGGGGTCTAAGTCCCTTTGTGGGTCTTTAGGAACTTTTTTTTTTATGAATCTGGGTCATCCTGTATTGGGTGCATATATATTTAGGATAGTTGGCTCTTCATGTTGAATTGAACCCTTAACCATTATGTAATGCCCTTGTCTTTTTGCCCTTGTCTTTTTTTCTTTTTTTAATCTTTGCTGGTTTAATGTCTATTTTGTCAGAAAACTAGGATTGCAACCCATGCTTTTCTCTTCTTTCCATTTGATTGGTAAATTTGCATCCAGAACTTTATTTTGGGCCTATGGGTGTCTTTGCACATAAGATGTGTCTCTTCAATATGGTACACCAATGGGTCTTGTCTTTTTATCCAGTTTGCCATTCTGCGTCCTTTAATGGGGGCATGTAGCCCATTTACATTTAAGATTACTATTCTTATGACTGAATTTGATCCTGTCATCATAATGCTGACTGGCTAATTTTGCAGACTTGTTAATGTAGTTGCTTTACAGTGTCACTGATCTGTGTACTTCAGTGTGTTTTTGTAGTGACTGGTAATTGTTTTTCCTTTCCATGTTTAGTGCTTCCTTCAGGAACTCTTGTAAGGTGACCTGGTGGTGACAGAATCCCTCAGCATTTGCTAGTCTGAAAAGGATTTTATTTCTAGTTCATTTATGAAGCTTAGTTTGGCCAGATATGAAATTCTGGGTTGGAAATTATTTTCTTTAAGAAGGTTGAATATTGGCACCCCATTTCTTCTGGCTCATAGGGCTTCCACTGAGAGGTTCACTGTTAGTCTAATGGGCTTTCCTTTGCAGGTGATCTGGCCTTTCTCTCTGGATGCCCTTAACATTTATCCCTTCATTTCAGCCTTGGAGAATCTGATGAGTATGTGTCTTGGGTTGATCTTCTCATGAAGTATCTTATTGGGTTTCTCTGGATTTCCTGAATCTGAATGTTGGCCTGTCTTGCTAGGTTGGGGAAGTTCTCCTGGATGATATCCTGAAGTGTATTTTCCAATCTGGTTCCATTCTCCCCTTCTCTTTCAGGTACTCCAATCAGTCATAGGTTCAGTCTTTTTACATAATCCCATAGTTCTTGGAAGTTTTGTTCATTTTTTTTTTCATTCTCTTTTCTCTAATCTTGTCTACCTGCCTTATTTCAACAAGATAGTCTTAAGCTCTGATATTCTTTCTTCTGCTCAGTCGATTCAGCTATTGATACTTGTGTTTGCATCATGAAGTTCTCATGCTGTGTTTTTCAGCTCCATCAGGTCATTTATCTTCCTCTCTAAACTGGTTATTCTAGTTAACAGCTCCAGTAATCTTTTATTATGGCTCTTAGCTTCTTTGCACTGGGATAGAACATAATTCTTTAGCTCAGTCAAGTTCATTAGTAACCACTTTCTGAAGTCTACTTCTGTCAGTTCATCCATCTCAGCTTCAGCCCAGTTCTGTGCTCTTGCTGGGAGGTATTGCAATCATTTGGAGGAGCAGAGGCATTCTGGTTTTTGGAATTTTCAGTGTTTTTTTGCACTGGTTTTTCCTCATCTTCATGGATTTATCTACCCTTGATCTTTGAGGCTGTTGACCTTTGGATGGGGTTTTCATGTGGTCTTTTTTGTTGATGATGTTGTCGCTTTCTTTTTGTTTGTTTTTCTTCTAACTATCAGGCCCCTCTTTTGCAGGTCTGCTCTAGTTTTCTGGGGATCCACTCCAGACCCTGTTTGCCTGTGTCTCATCAGTGGAGGCTGCAGAACAGCAAAGATTGCTGCCTGCTCTTTCCTCTGGAGGCTTTGTCCCAAAGGGGCATCAACCTAATGCCAGCTGGAACTCTCCTATATGAGGTGTTTGATGACCCCTGTTGGGAGGTCTCACCTAGTCAGGAGGCACAGGATCAGGGATTCCCTTAAGGAAGTAGTCTGGCTGCCCCTTAGTGGAGCTGGTGCACTGTGCTTTGGGAATCCCCCTCTTCCAGACTGCCTGGACTCTTCAGAGCCAGCAGTCAGGAAAGATTAAGTCCACAGAACCTGAGATCATGGCCGCCCCTGCCCCCAGGGAGATGAGAGTTCTGTCTACAAATCCCTGCCTGGAGTTGCTGGAATTCCTGTAGGGATGCCGTGCCCAGTGAAGAGGGATGGATCCCAGTCCCACCTAGAGAAGCAGTCTGGCCACAATCTGCCACAGTGCGCTGTGGGGAATACCGCCCAGTCCAAACCACCCAGCCTCCCAAGCACTGGCAGGGAAAAACCACCGACAAGAACTGCAGTAATAGTGGTTGCCCCTCCTCGCAGGGACCTGGTCATCTTAGGCAGACTCCAGGGTGCTGTGCTGGCCAGCAGGGATTCCAAGCCAGTGAGTCTTAGCTTGCAGGGATCCAAGGGAGTGAGACCTACTGAGCAAGGCTGCTTGGCTGCCTGGCTTCAGCCCCCTTTCCACAGAAGTGGATGGGTCTCCTGCCTCTCTGGAGTTTCAGGAGCCACCAGATTATGCTCAGTGTCTGCCCAAACTGGAGTTGCCGAGTGGAGCGGCTGCCACAGGCCTGCCCGGTTTTGTGCTTGGGACCCCAAGGCCCTGGTGGTGTAGGCTCACAAGGGAGCCCCCGATCCACAGGTTGCAAAAATCCACAGGAAAAGCGTAGTGCCCCAGGTGAGTAGCATAATCCCTTACTGCTTCCCTTGGTTAGGGGAGGGAGGTCCCTTTGCCCCATCCAGCTCTCAAATTAACCATCACCCCACTCTGTTTTTCCTTGCTCTCCATGGTTTGCACAAACCACCTAGTCAGTCCCAAAGAAAGAATCAGTTGGAAATGCAGAAATCACTCACCTTTTGCATTTCTCTCGGTGGGAGCTGCAGACATGTGCTGTTTCTACTCGGCCATCAGCTCCCACATCTAAGTGAAGAGTATGTGGCATTTGATGTTCTGTTTCTGCATGAGTTTGCTAAAGATAATGGCCTCCAGCTGCATCCATGTTCCTGCAAAGGACATTATCTCATTCTTTTTGTGGCTACGTAGTATTCCATGGTGTTTATGTACCACATTTTCTTTATCCAGTCTAGCATTAATGAGCATTTAGGTTGATTTCATGTCTTTGCAATTGTGAATAGTGGTATAATGAACATATGTGTGCATGTGTCTTTACAATAGAATTATTTTTATTTCATTGGATATATACTCAGTAATGGGATTGCTGGATCAAATGGTATTTCTGTTTCACATTCTTTGAGGAATCGTGACATGGTCCTCCACAGTAGTTGAGTTTGTTTACATTCCCACCAACAGTGTATAAGCATTCCTTTTTGTCTGCAACCTAGCCAGCATCTGTTATTTTTTGACTTCTTAATATTAGCCATTCTGATTGGCATGAGATAATATCTCATTGCAGTTTTGATTTTCATATCTCTAATGGTCAGTGACATTGAGCTTTTTTTTTTCATGTATTTGTTGGCTGTGTGTGTATCTTCTTTTGAGAAGTGTCTTGTTCATATCCTTTGCCCACTTTTCAATGGGGTTGTTTGGTTTTATTTCTTGTAAATTTGTTTAAATTCCTTCTAGATCCTGAATATTAGAAATTGTGAGATGCATAGTTTGCAAAAATTTCCTCCCACTCTGTAGGTTGTCTATTCACTCTATTGATAGTTTTCTTTGCTGAGCAGAAACTGTTAAATTTAATTAGATTTTGTCTGTCAATTTTTGCTTTTGTTGCATTGCTTTTTGGGTCTTCATCATGAAATCTTTGTCTGTTCCTATGTCTAGAATGGCATTGCCTAGGTTGTCTTCAAGGGTTTTTATAGTTTTTGGTTTTACATTTCAGCCTTTAGTCCACCTTGAGTTAATTTTTGTGCATGGTAGAAGGAAGAGGTCCAGATTTAATATTCTGCATATGGCTAGTCAGTTATCCCAGCATCATTTATTAAATAGGTAATCCTTCCCTCATTGCTTGTTTTTGTCAGGTGTGTCAAAGATCAGATAGCTGTAGGTGTGCAGTCATATTTCTGCATTCTCTGTTCTGTTCCATTGGTGTATGTACCTGTTTTTGTACTAATACCTTGCTGTTTTGGTTACTGTAGCTTTGTAGTATAGTTTGAAGTCAGGTAGTATGATGCCTCCAGCTTTGTTCTTTTTGTTTGGGGTTGCCTTGGCTATTTGGGCTCTTTTTTGGTTTTCCATATGAATTTTTAGAAAGTTTTCTCTAGTTCTTTGAAGAATATAAATGGTACTTTAATAGGAATAGCATTGAATCTATAAATTGCTTTGGGCAGTATGGCCATTTTAATGATATTGATTCTTCCTATCCATGAGCATGAAATGTTTTTCTACTTGTTAGTGTCACCTCTGATTTCTTTGAGCAGTGGTTTGTAGTTCTCATTGTAGAGATCTTTCACCTCCATGGTTAGCTGTATTCCTAGGTATTTTATTCTGTGGCATTTGTCAATGGGATTGCATTCTGATTTGGCTCTCTGCTTGTTTGTTGTTGGTGTATAGGAATGCTTGTGATTTCTGCACACTGATTTTGTATCCTGAGACTTTGCTGAAGTTGTTTATCAGCCTAAGGAGCTTGCAGGCTAAGTCTGTGAGGTTTTCTATACATAGAATCATGTTGTGTGCAAACAGAGATAGTTTAACTTCCTCTCTTCCTATTTGGATGCCCTTAAATTCTTTCTCTTGCCTGATGGTCTTGGCCATGACTTCCAGTACTATGTTGAATAGGAGTGGTGAGAGAAGGAATCCTTGTCTTGTGCCTGTTTTCAAGGGGAATGCTTCCAGCTTTTGCCCATTCAATATCATATTGGCTGTGGGTTGTTTGTAGATGGATCTTAATCAACACCTAATTTATTTAGAGTTTTTAATGTGAAGCAGTGTTGAATTGTATTGAAAGCCTTTTCTGCATCTCTTGAGGTAATCATGTGGTTGTTGTCTTTAGTTCTGTTTATGTGATTAATCACATTTATTGATTTATGTTGAACCAACCTTACATCCCAGGGATAAAACCTACTTGATTTTCGATGTGCTGCTGGATGTAGTTACCAGTATTTTGTTGAGGATTTTTTACATTGATGTTCATTAAAAATATTGGCCTGTTTTCTTTTTGTGTGTGTCTCTGCCAGGTTTTGGTATCAGGATGATACGGGCATCATAGAATGAATTATGGTGGAGTCACTCCTCCTCAAGTTTTTGGCATAGTTTCTATAAAAATGATACCAGTTCTTCTTTGTACATCTGGTAGAATTTAGTTATGAATCCATCCGGTCGTGGGCTTCTGGGATTTTTTTTGGTTGTAGGCTATTTATTACTGCCTTGATTTCAGAACTTATTACTAGTCTGTTCAGGAATTGTTTCTTCCTGGTTCAGTCTTGGGAGGGTGTATGTGTCCAGGACTTTATTCATTTATTCTATATTTTCTAGTTTATGTGCGCAGAGGTGTTCATACTATTCTCTGATAGCTGTTTATAACTCTGTGGGGTCAGTGGTAATATCCCCTTTGTCATTTCTGATTGTATTTATTTGAATCTTCTCTTTTTTCTTCTTTATTAGTCTACCTAGTGGTTTATCTTATTAATTTTTTTCAAATTGGAAAAAATTTTTTCAAACTGGATTCATTGATATTTTGAATGGTTTTTTGGTGTCTCTATCTCCCTCAGTTCAGCTCTGATTTTGGTTATTTCTTGTCTTCTGCTAGCTTTGGGATATGTTTGCTCTTGTTTTTCTAGTTTTATTAGTTATGACATTAGGTTGTTAATTTGAGATCTTTCTAACATTTTTATGTGGTCATTTAGTACTATGAATTTTCCTCTTAACACTACCTTAACTGTGTCCCAGAGATTCTGGTATCTTGTATCTTTGTTTTCATTAGTTTCAAAAAACTTTTTTATTTCTGCCTTATTTCATTATATACCCCAAATTCATTCAGAAGCTGGTTATTTAATTTCCATGTAATTGTATGGTTTTGAGTGAATTTCTTAGTCTTGATTTCTAATTTGATTGTGCTGTGGTCCAAGAGATTTTTTGTTATGATTTCAGTTATTTTGCATTTGCTGAGGAATGTTTTACTTCCAATTTTGTGATTAAAGTTTATAGTATGTGCCATGTGGTGATGAGAAGAATTTATATTCTGTTGTTTTTGGATGGAGGGTTCTGTAGATATCTATAGGTCCCTTTGATCTAGTGCTATGTTCAGATTCTGAATATGTTAATTTTCTGTCTTGATAATCTAATATTGTCAATGGTGTGTTCAATTCTCCCACTATTATCATGTGAGAATCTAAGTCTCTTTGAAGGTCTCTAAGAACTTTTTTAATGAATCTGGGTGCTCCTGTTGGGTGCATATGTATTTAGGATAAGTAGGTCTTCTAATTGAATTGAACCCTTCACCATTATATAATGTCTGTCTTTATCTTTTTTGATCTTTGTTGCTTTGAAGTCTGTTTTGTCTGAAATTAGGATTACAACTCTTGCTTTTTTTTCTGTATTCCATTTTCTTGGTAGATTCTCCTGCATTCTGTTATTTTGAGCCTATGGGTGTCATGTGTGAGATCGGTCTCTTGAATATAACATACCATTGGGCCTTGCTTTTTTATCCAACTTGTCACTCTGTGTCTTTTAAATGGGGCATTTAGCCCATTTACATTCAAGGTGGATATTGATATGAGTGGACTTGATCCTTTCACTGTGCTGTTAGTTGTTTATTATGTTGGTTTGTTAGTGTGTTTGCTTTATAGTGACACTGGTCCTGTGTGTTTAAGTGTGTTTTTGTATTAGCTGGTAGTGGTCTTTTTTTTCTATCTTTAGTGCTCCTTTCAAGATCTCTTGTAAGGCATGTCTGGTGGTAACAAAATCCCTCAACATTTGCTTATCTGAGAAGCGTCTTATTTGTTCTTCACATAGGAAGCTAAGTTTGGCTGGATATGAAATTCTTGGTTGAAAGTTTATTTCTTTAAGAATATTGAATATAGGCCCCAAATCTCTTCTGGCTTCTGGAGCTTCAGCTGAGAGTTCATTACTTAATTGAGCAATTATTTTCCTAGTGCTGTGATAGGTACAAGGCATGCAACAATGAAGAAGAGAGTTGAGGCATCTACTTTAAGGAGCTTTGGAGTTGATGGGGAGGATAAACAATAATGTCTTGCTGAGAGAAGTACTTATTAATGTGCCTGTGCATGTGTGTGTGTGTGTGTGTGTGTGCGCGCGCGCATGTTAGCATGTGCATCAGGTAGGTGAGAAATGAAAAAAAAATTGAGGGGGGGCAAAGGGTGTCAGGGAAGGCCCCCAAGGAAGGCCTGGAGGAAAGGAAGAGAGGCACAAAGAGGAAGTAGGGAATGGAGAGTTGAATATTTTTTACAGTCAAGTTAATAGTATATATGAAAACCCAAAGTTGGGAGCAAGAGGTGAGGCAAGACATATTGGAGTAGCCAAAGGAAGCCCAGGCTGAAGTGGTAGGCAGAAGGTCTTAGGTACTACACTAAGAATGTTGGACTTCCCCACGGTGGGAACTCAGAAAGGCATATCAAAGGAGGTGGTGCTATTAATACAACAGGTCTTGCAAAATGATGACAAAACCAATGTATTGTAATTCAACATAATGAATTACACCCAAGATCTCAAAGCCAGGAATCTATCTTAGGAAGAGCTTCCATGGCCTCTGCCTCTTGGCACCTTGGTCTCTCCAACCAAAATGGAGCAAGTATCAACTAATTCCTTCTTGAGAGAGCACTTTGCTTGCCATACATGTTTCATTGCCTGAGATCCATAAAGCAGCTTATACCAAAAGAAAAAAATTAATCATATTATATTGCTAACGTATTACAAGAGATTATAAGTTCCAAGTGTAATCACCAATTATGCTCAGTTAATATTCTCTAAATAATATACATTAAAATTAGCTGAATAAAGGCCAAACACTGAGCCACAATTCTTAAGATCTTATCTCTTAGTTGAAGAGCTGAATTGGGGGGAAGTCTGTATCTGGCATAGAAGATTCATTGTAACATAAAGTACTTTTGCCTTCTAGTTCCTTGAGGTGTAATACCCTCTTTCATATGATTTCCTGAGTTCTTTCAGGATATAGTCTTTTAAAGTATACCTGTTATTCATATGTAATTTTCAACCAGGTTCTGACAAATGCTAATGGAAGAAAGGTGCCCATCTTTCTTCCAGTTATAACTTCCATGTTCTCTCAGTTGTAACCACTGGGTTATAACACACAGCTCTTTCTGTTATAACATGGTCAGTACCATCCTATTTAGCACCAAATTAGTCTCTAAATGCTCTGTTTCCATTGCTTTTGACTTTTTAACCACACATCATATCATAACTGCTATAGGCTTGGATGTTTCACTATGCCCAGAATAATATTTATGGATTAATTTCAAGAGCCCCTATACCTAAATCACTGCAGTCCCATCTTAACAGTAGTCTGCTTACTGCCGCTTCCTGGTCACATGATCGTGAAAGGCAAGCAAAACTGGAGAGGGTTAGATATTTCCAAGTCCAGCTGAAATTTTGAAAAATAAAGTGCTATAGTGACCACAACTGTGAATTGGCAGAAATCACTTCCAACAGCAAACTGGTACAGGTTTTTACCTTCCAGGAAGGATTGTGTCCATCATAGCCTTTAAATTTCATAGATGAAAAAAAGTTTGGTAAAGGAATCAATCCCTTTGCTACATCTCCAACAAATTAATTGACCAGTTAACAATAGATTCTAAAATAAAACTTTGAACCAAGTGAATTTTTTTTTCTTTTTCTGTCTCTCTCTTTTTTTTTTTTTTTGAGATGGAGTCTCCATCGCCCAGGCTGGAGTGCAGTGACTCCATCTAGGCTCACTGCAAGCTCCGCCTTCCGGGTTCACGCCATTCTCCTGCCTCAGCCTCCCAAGTAGCTGGGACTACAGGCGCCCACCACCACGCCTAGCTAATTTTTTGTATTTTTAGTAGAGACAGGATTACACCATATTAGCCAGGATGGTCTTGATCTCCTGACCTCATGATCCGCCCACCTTGGCCTCCCAAATGCTGAGATTACAGTTGTGAGCCACCACACCTGGCCTGAACCAAGCGAATTCTATCCTTCACACCAGATGATAAGTTCAGTCAGCATTTTGCTAAATCAGGATAAAAAAGTATATTTAAATATTGTCTTTCTGATGATCAGTTTGAAAAAGACAATTCAAGCCTTTGCTAATTATTCTTCCTTGCTATAGGCCTTATTTTTTATTTATAACAGAATCAGAAGAAAAGTCTGCCCATTTCGTTACCTACCATGATTTTTACTGAAATCCTTTTGCAAAGTATGTGTTTTCATAACTCTAGTTTCAGGAGATGCTCTCTAAAAAAATTCAATGAGAAAGAAGTTTCACGGTCAGAGATTTTAGGGAAAGATTACAAATTATGTCACTTCTTGCGCATTTACAATAGACATTAGCATAGTAAAGCCACTGAGAAGTCCTACAGTGGAGAAACCTATGTAATTTTATTTCACTCAGACTCCCCGAACTATCTGACCACAAAAGCCTGTTTCCAAATAGCACGTATTAACATCCTGTGGAAAAGTGGTCCATTGAACATCCTCAGAAAGGATGCATTAGAGCCAGGAGACATCCAACAAGGCCAAGATATTTTCCAACCCTCAACTTTACTAAATAACTGGACAATTTAATTGCATTTATTAAATTACCTAAATATTAATCATTTTTAAAGTATACATTTTAACATCAACTATCTTACTGTAAAATTCAGTCATTTAATACAAGCACTATATCAACACAGTCTCTGCCCTTTAGGAACTGCTACTATTTTTGAATAAAAAAAAGAAAAGATGCATTTCCTTAAAGGGAAGTTGCACAGAAAGGCCACATGTGATTATGTAAAAATTAGTGGGGCAGAATTAAGCACTATGAAAGTTGAAAGGAGGAGGGCAATTGAATCCACATTATCCACTTTTAGAGACAATGGCAAAACACATACACACCCTTTGTTCCCTTCTGCCTGTCATTTTTTCTTCCTTTCCCAGAGACACTCAAAATGCAAAATGTGTTATTTGTTCTGTGCCCACAGCTTTGGCAGGTTGGGATCCCTACATTGTTAAGCTGAAAGGCATTCAATATTAGAATTTATTGTCAGGAAGTCATAGATCTTAGGTCAGGGTTAGAAGAAAACTCTTACCCTCATCTAAGCCACCACATCCCTTGCCTGGCCCACAGTGGTATCCTTGCTGCCACCCTGGCCCCCTTATACATGGTTCCCCAGGCAGCAGCCAGAGTGATTCTTTTCAAATGTAAATTTGACCCCGTCTTTTTTTCTAGTGGTTTCCCATCACAATTAAAATAAAACCCAAATTCTCACCACAGGCTACAAAACCCTGCAGTGATCTAGCCCCTGGCTATCTCTCCCATCTACCTCCTACCACACTCCTCCCTCACAGAACTACAACCCCACTGGGCATCTCCTTCTTCTCCCTTGAAGGCCTGCACACTTGCTGCCCTCTTTCCCCCTGTGGCATTTCTCCTGCCTTCATCAGGTCTCTGTCCAAATGTTGTCTCCTCAGAAAAGCCATCCCTGGACCCCTTACCTAAAATAGCACACTTATTCCACACCTCACTTCCACTTAATCCTCCATTCTCCCTCATCGTCTTCATTTTTCTGCAACTGGCTTATTGCTTTAAAAATATTTATGTATTTACTTGTTGACCTTCCTGAGGGAGGGGACATGACTCTGTTTTGTCAATGTTATAGTTCACAGTGTCTGGTACACATGAGGCATTCCATAAATATTTGTTGAATGAGTTAGTCAATCATTGAATGATTGAATGAATAAATTTACAGTAGAATAAACATGCACAGCAAAGCAGGATATATGCCAAAGAATATCTGAATAAATTAGGAAATATACACCTTCTCATAAAAAATCCAGCAGGAGAGTAACTTTTATGGTGGCACAGGAATTTCAAGAACTTCCTCTGAAGAAAGTCACTTATAGCTGGATGACTTTGCATAATTCACTTAGCTTTTTTGTGTCTCCAGTTCTCTTAACTGCAAAAGGAGAACAATAATAACTACCTTGCAGGATTATTGTGAGAATTTAAAAAGATAACGTATATGAAGTTCATAGGCCGGCTGTCTTCCACAGTGGATGGTCATTATTATCAATTTCCCAAAGCTTCTTTTATAGAATTTCCTTAAATAGAAAAGTGTCTTTCATAAGGTCAAAGTGAAGGCCCTTTGGCCTGCTAATACATGAGAAAAATAATTAGTTATTCATTAAATGTATGGTAAGTATGAATCAAATACGTTTTTTAAATTATTGTTTTGAACTATCTAGACCACAAAACCCCTCAGCATTCTGAGAATATGGACAGGTGATACATCACCTATCCACTAATTTTTTTTTACTTTCAGGGGACCTCTTAGCTTGTCAGGAGAAAGCTACGTGAAGAGTTTCAACAAGAAAACCCTTTAGATTTGAAATAATTTGAGAACTCCAAAGAAGTTGGAAAAACAGTATAGATTCCAAATAACCTTCACCCAGCTTCCACCAATGATATTGTGCACAACCATAGTAGAATGTCAAAACCAGAAAATTAACACTGGTCCAATTCTATTAACTTAGATACAAAACTTATTTGAATGTTCATTAAGGATCTTTGCTAATCTTAGAGTTGGGAGCTAATTGGGATCTTATCTTGGCTCCATTAATCAGGCTGAGACAAACTTGCAGATGAGTACATAAAGCTCTAATTTATATAATTATTTTCATTTTCAAGTAATTTTAGAATTTTATTTGCTTTTAGAAGCTGTTAGTTTCTACCTACATAGAAGTCTGGTCTACCCATTCTGTAAAAGCAAAACACAAAGCCCTTCACAGTTCTAAAGAGATGTAGATAAGAGAATCCCTGATTTTAACCTCTAAGTTCAAGACCCTTATTTCCCTGAAAAACTAATTCCTCCTTTTCCTGTTAGTTCTGTATATTGCTGTGCATTAGTATTGAAAGGGAAATAAAGCTGAGGCAGGCCCAAAATTCAGCAAGCACTTGGACTCTAGCTAGAGGAGGATTGCGGCAGAGAGGAGCCATCCTCATGCCTAGGGAGGGCCTGAAGGTCCTGTGAGAGGCCTCTTTACTTGCACTTCTTCAGCCTCTGCAAGTGCAGAAGCCACCTGCAGCCAGGCTGGTCACACACAAGAGGGCACATGCCAGCTGTTCCTCACCCAGGCAGTATTCTCCTTGCTGCAAAGCCTCCCCACTCACCACTTCTTCCAGCTCTGAATGTGACAAATTAGCATCGAGTGAAACTTGTTAATTTGACATAACAAAAAGATATGCAAAAGTGTTCTTTAAAAAAAAATCTAAAAATACTAACACAAAGTCAGCTACAGGTGAGGTAGTGACTTTTTTTTTGTTTTGTTAACGGAATGTTTCTGTTTTCCTCTCTTGTGTAACCTCACTCTGCAGGGTGGTCCACTTGAACGAATGAAATACGGCTTTCAATGTTATCAGCGTGGAGATGACTCATGCTCCATAATTAGAGTGGAAATTAATTCCTGGGACTGAGAACAGAGCTTTCGGTTTCAGGGCCATCCAGGTTTAACTTTTGATTCTTTATAAGATTTTTTCCAAAATGTGAAGATTTTGTCCCAGAGAATAAAATAGATTGATCATGGCAAAATTATATCAAAGTACCTCTCTTTTCCCTTAATTCATGTTGTAATGAAAGATTATAGACTATGGAGCCAGGAAACATGAGTTTAAATCCTAGCTCCACAATTTACTGAATGTTTGAATTTGGGTAAATCTTACCCTCAGTTTCCTCATCCATACAATGGGTAATATAGTATAATACTATCTACTGGGTTTGTTTGGTGAATCAAAAAAGGTAATAAATGTGAAAGTCCTTTGCAAATAAAAGACTTTTATAGGTATGTGCCGGGTGCGGTGGCTCACACCTGTAATCCCAGCACTTTGGGAGGCCAAGACGAGCAGATCACGAGGTCGGGAGATCAAGACCATCCTCGCTAACATTGTGAAACTCCACCTCTACTAAAAATACAAAACAAAAACAAAAACAAAAAAACCCCACAAAAATTAGCCAGGCGTGGTGGCAGGCACCAGCTACTTGGGAGGCTGAGGCAGGAGAATGGCCTGAACCTGGGAGGCGGAGCTTGCAGTGAGCTGAGATCAGGCCACTGCACTCCAGCTTGGGCAACAGAGGGAGACTCCATCTCAAAAAAAAAAAAAGAATTTTACAGGTATGTTATCATTGCTATGTCACCTGGAGGAAACATAAAATCAAAAATCCCATTTAAATTCATTAGAACATTTTAGTAGAAAACTTTAAATGTCATGCTAATGAAATGATTTGATAGATAAGCTTTTCCTTTCCTTCCTTTTTTTTTCTTTCTTCTCTTTTGAACTAGGGAATGAAAAGAGTATAAAAGAAGAGATAGAAGCTATCTTTCTTCATAAAATTCTTCGTAAAGCAATCTTCATAAAGTTCAGAAAATGTGCAGTATCCTTTTTCTTCTCATGAATATTCTCCACAAAACTGTGCCCTGAGTCTTGCCATTGTAGAAAATCTGGAGGGAAAACCTAAAGCCAGCCTGCAAGAGAGTTTTCGTAAGTCTTCATGGTATGAGAAAAATAACCACAACTTGGTGAGCTAAATTAATTAAATTTACATGACTGTCATTTATCCTGAGATTATGTCCTTCCTACCTTATTTAGTGTAAAAATCCCCTTTCTCTTCTGAAATGATGGTGATAGTGGATGGCAACTGTTTTGTTTGTTTTCAGTGTCCTTACTCTGTGAAATAAGAAGTTGGCTACCCTATGTCAGGCCCCAATTATTTTTTGAAATTGGACTGGCCCATGACATGCCAATCTCTGGGAACCCTTGGCCTGGAAGGTTAATTGGAGATGGCAGGAATGGCGGTGGGGAAGCTGGTTCAGCTGCCTGTGTTTTGCTCCCTTCCCCAGAGCCCGCGGGGCCCACTGCCCCACATCCGGGCTGTCGCCAGTCCCTGGCTGTGTATCTGCGTCCCAGCCCCCCTGGCTCCTCATCCCTGTCAGCTTCCCTATCCCAGCCTCTCCTGGCTGGCGTCATCCTTCTAGACACAGCTTCGTAAGTTTGCCATGTGCAGTGACCCTGTGTTGACACCGAGCCATGATACAAACTATGGGATTGTAATGAATCTCTAATTACCCACAGTACCTCAGAGAGTCGTCAGCCCTGCTGCTCAGCTATATTCCCCACCAATTTGGTCTTCACCAAGCATTCAGACTGCAGCCAAACTCTATGCCTGGAAACTGGGAGCCCCCACAGTCTCAGCCAAATGAGGCTGGCTCTGCAGGCTTCTGGGAATGACAGGATGATTTGCTCCCTTGTTATGAATCAGAGAGGGCGTTTGCACATGAATCACTTAGCTCTGCGTGGGGACCCTGTTCTCAACTTTTATTTAACCTAGTAGGTTAGGCTGAGTGGATGCTCAGGAACCCTAGGGTGATTGCCCTTGGGTGAGGTGGGGGCGGGGTAAACATTTTTAATTTCGTGGGATAATTCTGAAATCTTACTTCTTAACCTAAGCCCAAAAGGGACGTGATAACTTGTCTAGGTTTAATAAAATGACAAGCAGCAGATTTTTATTTTCCAATAGAAAATGTCATATCTTACCAGTGGGGAAAAATAGCTTCAGAAAAATGACAACAATAACATCCCCGCTCCCCCACTATGTGCTAGAAATTAAGCTAGAGGCTGTGTATACATTATATCTAATCTTGACTAAGACAAAATCACAATCGACCAGCAACAAAGACATTTACAAACCAGAAAACTGAGACTTGGACTAGTTAAGTAACTTGTTCAACTCATATCGCTAGGAAGTAGCAATTTGTCTTGTTCTGAGGCCTGGGCTTTCTAGGAATATTTAATACTTGGAACTTAAGAGAGATCACTGGTCTTAAAGGGAAGACGGTCTTTTAATTTACTATCAGATCTGAGTTGAAAAATTACTTCTGGTTTTCAAAATAAGTCATAGAATTTTTTTTTTTTTAAAGATTGAGTGAGATAATCAGCATGAAAATAATGACTTGAAAAAAGTTAGTAAAATACTTGAGAAAGTGCTCAACTAAGTCAAGAAACATTTCAATTCAGATATCCCTGATACAAGCATTAACTATTCTTTTCAATATTCAAATATCCCCTTGCATGAGACAAGTGCTGGGGACATAAACATGCATAAGACACTCTCCACCTTCAAGGAGCTCAGAGGGCATTATTGATGTTGTTCTTATTTCCCACATAATATAGTATTAAAAGTTATATTTATAAAGTAACGTATTTGAATTTTTTTAGGCCAGGTTACTAACTAATATTTCTCCAGTTTTTTAAAACCAAGGCTTACCATAGCACGAACGATGTCATACTGTTCAACTTGTGTGAGTTGAGGATGCCTATGGCCACTCGATATTCAAGTTATACCCAAGCAATGTGAAAAAATTTTTCAAGGAATAAATGTATATATTCCAAAGTTGTGTTTTAAAACAGAAATGAATGAGCCATAGAAAGTGGTCATGTAACTATGTTTCTGAAGCGAGTCTGTTTTCCTAGCATCAGGACATGATTTTAGTCCAGAGGCTGCTTGCAATCCAATTAGTTTCTGAATTCGCAAGTAATTTGTCCTTTCTCTTGTGCAACAAAGCTTTGTGATGGAGATAGTACTACTCTGTTCTTGAGACTTCCAGCCTTCTCCTACCACCTAGAATAGACAATAGAAAGTAACTTTACTCATAGGGAGCATTTTTCTAATTAAAATTTATAGTTCCTAAAACCAGAGTCTCTCAATCATGCCATCTCTCACCTCATCAATAAACTAATATGAAGTTTTAGCTGGAAGGGAATTTGGAGATTAATGTCTTCATTTTACAGATGAAGAAACTGATGCACAGAGAAGTGAGGAGACTTCAAAGACAAACTGAAAAAATCTGGTATACAGGATGCTGATGGAATATAAAGATGTTCTACCTGGGGTGAGAAGTTGGCATTACTCTGTTTTGAAGGTTTGCTCCCACTGTAATGTTTCCTGTATGTCCCTCTCAAGTCAGTGGCAGTCTCATTGTCTTTCTAAACAAGAACCACTTCCCAAGAAGTCTGTTAACATTTTGGAAATATAAGTTCAAGCAACAAGATAATTTAGGATGTGCCTATATGAATTGAATATAACATAGGGTTCCTAAAACCTTTCAAGCATTGTAGTTATTAATAGCTACAACTTACTGAGTACCTTTTGTACATCATGTATTATATATAGTGTATCACTCATTTTCACAGGCCAGAATCTATTATGAATCCCATTTTACAAACAAAGAAACAAGTGATGTTCCTACAGTCATGCAGATTGTAAGTGCAATCAAGTTTCATCCACTTCTAAAGATCAGGCTGCTCCACTCTCTGCCATCTGTGAACCCAAGCCCCAAAATAAACAGAGGAGAGTAGTCTTGCTCCATTTTCAAAGCACATAAAATTATTGTATCACGAATTTAAGGCTGGGAGGAAGTTTTACACATAACATCCTTAGCTGCGTCTCTCCACCTGCAAGGAGTCTCAACCTGAGTCATGGTCCCCTTTGTCTCACTACAGCCACTAAGTCAACAAAAGTATTCCTCTCTGGCTCAGGAAGAATGAAAGACGGGAGTTATGCCTCCAATGTCCACTTCCAGATCAGCCTTAAAGGAATAAGAAGTAAGCATTGAGTAGGGATCTTTCCAGGCAAAAATGTATCTTTAGTAATATTCCCTTGCCTGTTGTTATTATGTTTCTACTTGGCAGTTGAAACTGAACTCCAGAAAATACCTATTAAAATTTACCCATTGAGGCCAGCGGCAGTGGCTCATGCCTGATAACCCCAGCACTTTGGGAGGCCAAGGTGGGAAGATTGCCTGAGCCCAGGAGTTTGAGACCAGCCTTGACAACAAAGTAAGACTCTATCTCTACAAAAACTAAACATTAAAAACAATTAGCCAGGCATGGTGGTTCGTACTTGTGGATACTGGGAATAAAAAAAAAAACAAAACTTGTTACTGTTTCTTTGTGAAAAAATACTAATGTATCAAGAATATACAATTTTCAAATACATTTCATTGTGGTAGAGAGAGTTCTTACAGTTATTGATGTGGTTCTCAGATTTCTCACCCTCTCTTGTGATAAGATTGAGATAATCTGCCTAATTCTGGCCAATGGATCATATAAGTGAATTAGGCAGATTATCTCAATATCTCAATATCGCTTCTCCTCTGGGGTACATTGGAGGCTGAGGTGGCAAGATTGCTTGATGCCAGGAGGTTGAGGCTGCATGTTCATGCCACTGCATTCCAGCCTGGGTGACAGAGCGAGACCCTGTCTCAAAAAAGTCAAATAAAATTTACACATACAGCAAAAAGGCTTAAAGAGGATTGGCTGTTCCATTTTTGTTCTCTTCAACACCCACTTGGATCCGAAGTAGAGAGATAATGAACCTTTCTATAATTCTGCTGGACGACAAAAGAATACAGCTATATTGTTAAAGAAGTCAGATAACTGTCTAAAACAAGGCAGCAAACAGAAACCAGCCAATAGAATAGATGTGGGTGGGTTTTTCCAAGTCATGCAGTTGTGTGTAAAGTATTAGACGGCTTCGATGGATTTCCCCTGCATAGCTCAGTACCTTGCACTCATACTTAGAAAAACTTTTAAATAAGAAATTGAATTGATGTTTTCAGATGAAAGGGTAGTCTATTTGTGATTATAAAATTAGTAATCAGCATGCTTGGGAGCTTTTCTAGACAACAGAGTGGTGACCCTAAGCTTCTGGGTTCTAGAGCCAGATAGCCTAGGCTTGAATCCCAGTTGCATCACTTCAGCTATGTGACCATGGGTATATTCCTGACCTTTCTGATACTGTCTCAGCTTCTTCTGTAAAATCGGAATAAAAATAATACCCATTTCATGGAGTTATTGTGAGGATTAAGCGAATTTAATATATGTAAAACACTTTGAAAGGTGCATGGTACAAGGTATGTGCACGATAAATGTTCATTCTTAGAGCTTTTGTGTTTTGTTTTAAACAAGTCTTTAATAAAGCTAGTATATAGTGGAACTTGAACAAGAGGGAAAAAAGACATTTTGCATTAAGTATGCACTTTTAAAGCACTCTTCTGCTGCCTGCTGTTTCTTGGTGTTCATCTGGGTGTGAACATGGAACTCACTCTGCATAGACAGGAAAGTCACCATATTGCACTGGTGACTCTCATTAACACAAGTGTTTGGGAGTGGAGTCATCAGCTGGAATCGACTCAGTGAGATCCCAGGGGAGTCATAAGTCATAGCCCAGTTGCAATATTAGAAGGAATTACTTCTGGCATGTTTCCTGCCATTTGGTATTTGCAGAGTATTTTGTAATTTTCTGGTTACCCTTTGCCCACCTGCTTGTACCTAGAGAGATGACAAATCTTCCTTTGCTTAACAAATTCTCCTAAATTAATGGAGTAACTCAGAGTAAGAAATAAGAATGAACCTCAAAAGTTTTTCACTTTTATCCTCAAGTTTATTCCTGTGGTAAACCTGAAATAATTTAATCTTTGAGAGATCAACAGAAACAGGAGAATAATAATAATATTAATTATTGCTAATATGTGTTGAGTGTTTACATATAGTGTTACATATAGTATTCTAAGCATAATACTATGATGCAAATATTCTTATTCCTTCTATGAGAAGGAATGGCATGAGAAAACCAAGACATAGAGAGATTCAATATTTTGCCCCATTTGCATGGCTGCTGAGTGGTAGAGAATTCAAACCTAGACAGTCTCACTCTGGGGCCTGTGTTCTTCACTGCTGTGCCATAATAGAATCCTGCTTGAGTCCATGACCCAGTGAAGTAATTCAGACCTTTCTGCACTCTCTCTTTTGAATGAGAAAATAAATGATGAAGTTTGGCCTAAAATCATGTACCAACATGCAACAATGCAGAGGGGATCACTAGGACAAAGTGGCTATCTGAGAAGCTCTCTATCTATGTCTTTGGTGAATTTCTTACCATTTTGAGTCTTCCTTAGAAGATCAGGAACTTGATTTTTCTAAGACACTAGAAAGGATCCCATTTCTCAGGGCTTAGCTCATATTAAGTAGGCTTAGAAAGACTGGGAGGCAAATCAAACTGCCAAAATATTAATTTCTCCTAACATCAAAAAACATTTATTGAATGCCTAAGTATTGGTAATAAAATGGTAATTCTAAGAGTCTCAAATAAAATCCCTGCCCTCATGAATTTTACATTTCAAATGAGAGGAAAAGGTAATCAAAATATAAATGTCTGTAAATCAATCATACAAAATCAATTACTACTGAAGTGCTATGAAAAAAATAAAGCAGGAAAATAAACAAAGGGTAGAGGGATGCTACTTTAGATTGAGTGGATGGTGAAGGGCTTTTGTTTTGTTGTTGTTGTTGTTGTTTGTTCAGACAGTGTTTCGCTCTGTCACCAAGCTGGAGTGCAGTGGTATGATCTCAGCTCACTGCAACCTCCGCCTCCCGGGTTTGAGTGATTCTCCTGCCTCAGCCTCCCAAGTAGCTGCTAATTTTTGTATTTTTAGTAGAGATGGGGTTTCACCATGTTGGCCAGGATGGGCTCCATCTCTTGACCCCGTGATCCGCCTACCGCCTACCTCGGCCTCCCAAAGTTCTGGGATTATAGGCGTGAGCCACCATGCCCAACCAAAGGGCTTTCTAAGAGGATGATCTTTGAATAGAGACCTGGATGAAGTAAGGAAGCAAGCCAAGTGGATGTGAAAACAGTGTTCAGATAGTGGAAAGAGCAGGAACAAAGGTCCTGGGATGGAAATATGCTTGACATGTTTAAGAAACAGATACAAGACGAATATGATTGGCTTTCAATGGGCAAGTGAGGAGGACAGTGGTAAGATGAGGTAGAAGAGACAGTTAGGGGCCAGATCACAAAGGGCCTTATAAGGTCATAAGGTTATGATAAGGAATTTTGGATTTTATTCTAATATGACAGAAATTATTGGAGGGTTTTGAACAGGGGAGTGACATGCTCAGGTTTGCATATTAAAAGGACCACTTAAGCTACAAAACAGAGAATTGACTAAAGGTGGACAGAGTGACAATAAGAAAGCAAGATAGTACAGACTGCAAGGTCAGGTAAGAGATAATGGTATTCTGGAGCAAAACAGAAAATAGTAACAGGGGTAAGAAATAGTGCTATCTAAAATGCATTTTGAAGGATGAACTCCAAGTTGGGGAGTGGTGAATAGAGACGAATATTTGAGGAGAACCAACCAAAATTTTAGTTTTGAACATGATGGGTTTAGTAAGCCTGTTAGACATCGACATCAGAAGGCAGATTTTAAGCAGGGATTTGGATAGTCTGTAGTCTGTATTCTGTAAAGGAGAGTTTGAGACTAAAGGTAACAATTTGGAAGTCATCAGGATACAAGTGGTTTTCAAAGCCACCTGAATTGAATTGGATTGAATTGGATTCAATCCCTCAGAATGGTGAATGCAAAGACAGAAGTCCCACGAATTTAGCCTGAAACAACTCCAATTTAGAAGCAGAAAATAAGAAAGAGGGTAAAGCAAACAAGACTGAGGAAGACAGCCAATGAGACAGGAGAAAAGCCAGCAGCACACATTGTCCCCAAAACCAGAAGAAGAAAATGTTTCAAGATAGTAGGAGCATTAGTTATATTAAAATATTTGTGAGGAGTAGAATATGATAAGGAGTTGAGATTTGACTATTGAATTAAGCAACATGGGGGATATTTATGTCTTTGGGAAAAAGAACTCAGCTGAGTGGTGTGAAAGATAGCTTGGCTGGGATGGTAAGGAAGCAGGTTAGGTAAGGGAACAGGTAAGGTGAGGTAGCATCCAATAGACAATAGCATCCAATCAATTGAGTCAAATCACATTGGCCTAGATGTCTGTTTTATGAACCATTGTATGTTAATTTTGAGATTTAACTTCCAAGAGTCTTTTTGTTTCTACCACCTCCAGGTTTCTTGAAGGCACTTTGGTATGTCCATGTTGGCGCCAGATGTTAGTAGTGAGGCAGGTTGTATGCAAGTAGGAACAAGGGATATAGGGAAACTATACTCTCTGATCAACTTTGGTGTGAACCTAAGACTGCCACTAAAAAATAATGTATATTTAAAATTTTTTAAAAGTATAAACAGAACTGAATATTATTTCTTTGAAAAAATAAAAAGTTAATAATTTACCAGCAAAGCCAATGTAATAATACACATGAATAACATAGGAATAAAATAAATACTACTAGATGAAAATCTAGAGAAAATAAACAGAGTGTAGAGATGATAAAGCAGAGATTATAGAGATGAAAAATTAAATTTCAATTAAAAAGATAAAAATAGAAATCCAGATATATGAAAATCATTAGTATTTTCTTAAGTTAAAATTGTAAAAACTTGAGTTGATCTCCCAAATATCTGACACTTAAGCTTCTAAATAAACATGGGCAAATTAAGAATTCAAAAAAAGTTAGAAAATATTTTGAGCTGAATGATAACGAAACAAAAAGTATCAAAATTTATCAGATGCAGCTAAAGCAGTGCTTAGAGGAAATTTGTAGCTTACATTAGAAAATAAAAAGGTTTTAAAAATCTGTGATCTCAGTTTTCAAATTAAGAAACTACAAAAGGAAAACAAATTAAGCTTTAAAAGGAGAAAGGAAATAATATAGATTGGTGTAGAAATAAATAGAAAACAAAAACAATAAGGAATATGAACAAAAGCAAAAGTTGACTCTCTGTGAAGATTAATAAAATTGATAAACCTATAGCAAGACTAATCAAGAAAAAGATAAAATGAAAAGAGGGCATCAATTTAGATTCTAGAGACATTGAAAGAACAAAGGAATGCTAAGAATAGTTTTATGCCAATAAATTCAACAGTTTAGATTAAATGGAGCATTGTTGGGAGATACACAATTTTACCAAAACTGACACAAGAAGAAATAAAATCTGAATAGTCCCTAATCTATGTTTAAATTTGAATTTATAATTTTAAAAAAATTCTCACAAAGAAAACTCCAGATGCAGAGTTCGTTCCCATGAAAGAAATAATACTAATTTCATGCAAACTATTTCAAAACATAGAGATAGATTTTAGCAAAACCTGACAAAGACATCACAAAAAAAAATTGCAGGCAAATATCCTCCATAAACAAAGAAGCAAAAATTCTGAATAATATAATAGCAAATCAAATCCAGTAATATATAAAAGTAATAATGCATTATAACCAAGTGAAATTTATCCCAGGAATGCAGGTAGATTTAGCATTTAAAATCTATCAATATAATATACCACATTAACAGAAAAAGGAAAAAAAGTTAGCATTCCAAATAGATGTAGAAAAAAGTACTTAATAAAATTCAGCACTTATTCATGATGCAGACTTTCAGCAAACTAGAACTACAAGGCAAATTCTTCAATCCAATAAAGTGCATCTATGAAAAAAACCTCAGCTAACATCAACTTGATAAAAATTTGAAGTCTACTTCATAAGATCGGGAACAACACAAAGATGTCCATTCTCACCACTTAAATTAAAAAGTCACTTAAATTAAAAAGCACCACTTAAAACACCGCTTAACTTAAAAACATTGCAGTGGAGGTTTTGGAATTATAATAAGAAAAAAAAGGTAAAGGAAAGGAAGGAAAACTGAAGAAAGAAGTCAAATTGCCTTTATTTGTATACAACATGATTTTATATGTAAAAAACTCAAATAAAAAGGAACTACTACAACTAATAAGTGAACTTAGCAAGATTGTAGGATAACAAGCCAATATACTATAAGAATTCTATTTTTTATGTTCTAAAAGCAATAAGAAATGAAATTTTAAAAATGCCATTTGCTAAAGCATCAATATTTCAATATTCTTTGGAATAAATATAGCAAAATACATGAAGTCTTTATACTGAAAATTAAAATTTTCCTTAAAAAGTGGTCTAAATAATGGAGAGATACCATGTTCAAGGATTGGAGGACCCGAAATTACTAGATGACAATAGTAATTATAATTTCAATAGCACTAGATGGTAATATAAAATAACCTAGAGTATCTATGACGATGATAAAAACAGAACAACAAAATTGGAGGACTTACTATGATGCTAAGTGAGTAAGAGAGTATGTTATGGGCATAAGCATATTGGTATGTGTTATTAGTGTACATATCAAAAGAACAGAATAAAACATCCAAAGACAGGCTTCCGTAGGGGTGGTCAATTGATTTTTATCAAAGACATCAAGATAATTCAATAAGAAAAGGAAAGTCTTCTCAACAAATAGTTCTGGAACAACATGATATCCAAGGAGAAAAAAATGAACTTTGATTCTCTATCTCACATCTGCAAATAATAATAATTTGAGATAGGTTATAATCTGAGTGTAAATGCTAATATTACAAATCTGATAGAAGAACACATAGGAGAATATCCTGACAACCTTGAGGTAAGCAAAAGTTTCTTAGGATACAAGAAGTGTTAATTCAACAAATTTGACACATTGCATATCACCAAAATTTAAAACCTCTATACATCAAAAGACAAGATTAATAAAATAAAAAGACAAGCCACAAATTGGAAAAAATATATTTGTCATTTACATTTCTAACAAAGGACTCATATATATAAGATATAAATATCCATAAATCAACAGAAAAAAGACAACCAAATTTTAAAATGGGCAACAGACTTTAGCAGGTACTTCATAAAAGAAGATATATGAAAGACAAATACACCCATGAAAAGATACTTTAAATATTACTCATTAGGGACATGCAAAGTAAAATAACAAGCAGATATCACCACTTGCACACTCGAACAGCAAAAATTTTAAAAAATGAAATACTATATATCGACAAAAAAGTATTACGCAGGAATTCTCATACATTGTTGGTGAAATGTAAAATAGTATAACTACTTTGGAAAATTGTATGGCTATGTCTTATCAAGTTTATCATTCACCTGCTCTATGACTCAGGAATTCCACTCTAGCTTTTTCTTTAAGGAAAAAGGAAAACAGATTCACAAACAGATTTGTACAGAAATTTTCACAGCGAAAGTATTTCTAATAGCCCAAAATGGAAATGGTGGAAACGTCCATTAAAGGAAAATAGATAAACAAATTATAGAATATTTATACAATGGAATACTACTCAGAAATAAGAAGGAACAAACTATTAACACACGAAGCAATATGGAGGAATATAAAGAATATATTTGAGAGAAAGAATCCACATTCTGCATAAAAGAAAAGAGCAGGCATAAGTCTGTTTATATGAAATTCAAGAACAAACAAGACTAGTCTATGGGTTAGAAATCAGAAGAAAAATGTTTCTCTGAGGTACAGGGCAGGATTCCCTGGAAAGTGGCATCGAAGAACTGTTTGCTGAGATTAAATATTCTATATCTTTATGGATGCTGATTAGGTAGGTTTGCACATTTCTCAAACTTCTCAAACCATCTGTACATTTGTATATATAAATTTTAAGGCCAGGCACGGTGGCTCACGCCTGTAATCCCAGCACTTTGGGAGGCCGAGATGGGACGATCACGAGGTCAGGAGATCGAGACCATCCTGGCTAACAAGATGAAACCCCGTCTCTCCTAAAAATACAAAAATTAGCTGAGAATGGTGGCGGGCACCTGTAGTCCCAGCTACTCGGGAGGCTGAGACAGGAGAATGGCGAGAACCCGGGAGGCGGAGCTTGCAGTGGGCCGAGATTGCACCACTGCACTCCGTCCTCTGCGACTGAGTGAGACTCCGTCTCAAAAAAAAAAAAAATTAATACCCTAAAAATTAAAAATTGTACAAGTAGGCAAAAATAACACATTCTAGAGAAGAAAGAAGTGATAAGTCTGATTCAATTATTGAAAAGCTGAAAGGTTCTAAAACAATGGAAAAAAATGAATCTGCAGTTCAAAATCTTCTTAAAAACAAATTACCACACTCTTTCTGAATAGAAAAAAACAGGCTTTGAGATGTGTGTGATCTCGACAAGAACAGATCAGACAAGGACAATTTTAAAAAGTTAAATTACAGGCTGAGTTCACCTTTGAACTTCAATGTAAAAACCCTAAAGGAAATGTTATCAAACCAAGTCTAATGATTTTTAGAAAGATGCTATTTTATGGCAGGTTGAATGTAATGTGAGTTAAACACAGGAAAATCTCTTATTGTAATTTACTGTGTAAACGGGCTAAAAAAAATTCCATGTAGTAATTTCAATAGAGGCAAATAGAATCATCTTATCTTCCTAGGAACAAATAAAAAGATACTCAATTTTACTAATAATCAAGGAAATATAAGTTAAGAAAAGATATATCATTTTACAATTTTTTTTTTCTCAAAATTAAAAATGCCAAGGTTGACTAGAATGTGGATCAAAGGGAACATAGCCCTGCTGACAAAGTGCAAATTGATACATTCATTTTGGGGGAACAGCTGATGTTGTCTACAGAACTAGGCTCACTCTTTGGCCCAGCAATTCCATTTCTAAGTATATATTGAGAAACAAAAGAAATAGAAATTTCTTTTGTTTCTCTTGTTTCTGACAAGAGAAAGAAATAAACGGCATCTAGATAAGAAAAGAAGTCAAACTATCTCTATTTGTACACGACGTGATTCTATACCTAGAAAACCCCATAGTCTCTGCCCAGAGACTCCTGAAACTGATAAATGACTTCAGTAAAGTTTCAGGATACAAAATCAATATACAAAAATCAGTAGTATTTCTATACACCAAACATCCAAGTTAAGAGCCAAATCAAGAATGCAATACTGTTCACAATAGCCACAGAAAGAATAAAACACCTAGGAACACAGAAACGAGGGAGGTGAAAGACCTCTATAATAAGAATTACAGAACACTGTTGAAAGAAATCAGAACAATACAAACAAATTGGGAAAACATCCCATGCTCATGGATAGGAAGAATCAATATTGTTAAAAAGGCCATACTGCCCAAAGTAATTGACAGATCCAGTGCTATTCCTGTCAAACTATCAACGATAATTTTCACAGAATTAGAAAAAACTATTCTAAAGTTCTTATGAAATCAAAAAAGATCCCAAATAGCCAAAGAAATCTTAAGCAAAAAGAATAAAGCCAGAGGCATCACACTACCTGAGTTCAAACTATACTACAAGGCTGCAGTAACCAAAATAGTATATGGTATTGGTGCAAAAACAGACATATAGACCAATGGAACAGAATAGAGCACTAAGAAGTAAAGCCACACACCTAGAGCCATTTGATTTTCAACAAAGTCAACAATAACAAGCAATGAGGAAATAACTCCCTATTCAATAAATGGTGTTGGGATAGCAGGCTAGCCATATGCAGAAGATTGAAACTGGATCCCTTCCTTTAACCATATGTAAAAATCAACTCAAGATGGATTAAAACTTAAATGTGAAACTATAAAACTATGAAAACCCTAGAAAATAACCTAGAAAATGTCATTCTGGACATGAGCCGTGGCAAAGATTTCATGACAAAAACTCCAACAGCAATCGCAACAAAACCAAAAATTGACAAATGGGGACTAATTTCTAATTCTGCACAACAGAGTAAACAGACAGATGCACAGTTTGTCAGATGGTAGTTTGCAAATATTTTCTCACTAGAATGGGAGAAAAGACTTGCAAACGATGCATCTGATAAAGGTCTGATATCCGGAATCTATAGGAAACTTAAATTAAGAAGCAAAAACAAATAATTCCACTAAAAAATGTGCAATGGACATGAACAGACACTTCTTAAGAGAAGACATGCATGTGGCCAACAAGTCTATGAAAAAATGCTCCACATCACTAATCATCAGAGAAATGCAAATCAAAACCATAGTGAGACACCATCTCACACCCGTCAAAATGGTTATTACTGAAAAGTCAAAAATAGCAGATGCTGGCAAGGAAGCGGAAGAAAGGGGACATTTATACCCTGCTGGTGGGAATGTAAATTAGTTCAGACATTGTGGAAAGCAGTTTGAATATTTCTCAAAGAACTTAAAACTACCATTCAACCCAGCAATCTCATTACTAGGTAAATACCGAAAGGAATATAAATTGTGCTTCCATAAAGACACATGTATGTGTTTGTTCATTTATATACCTAAAGAAATATAAATTGTTCTACCATAAATACACATCTACATGTTTGTTCATTTATATACCTAAAGGAATATAAATTGTTCTACCATAAATACACATCTACATGTTTGTTCATTTATATACCTAAAGGAATATAAATTGTTCTACCATAAAGACACATGTACGTGTTTGTTCATTGCAGCACTTTTCACAATAGCAAAGACATGAACTCAATCTAGATGCCCATCAATGGTGAAATATGGTACACATACACCATACACCACTGAATACTACACAGTCATAAAAAAGAACAAAATCATGTTCTTTGCAGCAACATGAATGGAGCTGAAGGCCATTGTCCTAAGCAAATTAACACAGGAAGAGAAAAACCAAACACTATATGTTCTCATTCATAAGTGGGAGCTAGTCATTGAGTACACGCAGACAAAAACCAAAGGGAACAATAGACTCCAGGACCTACTTGAGGATGGAGGTGGGAGAAGAGTGAGAATCGAAAAACTACCTGTCCATATATTGGGTACTGTGCTCATTACCTGGGTAATGAAATAAGCTGTACACCAAACTTCCATGACATGCAATTAATTTACCCATGAAACAAACCTGCACATGTACCTCTTGAACCTAAAATAAAAGTTGGAAAAAAAAAGCTGCTGAACACAAACACAAGTACACGTGTACACATGGCACCTACACTTTGAAGTCAGTTTAATTAGACAGGATTTTTTAAAACAGTTTTAAACCTAGAAAAGATAGGCCTATCATGACCAAGCACTGACCAGTGGATGAACTATCTACTTGCAGATTTACCTAATGATAATTTTGCTATTAAGATGATAAAGAGTAACATACATAAGCCGTACAAAACCAGCTGAACCCATTAGGTCTTGAATATAATCATGTTTCATAGCAATCACATCTTACAAGTTCTTTGCTCCTTTGGTTGACTTTTTTTTTTTTCCATCTGACATTTTTGCCTGTCAACGAATAATGCTCACTCATTGCTGCCTCTGGCCCATTAATTTTGCTTAGCTCTCTTTGAAATTTTGGACAACATGCTTCTCAGGTGATTGCAATATGAGTCAAGTAGAAAAAGAGGTTGTCAGCAGTCCCAGTGAGGTCCTAAGGCTTGGCAGTGGGTCTCATGCAGAGCCTGATGCTGTCACCGCGTCAATCAGCCCTGGAGCACACTGTTATTATCACAACCAGTCATTCCAGACTGCAATCACAACAGGAGAGAAGAAAGCCTTCTCTTCACAACTGACTGCAAGCAGCTTGATCCCTGTAACCTTGAAAAGTACAGGAATGTCACAGGTAGGAGTTTCCCTGCGACACATCTACATCTCCTTTCTTCCCACTACATTGACCCCTCCTTCACTCAAATCTTCATTCTTCTCAAATTGGAAGATAGTCATGAATGAGACTGTGTGAGCACAACAATCTGGCTACAAGCCAAAAGGACAAACTAAAGGTATCACAGAGGTGAAGGAAAGGTATAATTTTGGAGTGCTACAGAAGAAAAATCCAGAGGCAGAGGCTTCAATCTCTGGGGGCACCTGACAGTGCTCTTTGTGAATGAAAACTGATTGCTAGCTTCAACTAGTGATTCGTAGCAGGGCCCATTTCTGGACAAAATTAAAAAGAATGTGAAGATCGTCATCTTTTTTGCCACTTGCATTCATGCCCTTCTTTCCATTCTTTTACAAGGACCTTTTCCCTAAGTTCCCTAATTACCCAACTGGCCCTTGATGCATGCTTATGTTGGAAAGAATCATCCAATATATCACACAAATATTTAAGGGACTGCTATGGTTTACTGTGATGCTTTTTCTGGAGAATTTGGATTTGAATGGAGGATACGATCTCAATTCAGAGAAATTAAGGCTTGACTGGGGACTGTTTGCTCCTCTTGATCCAGAATCAATTGCGGCTTAGTCAGTCTAGAGCTAGAAGTCATTTCCTCATATGTTGGTGAGAATAGCATGTGAACAAGGCTCATTTAAAGCTAATAACAATTATAGCCATAGCTGCTAGTTATTTAATACCTACTCCACTTACCAGATGCTTTTATCAGTTATTTCATTCAGTCATCACAATAACAATATTAAATAGATACTGTTATTTCCATTTTATTGGTAAGGAAACTGACAAGTAATTCTAAGCCACTAAGCATTAGAGCTAGTAAAGGGCTGAGGGGGACTTTGAAAAACCTGGAGCTCTCCATTATAGAACAACATCTCAAGAAGCAAAACTTCAGTTAAGTTCTGAAATTAAATATTAATAGTTTTACTGGATTTCTTTTTTTATCACTTTTATTTTAGGTTCAGGGATACACGTGCAGGTTTGTTATATAGGTAAACTGTGTGTCACAGGGGTTTGGCATACAGATTATTTCATCACTCAGATAATACACATAGTACCCAATAGGCATTTTTTTTTATCCTCTCTCTCCTCTCATCTTTCACTCTCAAGTAGGTCCCAGTGTATGTTGTTCCCCTCTATGTGTCCATGTGTTCTCGTTGTTTAGGTCACACTTTTAAATGAGAACATGCAGTATTTGGTTTTCTGTTCCTGTGTTAGTTTCCTTAGAACAGTAGCCTCTAGCTCCATCTATGTGCTGCAAAGAACATGATTTTATTCTTTTTTATGGCTGTGTAGTGTTCCATGGCGTTTGGTGTATATTTACCACATTTTCACTATTGATGGGCATCTAGATTTAGTTCATGTCTTTGCTATTGTGAAAAGTGCTGCAATGAACAAACACATACATGTGTCTTAATGGTAGAACAACTTATATTCCTTTCGGTAAATACCCGGTAATGAAACTGCTGGGTCAAATGGTAGTTTCAAGTTCTATGAGTAGTCTTCAAACTGCTTTCCACAATGGCTGAACTAATTTACATTCCCACCAGCAGTGTATAAGTGTTCCCTTGTCTCTGCAACCTTGTCAGCATCTGTTATTTCTTGACTTTTTAATAATAGCCATTCTGACTAGTATGAGATAGTATCTCATTGTGGTTTTGATTTGTATTTCTCTGATGATTAGTGTTGTGGAGCATTTTTTATATGCTTGTTGGTCACATGTATGTCTACTTTTGAGAAGTGTCTGTTCATATCCTTTGCACATTTAGTAGGGCTGTTTGCTTTTTTCACTTGTTATTTAAGTTTCTTATAGATTCTTGATATTAAACTTTTGTCAGATGCATAGTTTGCAAATATTTTCTCCCATTCTATAGGTTGTGTGTTTGCTTTGTTGATACTTTCTTTTGCTGTGGAGATGCCATTTAGTTTAATTAGGCTCCATTGCTCAATTTTTGATTTTGTTGCAATTGCTTTTGGAGTCTTCACATGTAATCCTTGCTAGGTCCTATGTCTCGAGTGGTGTTTCCTGTGTTATCTTCCAGGGTTTTTAGTGTCTGATGTTTTACGTTTAAGTTTCTAATCCATCTTGAGTTAATTTTTGTATATGCAGTTTCAATCTTCTGCATATAGCTAGCCAATTATCCCAACATCATTTATTGAATAGGGGTCCTTTCCCATTGCTTGTTTTTGTTGGCTTTATCAGAGATCAGATGGTTGTAGGTGTGTGACATTATTTCTGGGCTTTCAATTCGGTTCCATTGGTCTCTGTGTCTGTTTTTGTACCAATACCATGCTGTGTTGACTACTGTAGCCTTATAATATAGCTTGATGTCAGGATACTGAATTTCTAATGTAGCAGTATAATACAATTATGACACTGAAAAAGATTAGTAGAACATATTACCTGCTTTATCCACCTACCCCAAAGGAACACTGTGATGATTCAAGAACTTCTTCAAACGCCTGAGCCTTCTTCTAAGAAGACCACATATTAGAATACATCTCTGTTTCATGTTTTTTTTAAGATCATATTCCTAGACATGGGTAATAAAGAAAATGTCCACGCATTCTAAAAAGAAGAAATATTGGCCAAGGTAATTTATAGATTCAATGCCATCCCCATCAAGCTACCAATGACTTTCTTCACAGAATTGGAAAAAACTACCTTAAAGTTCACATGGAA
>NW_012115655.1:456401-517906 GCF_000951035.1 Colobus angolensis palliatus
ATAAAAGTCAAAGCTGAAAGGAAAATGACTGCCAACATGGAATTTTATTACTGGTGCAAATAATCTTCTAGAAAGAAGGTAAAATAAAAATGATTTCAGACAAACAAAACCTAAGAGAATCCATAGTCATCAAGTCTAAACTAAAAGAAATACCAAATTAAGTTCTTTTGGCAAAATAGAAATTATTTCAGATGGAAGTATGGTAATGCATGAAGGGATGAGAAGCACTGGAAAATGGCAAACATGCTGCTGATACTAAATAAAACTTGATTACTTGGTTGTTTAAAAAAAAGAAGAAGAAATAATATATATAATATTCTTTGACTAAAATGCAAACATTAACAAGATCAAAAACCAAAAAGGATTTTTCACCTAGAAATTAAAACACATGTTATTAAATAACACTTAGGTCAAGAATATTATATTGAGGAGAAAACCCAGACTCCAAAAGTATATATTGTATGATTTTATTTATATAAAGTTAGCAAGCAAACAAATGCATAGTAATAAAGATTAGAATAATGACCAGGCACAGTGGCTCACGCCTGTAATCCCTGCACTTTGGGAGGCCAAGGTGGGCAGATCACTTGAGGTCAGGAGTTCAAGACCAGCCTGGTCAACATGGTGAAACCCCATCTCTACTAAAAATACAAAAAAATTAGCCAGGCATGGCATGCACCTGTCAGCTACTCAGGAGGCTGAGGCCTGGTAATCGCTTGAACCTGGGAGGCAGGTAGAGGTTGCAGTGAGCTGAGATTCCATCATTACATTCCAGCCTGGATGACAAAGCAAGACTCCGTCGGAAAAAAAAAAAAAAAAAAAAAAATTAGAATAGTGGTTACCTTTGAACATTGACTGCAAGTGGGCACAAATAAACTTTCTGGGGTGTAAAATAGTCTAAATCTTGATCTAAATGAAGGTTGCATAGATCTGAAAGCTTTCCAAGCTGTACTATGAAAATCTGTGCATTTTAATATATATAAATTTTACCTCAATTTAAGTAAATCAACTAAAATAACTCATTACACTAAAAATTAGAAGAAAAATTGTATTATCACTTCACAGTTACAGAAAAAGAATTTAATAAAATTCATGATCTGTTCATTTAAAAAAACTAGGAATAAGAGGAAACCTCCTCAATCTGATATAGGGTGTCATAAAACAAAAAACCATACTACTATAAACTGAATACTTAACGTCGAAGTACAAAAACTTTCCTCTAAGATCAAAAATAAAGGAAAGGTGCTTGTTATCTCAACTTCTACTCGATATCATACTAGAGAGAGCAATAGAGCTCTGTCCTTATTTGCAAGTGAACGACTACTGTGCATGAAAAAAAACCAAAATAATTTAGAGATAAATTATTATATTTAATAAATGCATTTAGCAAGATCTCAATACCCAATCAATTTACAAAAATTAACTGTATTTTATATGTAAATAGAACTATTAGAGAACTAAATTTTAAAATAGCATTTACAAAAACTTTAAATACCTTGGAATAAATCTAAGAAAATCTAATATGCACGAAACTTTAGAGAACTCTTTTTTTTTTTTTAAATAATTTCAACTTTTCTTTTATATTTAAGTGGTACATATGGAGGTTTGTTGGTTTGTTACCTAGGTATGTTGTGTGATGCTAGCACTAAAGGTATGATGAATGCCTTCTCTCAAGTACTGAGCATAGTACCCAAGAGGTAGTTTCCCAGTCCTTCCTCCCCCGCTTTCCTCCCCACTCTAGTAGTCCCCAGTTTCTGTAGTCACAATCTCTTATGACCTGGAGTACTCAGTGTTTAGCTTCTATTTATGAGTGTGAACATGTAGTATTTGCTTTTCTGTTCCTGCATTAATTCACTTAGGATAATGGCCTCCAGCTGCAGCCATGTTGCTGCAAAGGAACAGGTTTGGGGTTTTCTTATGGCTGTGTAGTATTCTATGGTGTACATGTACTACATTTTCTTTATCTAATCCATGATTGATAGGCACCTAGGTTGATTCCATGTCTTTGCTTCTGTGAGTAGTGCTATGATGAACATGCAAGTGCCTGTCTTTTTGGTAGAACAATTTATTTTCTTTAGGATATATGCCCAGTAATGGGATTGCTGGGTTGAAAGGTAGTTCCATTTTGAATTCTTTAAGAAATATCCAAGCTGCTTTCCACAGTGGCTGAGCTAATTTACCTTCCCACTAACAGTGCCTAAGTGTCCCCTTTTCTCCATAGCCTTGCCAGCCTCTGTTGTTTTTTAACTTTTTAATAATAGCCATGCTGATTGGTATGAGATGGTATCTCATTGTGGTTTGGATTTAAATTTCTCTGATGATTAGTGATGTGGAACATTTTTTCATATGTTTGTTGGCTGTTTGTATGTCTTATTTTGGGAAGTATCTGTTCATGTCCTTTGCCCATTTTTAATGGGGTTATATGTTTTTTGCTTGTTGAATTGTTTAACTTCCTTACAGATTCGGGACATTAAACCTTTGTCAGATGCATAGTTTACAAACATTTTCTCCCATTCTGTAGGTTGCTATTTACTCTGTTGGTAGTTTATTTTGCTGTGCAGAAGGTCTTTAGTTTAATTTGGTCCCACTTGTCAATTTGGGTTTTGTTGCAATTGCTTTTGAGGACTTAATCATGTATTCTTTCCCAAGGCTCATGCCCAGAGTGGTGTTTCCTAAGCTGTCTTCCAGAAGTCTAGAAGTTCGAGGTCTTACATTTAAGTCTTTAATCCATCTTGAGTTAATTTTTGTATATGTTGAAAGGTAGGGGCCCAGTTTCATTCTTCTGCATATGGCTAGTCAGCTATCCCAGCACCATTTATTGAATAAGGAGTCTTTTCCTCATTCCTTATTTTTTTCAACTTTGTCAAAGATCAGATGTCTGTAGGTATGTGGCTTTATTTCTGGATTCTCAGAACACTAGGTATTGTAAACGTATTAGTTCTTCCCCAAATCAATTGCTAAATTCAATGCAACTACAATAAAAATCCCAGCAAAGTTTTTTGGGGGGATTGAGGGAAATTGACAAGTTTTTAAAATTAATTTTTGAAATGCAATCAACACGGCCAGGCACAGTGACTCATGCCTGTAATCCCAGCACTTTGGGAGTCCACGGCGGAAGGATTGCCTGAGCCCGGGAGTTTGTGGCTGCAGTGAGCTATGATCGCACAACTACCCTCTAACCTGTGTGACACAACAAGACCCTGTTCCTAAAAAAAAAAGAAGAAAAAAATTGCAAAGAACCAAGAACAGAAAAAACAGTTTTGAAGAATACATTTGGAGACTCAACACCACTGAATATCATGCTTTATTAATTAAGACAACGTGGCACTAGCATAAGCTTAGGCAAATGGACCAGTGAAGCAGAAAAGGCAGTACTGAAATAGATTCTGACATACACACGTGATTTATGACAGAGGTGCCATTGCAGAATTGTTGGTAAAAGAGAATTGGCAACATGTAATGGTGGATCAATTAACTACCCATGCAGAAAAGAATTAATCTTGATTCCCAAATGTGTAATGTAAAGAATCAACTCTAGATGGTTAGCAGATCTGAAAGGGAAATTTAGAATATGACATACGAGAATACTGCATGATCTCATCGTAGGCAAAGGTTGATCAAACAGGAAAATAAAAGCAATAACCATAAAGGAAAAATTATGAATTGGATTATATAAAACTTAAGAACTCCTGCTCATCAAAAGACTCATTTAGAGAGTTAAAAGGCAAGACACAGAGCAGGAGCCAATATTTGCAATACATACATTTGACAAAGCATCAGAACATGTAAAAAATTTCTTTAATATAAAGAACATATAAAGAATTCTTTTCCTTTTAATAAGACAGACAATCCAATACAAACATGGGCAAAGGACTTGAACAGGCATTTCACAAAGATAAACTCTAAACAGATAATAAAATGTGAAAAAAATGTTCATTCATCATCAGGAAAGTGCAAATCTAAAACTACAATAATCAAATTTAAGAAGATTGATAATACCAAGTTTAGGTGGAGCAATAGAAACTCTGACACACTGTTTGGGGGACCATAAATTGGAACAATCACTTTGAAAAACAGTTTGGAAGTATCTACCAAAGCTGAACACATGACATGATACATTGTCCAGCAAATCATCTCATGGGTATATACCACCCAGAAGTGTGTATATATGTACCAGAAAGTATGTATAAGAATGTTCATAGTAGTGTTATTCCTAATTGTCACTCACTGGAAACAATCTATATGTTAATCAACAGATCAGATATTAAATTTTGGTATATTAATAAATGGAATTTCATTCAGCAATGAAAATGAATAAACTTCTTACATGCTACAACATGGAAGAATCTTACAAGTGTAAGGTTAAGTGAAAGAAAGTAGCACAAAAGAGAAGCAAGACTATAATTTCACTTATATAGAGTTGGCGCACAGGTGAAATAAACCTGTAGGTTTGAAAGTCAGATAGTGGTACCCTCTGGGGAGTACAGAAGCCGTAGTGACTGTGAGGGAACAGAGTAGGGTTTCTTAATGTTCTATTTCCATGGATGCTCTATTTCTTGATATGTTAGGGGTTACACAGGTATGTTCACTTCGTGAAAATTCACTGATATGTATACTTAATGATTTGTTCTCTTTTAGTATATTATACTTCAGTAGAAAAAGTATTAAAAAGGAAAAACATTGAGAGTATGAATATGCAAAATTAATAAGTGGAAAATAGTTATCAAAATGAAGGAGACTGTTTTAAAAGTAGGACTACTTTGCACAACTCAATACAAATAAATTTGAAAAGCTAGATAAAATAGGTTATTTTCTAGAAAAATGCAACGTACCCTAATAGAAACATATAATCTAAACATCCTAATTACTGAGAAAGGAAGAAAGAAAAGAAAGGGAAATGATACAACTGTATACATGAAAAATGCAAAAGAACAAATAAGAAATCTATTTTGAACAATAGCAGAATTTAGTACAATAGCAGTTTACAAAGTCATCATGCAAAAATCAATAGCCTTCATCGGTACAAACACAACAGCTAGAATATGCAGTAGAAGACATCTTATAGGATGACCAAAAAGGAAAATAAATACCCAGAAGTAAACTTGACTAGAAAATGTCTCAAATTCATGTGAGGAAAACTACAAAACATCCCCCCAAAATAAAAAAAAAATAGAGATGAACAAATGGAAAGACATACTGTGGTTTTAGAGTATAAAGCTCAATATTCTGAAGATGTCAATTGTTGTTCAGTACAATATTTAAATGCAATGTGATTTTAATAAAATACCATCATGCTTTTCTCAGGAGCTGAACAAAATGATTATAAATATTATTTGGAAGAACAATAACCTGGAAAGCCCTGAAAAAGAGGAACAATGGGGTTGGGGATAGGGGAAGAGTAGTCTAGCCTTATTAAATATTAAAATATAAAGTTTCTATAAGTAAACCATTATGGTAGGAATAGACTGACCAGTGAACAAAGCAGAAAATTCGGAAATAAATCCAATGCATTTGGAAATGTACATGAAAAAGGCAGCATCTCAGATCAATGGGTAAAAGATATACTTCCTAATAAAAAGTATTGGGATAAGTAGAGAACCACATGGAAAAAGATAGTATTGGATCCATTCTTCATACCACACACAAAAGTAAAATCAAATGTAGCAGAATTAAATGTTAAACTCTAATGAAACCGTGCAAGTCCTAGAAATAAGATTTGAAAAAAACATGGGATAATTTCTCTTTAATTTGGGAAGAAGGCTACTTTCCAAACTATGATTTGACCAGAAGAAAAAAGGGAAAAACTGATACATTTAATAATACATAATTTTAAAAAATTGAATACAAAATACACATGATAAGCAAAGTAAAAAGTCGAACAGCAAACTGAATAAAACAGTTGCAACTTGTGTCACAAAGAGTTAGTAATTAAATATATAGAACACTTCTAAAAACTGAGAAGTCAAAGGTACAAAATCCTATAGAAAAATAGGATAGAGATAAAAGCAAACATTTTAGTCAAAAAGAAACATAGCCAGGTGCAGTGGCTCAAACCAGATTCTAGTGACTGGTGAGGGTCTCACTCTGTCACCCAGGCTGGAGTGCAGTGGTGCAATTATAGCTTACTGTAACCTCGAACTCCTGGGCTCAAGTGATCCTTCCACTTAAGCCTCCTTAGTAGTTAGGACTACAGGTGTGAGCCACTACACCCAGCTAATTTTTAAGAAATTTTTTTTGTAGAGACAGAATCTCACTATGTCATCCAGGCTGATCTTGAACTCCCAGCCTCAGGCAATCGTTCCAACTCACTTCCCAAAGCTCTGGGATTACAGGTGAACCACCATGCTTGGAGATTGGCAGTAAATGTTCTAACACATTTACCCTTTGATATAAAAATGCTACTTATGAAACTCTATCACAAATATCCACTAGCAAAATATAAAGACATTCAAATGCATCAAATTCACAAAACCATTCATTAAAATGGTTTATTAAAAAATTCATAAATGCAAAATACTGTAAACAACCCAGATCACTAGGGAAAAGATAAATAAGTTTTGGCACATCCACAGAGTGGCATATTAAAGAGGAATATGGAGTATCTCTATACACTAATATAGAATGATATCTAGTGCATAATGCTAGGCAAAAAAGGTAAGTTGGGGAAGTGTATAGTAAAATATGTGTGTGTGTGTGTGTGTGTGTGTGTGTGTGTGTGTTATATTAGCTGCTTACCTAGTTTGGTGGCATAACCACACAGAATGGAAATGTCCCAAGTAACTTTAAAATGCACTATTTTGAATATTTACCCCTAGTGGAATACTTGGCCCTCCTTGTTTGTGGTTTCTGTATCCATACAGTCAACTAAACACAGATCAAAAATACTCAGAAAAAAATTGTCTGTACTGAACAGGTACAGACTTATTTTTCTTGTCATTATTCCCTAAACAGTACAGTGTTACAACTGATTACATATCATGTACATCGTATTAGGTATTATAAATAATCTAGAGATGATTTAAAGTATATGGAAGGATGTACATAGGTTATACAAATACCATGCCATTTTATATAGAAGATTTGAGCATCCTCAGATTTTAGTACTCCATGGAGGTCCTGGAATTGGTTCCCCTGAAATACTAAGAGACAACTGTATATTCTAAGGACCAAAAAAAAATGGCAAATACAACTTAAACTATTTTCAGTGATCATATTGTTGGTTGTAGTGTTCAAATTATTTTTCTGATTCTGTTGTATATTTACCGTGGAGTAAAGAAAGTAAGTATATTAGTGCTGCTCAGAATCAGGAAGGTTTGTGTGGAACAAAGGAATGCAGATATAAGAAGACTTTCAATAAAAAGTCTATAGTCCTGAATTTGACCTGGAAATAGTGTGAAATCATGATGTGTTTTGCCATAAAAAAAATTCTTATTCCTTAGTTCTGTCCACTGGAAAAGCCTAGAAGCAATGGCCAATCCAGAAGCAATAGCCACCCCCACCATCCAGATGGTGATCTTCACACACTACTTCCCTTTCAAAAGATCCAGTGCTCCTTGGAAAAATGGCTGATCCCAGATGTGGGTCAAGAAATATATGCCATCTTGTCACACAAGAATAAGAAAAACATGATTAAGACTATTCGAACTTTGTCAAATGGACGCAACAGCCAGCTTGAAAAGGCCCCTACTAGCTAATGATAGAATAATTTGAGGAGCAATACAATAATACAATATCTAAAATGAATCAAAACTTACCAAGTACGTTTGAATTCATAAGTTGATAATGACACTTCAAAAAATTCATTAGTTATGTTTGGAAAATGTTAGAGATCTAATTCATTATTTTCAAAACTGGTTAATACAGAAAAAGAATTAAGGATTTATTCTTCCTTAATTGTGCTAACTATGCCACAAGGTAAATACATAGCTGATAAAGAATGCTTCTGTAGAGAAGTATTCAAGCTAGTAAATGAAGAAAGAATAATAGAATAGTGCATTCTGAAGCTCTTAATGAATTAATGGATCAAGGCAATGATCATTAATGGCTGTTAACATCTCAAAAAGAGAGACAACCAGACATTATATGCCTCCTGATGGATGTACACAATGTCACTTGTAAAATATTCTTACTAAAAAAAGTCAAGCCTGAGTCTGATCAAGCATCTATATCACACTACTAATTCATGGAAAATAAAAGGAAAATAAAGCATTCTTAATACCAAGGGGATATGAACAGCCAAATCCATAGATGAAAAACTATAGGACAAACCTCAACAAATAAATGATAAGAAGAAAAAGATAGAGAACAGATATATTAAGTATGCCTTAAGAGATACGTTATTCAATTGCAATGTATGGGCCTTATTTGGATTCTAATTTAAGCAAACAATGTGCAAAACAGTCATGAAATCTTTGACCAGGTATCAAGGATATTGTTAACTTTGGTACGATATTATGGTTATGTTTAAAGAAAGAGTCCTGATTTTTTTTTGGAGATACATATTAAAATATTTACAGATGAAATAATAAGCACCTGAAATTGCTTTAAAAGAACACAGCTAGGGTACCAAACAAGTAGAGATGAAACAAGATTGACCATAAATTGGTAACTTTTGAATCCGAGTGATGAGTACCTCAGAGTTCATTATAACATTCTCTCAACTTGTTTAGATTTGAAATTCTTCATAACAAATTTTAAAAGTTCAAAACATCATTATTCCTTTTCATTCATCCATGCATTCATTCAAAATATATTGAGTAACTACTAAGGATTTGAAAAGGAACAAAAACCTTTGGATTTACATAAATCTGGAGGAAAAATTGACATATTAATACAAAATAGAAAAAATAAGGGCGGAATTCTTTTCAATAAAGATATCTTCCTCTTCTCCATTCAGGTCACAATAAAGGCATTAGATCTTATCAGAGCCAAGATAAACTCCTTTGGCGTTGCCATTCGCCCTCTCCTCATCTAAAACAATATGTTCTTGGATGAGTCTCTGGGAGGCAAACTTCACTCTATCCCTACGTAAATTAATAAAGTAAGTGAGCCTGTGTTCATCAGCCTCAGAACACCCCTTTCAGGGCCTTTTGTTAGCTCCACGCAGATGTCCTACCACAGCCCTGCCCTCCCCCACTCCATCAACTTGCCTGCCAGTGGAATATGTTACCTTTATAGGTGTGTTTGATTAAGCAGTCATTGCACTGTATTAAATGTTATGATATGTATTCAATACATTCAAAAGATATGTATTTTGAAATACACATAGGTATGTGATTTCCACACAGAATATTAATTACTGTGGTTTTTAAATTAAGATTCTTCCTAGAACATCTGATATAATTATAGGCACTCTGACCAACATTTCAATTAGTCCTAGTTATGATTTATCTTTCATAGTATATTCTAAAAGAATAAGTTACTTCTCTCCAAAGAATTCAGCTTGAATTAATCATTTTTATATCATCTCACTTTTTTATGTTCTCTTTTTTTAAAAAACTAAACACTAGTTCTGTAAAACAAGGTACACATTAAAGAAGATTTAAAAGATTTGAAACGGACCTTTTAGAGAAGAAAACAATGAGACCTAGGTCAAATTTCATAAAGAAAAGGACAGGAGGATTGCTTCACAAACAAAAGAATCAAATTACACATTGATGCAAGGTGGCTCTTGTCTGCTTTACGTATCAGGAAAGGGTTTGCAGAACATTGGACATCACACATGAAATGTGTCAAGTACAGAATTAGGAAAGTTAAAACAGCAGTATGCATATTGTATCCATATAAATAGATATGTACACATGTTTATTCATGTGGATATGTATAAATATAACCAGAGAATGTTTTGAAATCATTGTTCCGATGATTCAGCATAGGAGGTCAGAGAGGAAGGCGAGCATAGCATCCAAATGCATTGATAGTCTCTTGGCCAATGTGGAACAGGAATGACAATGTACTCTAGTTTAAATACAAATAATAGGCTGATGTGTAAAAAACATAAGGAAAAACTTTTGGCATAGATGTTTAAGATGTATGTGTGTGTTAAATTATGAAATATTTATTGCAGTTATTCCCAGGCTTTAGTGAGACCAAAGATGAATATAAGAAAATGTTTAAACAGTGACGTTGGCATATGGATACCAACTTGCTCTTTTTTCAAGTAAATACACTTTAAATTTGCATCTGCTGTTTTTTTCATTTTATTCAAAATGATATTTTAATGAAAAAAGTAGAAAAGACATAATTTTTTAACAGAAAAAGAAAACAGTCCCTTCTCTAATCACATAGACAGTCTAATGACAGGTATCAGTCTGGATAACATTTTAGCAGAGCTGGTTTTTCTTTTCTTAAACTCTTAAAATTCAAATTTTATAAATAACCTATAAGCACAATGCTGAAAACTTGAAAAAGCAGAGAAAATCACTAAGAAAAAAAATAGCTCGAATCTCCCATCCCAAGATAACCACAACTTGGTATGCATGCACGTGGCATTTTTAATAGGCAACTGATAATTTTTATAAATCATAAAGCTATTATTCTGTACTATTCTTGTATTTTTTATGTAGCACCATATCGTGAATATTTCTCGAGTATATATTCTTCCACAATATGATTTTTCACAACTGAATACTATTATATTTACATAAACATAGAATCATGTACTTATCCCCTAATTGTTGGACATTTGTGGTATTTTTTCCCTTTTTTTCTATGGTAAGCAATACTCAGATTCCCTGGGGTCTCTTCAGGTGCTGTAAGAAGAGATCTGCTTCACAGGATATCTCTTCTCCTCACCCCCATTCATGTAGAATCTCAGTCTCTGACATCCCTAAGGGTCCCTAGGGTTGGATGTTAATGTTCACTAACAGGCTGGCTCGATCTGGGCTAATGATTCTTGTCAGTATTCTCTGGGCACATTGGTATCCTCTGGAAACCACTGGTGTCCTCAACAAGCTATAAATGATCTACATTCTGTTTCATACTTGGCGGAAGCCTAACTCTCATCTTATCTTTTGTTTCATTTTGTTTTAGAGGGATTCAGACCACACATTGTTGCTTATCCCACAAGGCTCCTCATGAAAATAATTTCTTCAGCTTCTGCCTGCAGGCCGTCTTTCCGCAGACACCAGACGCTAAAGCTTGGTTTAGTCAGGGGGGGCAGACAAAAATGTGGTTCCAGAGGCCCTGCTTCCTCAGGCTCACCCAGACAGTGGCTAAATGCCCCCTAGGCATAGGCAGGACTCCTGCTGTGAGGAAAATTTTGGGCCGCCTTCTCTTTCTCTCTCTTTCCCTGGAATAAATTCCTAAAAGTGACTGTGTATGTTTTCAAAGGCTTTGTATGTTTTTCTGGGCTAAATTATGCCTCCCCGCCTCAGATTCAAATACTGAAGCCCTAACCCCCAGTACCTCAGAATGTGACTGTATTTGGAGATAGGACATTTAAAGAGGTAATTACATTAAAATGAGGCTGGTAGGGTGGGTCCTAATCCAATCTGACTGTTGTCCTTAGAGAGGAAATTTTGACCCAGAAAGAGAGAGACACCAGGGATTCACACAAACTGCGCAAAGACCATGTACGGACGCAGTGAGAGGGGAGCCATCTGCAAGCCAGGGCGAGAGGCCTCTGGAGAAACCAAACCCGCTGCTCTTTGGGCTTCCAGCGTTCAGAACTGTGAGAAGTAAATTTTTGTCGTTAAAGCCTCTCAGTCTGTGGTACTTTGTTAGGACAGCCCTAGCAAACTAATACAAATGTATGCTCCAGAATTGGGCACACCGCATTGTACTTCTCATATTATTTTCTTCTTTAATTGTTGCCAGGAAATGGCAGAATGTCAAATCTGGAAGGATTTGCGGATCCAGGCGCACCACCAACAAGCGGTACTCACTGGAATTGCTCGCACAGCTTCTCAACATAAAAGTCCTGAAGCCCCAGCTGGACTGACTGAATCAGTCCTCAGGGATGGGGCCCAAATTTGTGTATTTACAAAACCTTTCCCCAGAATTTACAGGACGTCCAATGAAAAAGATCACTGACAGCTCTCACTAAAAAGTGAGATTGGAAAAAAAAAAAATGGTATCATCTCTAAATAGTGACTGAGCAGTCAGCTTTGTTGAGAATCCTTTCCAGTAAATTACACCACCTCCTTCTCTAGGTAAAGCGAAGTGCTTGTACCTGTCTCCAGTTCACATCATAAGGATTTCTCATCAGCCCACCCTTAGGACTTTCCTCACCCTGAGGTGATGATTACGATAATGAATATGCGGATAATGATCATCATAGGAGCTGCCATACATTGAGCACCTTCAGGCTAATCACTCTGAAAAGAGATTTGCATAAATAACTCATTAGTCCTTACAAAACCCTGAGAGGTTTGTTATTATTTCAGTTTTTCAGGTGAGTAAATGAAGGCTCAGAATTAGGTTCATGACAGTATCAGAAACAAAGTACATCCTTGACTTGGAACCCCAAGCTCTTGGCCATTTGAAGTAAACCAGGATTCTTTTCACATGACTCAAAAAGAAAATCTTAGTTTCTAAAGGAATCTCAGGAAAAGAGAGTCATATCTCAAAACCTGGGTGGGCATACCTGTGTTGTCCACATGGAATGAGACAATCTGTGGGAGAGCAGGAATAGATTTAGACCCACTCATTGGAGAGGACAGGTACTGAGGGCAGGTATTGAGAGGCAGCCCAGGCCATAGGAAACACATTATATTCAAAGTTCTTGACAGCACCTGAAAGATGATAAGTCCTTGCAAGCTGGAGCATAGGGTCCAACAGTAATGAGGTGAAGCCTCTATCGGTGAAGAGAGCCTGGAAGTGACAACTGGAAGTCTGTCACCACCAGTATGGCTCAGGTGAAGAATTTGGGGGAAGTAGCATGAAGGAGAGGGAATGTAGAAAACTGGGTTTGAATTCTATCCCTTTTGGCTACATGGTTTTGGGTAAGTTCCTTAGCTCCACTAAGCCCTGTTTTCTCCTTTGTAAAAAGAGAATGACAGCCTCGTTGGTGATGGGAAAAACTAAAGGCAGTATGACTACAGGAAGGGCACAGCCTTTAGTGGTCAATGTAGAAAGAATAGGTTATTATACTTGGAGTTTGAATTGACCAAAGCAATGCTGACTCTCATTGTGTAAAAACTGTGGGACAGGTTGTCAGCACTGGGATTTCACTCAGAGCAAAAGGCAGATGTCAAGAGATCATCATCAAGGCACAGGTAGAAGTAGACTGGCTACAAGAATGGCCTATTTCAGAATCACGGAATGTTTGGACTAGGAGCAGCCTACAGGTGAGGGTCAGAGTGTGTGTGTGTAGGGGAAAGGGGAGGGACTGGAAGCATAAGACAGAAAAAAAAAAAAAGGGCAAAAATGTGACCCATAAAATCTATATTATCCCACCATTCCTAATAGGACATATTTAGATACAGGAGCTCATCACTTAAGCAACCCTGGCGTTAGGACCGAAAGCACTTCCTTTGAAATCAGATGGAGCCAAATGTAAATTTTTATTTAACCTATCAGCCTGGTTTTTTTTCTCGATGTTCTTCCCTTCACATCCAGGCTTTAGCTCTTTAGTCACTTATTCATAGTTTCATGCACAGGTGCTTTTCCACTGTATGTGTACACGTTTTAAAGTCCAGATTCTGTAAAGTTTCACGCTAGGCTTTTGTCAAAAAGCACACTTTTTGTCTTCCTAATTAAGAATATTTAATGGCTACATTGCCAGAATTTCACTTTTGAAAGCTTCTCGATAGGAAGAGTACCTATGATATAATGGGAACTCAAGGAAGAATATATTAAAATGAATAAATGAACCAACAAGTGACTAGATGGATGCAGTATCAAACCACATATGCATTCAGAACAGGGTAGGAGAGAGGAGGAGTCAGATTTATGTCTTTTTGGACATTTTGAAATATAGCTCCCCAAGCTCGAGATTTTATTTGACCTGCCTTTCCTTAACTTGTAGGAATACACGTGACCCTTTTCTTCCAAGATTTCTGTCACTTCCATTTCTACAGCTCTTTCCCTCTTGCTTCCTTCATCTTTTCACTAAATTAAGAAGTTGGCTGAGAGAAGGTTTGGAATGAGTTACACTTTTTATAATTGAAGAAAACAACATTTTACAGATCTTTAAAAAATATAATAGGCCAGGCACATTGGCTCATGCCTGTAATCCCAGCAATTTGGAAGGCCGACATGGGCAGATCACAAGGCCAGGAGTTCGAGATCAGCCTGGCCAATATGGCAAAACCCTATCTCTACTAAAAATAAAAAAATCAGCCGGGCGTGGTGGCGGGCGCCTGTAATCCCAGCTACTTGGGAGGCTGAGGCAGGAGAATAGCATGAACCCATGAGGTGGAGCTTGCGATGAGCCGAGATCCCGCCAGTGCACTCCAGCCTGGGTGACAGAGCGAGACTCCATCTCAAAAAAAAAAAAAAGATAAAGTAGAGAAAGCATTGTTATTATTGGGATTAAATTAGTATGTTATCTGTTTCTGGCATATAGTTCAGAGAAATTCCTGGTTTGGGAATACAGAAGAGGTAGTCAGAGGAAAGGTGCTTGGGGTAGTGAGCTTCTTTCACAGCACTGAGCAAGCAGTAAGGGCTACGCTCATCCCAGCTCTCTCATAATATCTCTCCAATGAATTTCTTGTCATTACAGGCAGTCCTTTATGCAATCTGTGATTCTGTATGTCACACACTAGAGTGAAACAAAGACCAGCTAAATGCCGTAAACCATCCAGAAGCGTTTTTGTTCCTCTAAGGAGACCAACAAATCTATTCTTACTGGTATTCCTGTTAAACCCTTATAAATACTGGTTAGTCCTCCATGGCCATTTAAGAGACTTTTATATGGTTTTTGAAATGCTCACCAGCCATATTGCTTTTATCTTTTTTTTTCCTTTATTGATTTTTCTCCTTAAGACTTTAATTCACTCTTCTGCAGTTGCTACAGTCAAGAGAGAAATTCTGCAGATCACATAGAGATAACATTCCAACCCAGACTGGGTCACACCATCTCACATAAGAATACCAGCGTCCTGCAGATAACCGGTCCTTTCCTGCTTTTCAAGCCCTTTTGGTCTCTCTTTTCATTTTTTTTCTCTCCTTTAGTATTTGAGACTTAATCTTTCTTCAGTCTTATTCTTCATGCTGAGCTCATCTGAAATGTACCAATAATTGCTACCAGCTAAATCTGGTTTCATCATTCTGAAAATTCCTCATTGAAAGCAGCCCTGTGGAATAGGAATCTGATCATTTCTACAAGTTAAAGTGACATTTGGCATGTAGCTTTACCAATACACTATCATGTATGTATAGATAATTCCTGAGTGGGTTTGGTTATATTTCTAAGAGGTACGGGCATATAAAATTTAGCTAAATGCTTCAGCAAAATATCATTTAATTCTATTAAAGTATCATCTAAGTGGCAACATTTTAAAAAACCATAGGGCAACTAATCCTTTATGGAGTTTAATATTCTGCTGAAAAGCATCTTTAGCTTTGATTGCTAAGTAGACCAAGTCTTGGATACACTAGGAGAATGACTGCCTGATCTACTTCATCCTCCAGACATTGTGTCTATTAAATTCAACAAATATTTTCTGAGTTCCTACAACGTGCTAGCTACTACATGAATATAGAGTTAAAAAAGGTATTGAATATAAAAGAGTCAAACTCACACTTAATATGTATGTATTGTAAGCACATATATGTTTGTTGCAGCATTATTCACAATAGCGAAGACATGGACTCAACCTAAATGTCCATCAATGATAGATTGGACAAAGAAAATGTGGTGTATATATATACCATGGAATAGTACACAGCCATAAAAAGAACAAGATCATGTCCTGTGCAGGAACATGAGTGGAGCTGGAGGCCATTATTCTTAGCAAATGAACACAGGAACAGAAAACCAAATACTACATGTTCTCACTTTTAAGTGGGAGCTAAATGATGAGAACACATGGACACATAGAGGGGTACAACACACACTGGGGCCCACCAGTAGGTGGAGGGTGGAAGGAGGGAGAGGATCAGGAAAAATAATGAATGGGTACGAGGTTCAATACCTGGGTGATGAAATAATCTGTATGACAAACCCCCATGACACAAATTTACCTATATAACAAACCTGCACATGTACCCCTGAACTTAAGATGAAAGTAAAAAAAAAAAAAAAATACAAACAAACAAATGATATGAGAAACACATATTTTAAAATATATACTGTGACTGACTCTATCTGGAGGATCAGGGAAGGTTTCCTGAAGGAGGTAACGTTTACAATTTTAGATTAAAATATCTTCAGGTAAGACCATTAATTCGTTCCTATACAAGTTCTGCCTTTATCCTTCAGGCTGAAGAAATCATCAATATCAGTGTGACATGAAATCACTTACAGTCCTGTAATTTATAAAGGTACTGGCAACATTTCACAACTCGTTGCAATTATCTTCACAATATCATTGAATATTAAAGACAAGAGAGGCACAAGGCACGCCTGAAAAAAAAAAGTGAAGTTGATTTTAGAGCTTCCTTTCCTTTCTCCTGGTATCTTGTTTTCTCCCCTAGCCCACTGGCATCAACCTTGTGTCTTAATCCAGCTATGCCCTGCTAAGTGCTAATTGCTAAGTTAAGCATGAATTCCTATCCTTTCACATGTTTGAAATTTAATTGGGAAAGGCGAGTCCTATTTGCTGGGAAACGCGGAATAGTAAAGCTAGAGCGGTGGAATGATTGACATTAGGGTTGATATCTGGAGAAGTGAGAGCCATCTAGGTCTCTTCCAAGGACTGAATAATGTACAAATCCATGGCACTGTATAGTCAAAATATTACTGGGATAGATATTTCCATTCCAGTTAAAGGGTACACTGGTTTTTCTCGAGGTCACAGAACAGAAATATGGAGTTGCCAGGAATCTGTCTCTTCGCTTCTCTGTTCTAAACTCCCTTAGACCATCCTACATTAGCTCTTAGTATTTATTATTCATTTATTTTATTAATTAAAACAGTTCAGTTAATAACAATATACACTTGTGTCGTGATTTGTAGTTTACCCTCCTGATTTCATGTGATCTCATTTAATCCTCAAAAACAACCAAAGGATAAAACTGAGGCACTGAGGGGTGGAGAGACTTGTCCGAGACCACACAGCTGTTGGCAGGGCTGGCACTGGCCTGGCATGTGAGGGCCTGGGGTCTGTAACCTCTCTCCTGCCAGGGAGGAAGCTACCAATGTATTTGGGCTCAGCACGCTCCTACAGCTGTCCACTGCGCGCTCAGTTGAAGAAGTCATTCTCCCAGACAGAGGGAGCTCTTCTGTGGTTAAGGATATAAAAAGAGCTGTGTTCTAAGGCCAGCATTTTTCCCCAGTTCCTCTCAAGGTCCATTCAGAGCCTAACGTCGCATTTCTGGAGCCCAAGCACTTTAACTGTTATTATTTTGGGGTTTATTTTTTTGTTTGTAAAAAGAGTCCGGGACATGTTGCATATTTATGACCCCAAAATAGGAAGTGTGTGATGCCCACTCGACCGCAATGAATTCCAAGGCATAAAGGCCCCAGAATCTCTGGATACAAGAAGTCCTCACTCTGCCATCCCTTCCTGAGTGGTGTTAGTGGACTTCCTATGTGATCCCGAGGCGGAGTCAGCTGGTGTAAGAGTTGGCAATCAGCTCTGCTCCATAAACGGCATTCACTTAGGAAGCACGACTGGCGGCTTCATGCGATTGGAGAGAAAAGGGGAGAGGGGGAGGTGAAGAGAGGAGGAGCAGCCCTCGGCAGAATTCCAAGTTCCGTGGCACTGGCCCCACGGAACTCTGGAAACAAGAATCAGGCTTGGACTGCGCAGGTTCCAAGTCACAGGGCTTCCATGGCTGGCAAGCGTCGAGCCGGAAATTCAGTTGAATAGAGCCCTAAATGTTTTTTTGTTTGACATTCATGCTTAACAGAAAATGATGAATCCATTAGCAACTCCTTCCGTTGCCAAAAGAAACAGACTTGCACTTGTAGATTGCTTTCATTCTGCGCTATCAAGCCTCTGCATGTGCTGCTTTCTCAAAGCTGACAGTCATCTATCATTTTTAAATGGGTTTAGAGGTACAGTCGTCTTTGTCTGAAGTGTGTGGATGTGTCAGCGTGAATGTGACTCATTAAAACAGACTGACCCAAACAGTTTAAATGGGATTCACAGTAGGGGGAAAATGTTTTATTTGAGGTTTGTTTGGAATTATTTTGAAGTTTGTCACTAATTTTGAAAAACAATGGGCTCATTTTCCTAACTTCTTTTTCTTCCCTGAGATGTGTCTAAGAGAACAAATAGCTATATTATGCACTGTCTCAAAAACATGCTCTTTGGAAATGAAAAAAGATTCTAGGATTATGAAATGTCGAGAGTTCCCTTGTGCTCTAGAACATTTCACATACTTAAATGACTTCGTGAAACTCCCCCAAGTTTCTCTCTCTCTCCTCAAACCCTTATCCCCAATCCATAAATGACATCTTTGAACATAATCTTTAGACCCGTTTTTCATCATTTCTATTAGCCTTTCAAGGAATGCCTTTTGAAGTCGAAGATTTAACATATGGATTAAATCTTCCATAAAATGGGTTTAAATATTAAGAGAAAAACACCTGGCTGTATGCATCTGGGTCACAGGACATTGTATTGTTTTAAATGCTTCAAGATGTTCAATAAAATTGAATATGGCCAAACTCATCTCCAGTGTGGGCCTGTGGGCCCTCAACCCTGTTTCCTAATGGCTCTTTCTCTCTCTCTCATCTCACATCAGTATGAAGTTCCTAAAGCAATAATAGAAGGGCCAATAGCAGAAATTAAGCTCCAAGAAGATTTATATATATCAATGAAGACAAAATTAATTTATTAAGAGTTTCATGGCAATTAGTATAATTGATCTTCCAAGTTTTCTCTGTGGGTACAGAGGGAGATATTCAAAATGTTTAATACCTACAAGTCATGGGCACAACCAAGCAGAACAGACACTGTGGCAGGGTCCTGGAAGCCCCTTGCTGGAAGCAAGAGATTAATGGAGCCCCAGTATTGACATCAAGGAAGCTGGGACAGTGTGTTGGGTCAGGAGGCACTGAGAATAGTGGTTATTTATTAACCCTTAGAGACAAATTTCAGTATTTTAATATGCAGCTGTACCAGTGTGTATTGGCTGAATTCCAGCCATACTTTTACTCCTTCACTGCATAAACTCCTAGGATTTGAGAAAACAAAAGCAGGAATACCTCCTTGTGTTTGAGCATTGCTGTATAGCTTCCCACTTTTTTTCACGTACAACCCCAAATAAACTGAGTGTCTTCTAAGGCATCAAGCATATTCAAGCTGTTCCCATAGGAACGAATTGTTGTTAAAAGTGAGGAATGAGGATTAAAACATTTAAAAGGGTAAAACAGTAATTACGGTATTATTTAAACATTTTTAAAATAAGCATAGTTTCTTAGTCTTCACCCCTTTTTACCCAGAAGACTTCTGAAGTTTTAGCACTGCAAGGCACATTTGTAGAATAAAATATGTAGAATGTGTATTTAACTTATGTCATATCTTTCCTTTAAGGAACTAAAATCAGTTGTCATAATGATTTGACTTAATTAACCAATTCAGTCATACCTTGCCACCACCACCACTCCCAAAAAAAGGTAATTCAAGGCAAATATTATGGTATCCATTTGCACTGGAAATGCAAAAAAATGCAATCTTTAAGATCCTAAGCCTCTAGCCAACCAAAGACCAGCTCAAATTCAGCTCTTGCATCCAAGACTGCTTTGACTGAGTTATTAAGTGATCCCACAACAAGTAACATCTATGTAGGAAGAAGGGGAAATGTGAGCACTCTAAGACCTCATCCTTTAAGGAAGTATAATTGGATGTCTCTTGTGTAACTTAGGCCATTTCAGAACTTAAGATAAATACACATCAAATATAAGAGGGGAAAAGAGGAACACATTGCTTTTATTCCACTGGCAGAAAGAAAAAACAGTTTCTATTGAAATACACACAAATACATTTTAAAACATTTATGAAAGAAAATACAGAAAGACCAAATGGGATGGATTCCCTCTAAAGTTACTGAGAACTAAAATGTAGCAATTTATTTCCAGTTTTCGCAGACAACACGCACTATAGCAGGAAAATGCCTTTCTGTTCTAAACTCCTATATTCAAGTCTAAAATATTTTATTTAAACTATCAATTTATGTGCTACATACAACTATATCCTCAATATTTATTTTAAATATTATATATACTTTATAAAATATTTCGGTACAGTTACTGAAACTACAACCACATGCATTTTATTGAATATCGAAAGATAAAATGCAGGCTTTGGAGTCAGACTGTGTGAGTCTGTATTCTAGTGTGACCACTTTGTGACTCTTTAACCTTGGACAAACTTCTGTCTCTGGCCCCAGCTCATAGAACAGATCTATTAACATCACGTGGTGAGGTGACGAGGACTAAATAAGATATGTTTGTAAAGTTCCAGCATACTGGATGGTAGAGAGTAGATTTTTGGGGTTCCTCCCTCTCACTGATACATCTTTCTTTTTCTCAGTGAACATTTACTTTTAGCAATCAAAGACATTAATGATTGAATATCTGGTCTTTCTACTGCAAGGTTAGAATTTCTTCAAGAAACAATGCCAATGCAACTTCAGGAATACCTGACCCCTCCTCCTGTTTTTAACCACTCAGAATCTGTCTCCATCCTGGACTATGTGTAGTTCCCAGTATCATATTTTCTGATGGTCTTAGAACTTAAGCTACCATTCCCTGCCACACTGATACCACCTTGCTGATTACTTAACCAAGTGATTCCTTTCAGGTGGAAGAGATGTACCCAGGACCTCTGTAGAAGCAGGCACAAGCTACCAAAATTTCCCACTTTATTTATTTTGAGTTTGGAATGAGCAACTACTAGGAAAGGAAGAAAATTTTCAAATAAAATAAAATTTTATAAATTATTTATAAAATCACATTCATTTAAAAGCTAATTCTACCCTTGACTGAATTGCAAATAGAACTGAAATCTTTCTTGGTTCTCATATTATACCTTTCCTTTGCTGGTTTAGGCATTTGTGACCTTTGGCTTTATTAATTTATTCAGAAAGTATGTATTGAGTACCTACTATGTGCTGGATACTGAGTAATTTAGACACAATTTGTGAATTGTGTCTTCTTCAAGTCAAGTCTGCCTTATTCCAGTCTTGTGGTTCTCAAACTTTAGTGTGCAACAGAATCACCCGGAGTGATTTGAACGCATTGATTATAGACTACTCCTGCAGGGTCTGATTTAGGAGGTCTGTGTAGGGGTCTGAGAATTCACATTTTTAACCTATGGATTCTGGTCTAGGAAACACTTTGAGATCACTTTCTATATTGTTTCTAATCCATTTGCCATAACGATCACATGCATTAACCTCCTAAAATATAATGTCACTCTATAGAGTAAAAACCCTGTTTGGTTCTCCAATCCATAAAATAAAGCCTTATCAAAACCTTCAGGATATGCCATTCAAGGTTGTTACTTTTCTAGCCTCTCCTTCTGATGATGATTACACATGACAAAATACTCTCCACTGTACTGTTCCTTTCTTAGTTAAGTTTAATGCTATGCCTATCAAACATTATATTGACCCTTTTGGTTCTTTGGAAGCTAAAAGTTTTGAACTTTTCATTTATTAAACAAAAGAAGAGAAAGGGTATCTATTGGCTTTTGTAAGTATATTGGCTCAGTGGGCACACAAAGCAATCCTTTAGTAGTAGAAAGAAGTAATAGCATGATGGAAGGGAACCCTGCCAAGAAGGCCTAAATACTGAAAAAATGTCTTTAAAAATATAGATTTAAATTGAAGAAGTATCTGATAACACCAGTCACTTTACTCATCAATAGGCTGTTTTTGTTTTACAATTATGTGTCTGAAGATAGTAGCAGGAAAAGAGACATCACTGTGCAAACATTAATATCTCACACAACTGCATCAAAGAGAAAAAATGGAACACTAGCTTTCATTTTCATTCAGTGATATTAACCTAAAATAACTTACTGTAGTTTTGTTTGAATTCACCAGGTAAAGTTTTAGTATGTGGTAATGACTACGAAGGAACATTCAAAGTATTATACCTATTTGTGTTGACACACTTTGTGAGAAATGGTGTTTGAAATACGCACTGAAATAAAGCATCTCCAAATAACTTGAATAAAAACCCCGGTATCATAAAGAGACAAACTATGCTATTGGATTATTAAACTCATCTAATTTGGGAGAACTGAAGGTAGAAGAGGAAATGGGAAGGAGAGAGAGAGAGGTTATACATGGACAGATAAAATCATGAATAGTAAATACAATTTTTCTCCCTTTCTCTGAAAACTTGTTGTGTTCATAGTTGTTATTTTTTGAAGACATCTTATCTATGGGCAAGCTTCTACTTTTTCACTGCAGAGAGGTGGAAAAATATTAGTAATAAAGACAAGCTTAATAAAAGTGCTTTGGAGTGTTTGCGTGTGCATGCATGTGCATAGGAGGCTGGGGCAATGGTGGGAGGCAAGCCTAAGCTTCTGTTCTGTTCAATATGATACCTATTTTTGTTTTGTTTTATTTTTATTGATTGTTCATTTGCTTTTTAAAAACCTTTGTTTGACATTATTCATAGAAGGCCCAGGAGCGTGTCCCTACATTTTCGGCTAAAGAGCCATAGGATGACTGGGTGGTTTTCCAGTTCCTCCTCCTATGGCAGCCAGCAAACTGGCCGTACTCAGGCTATCCACCACTGCTGAGGTCTTGAACAGGCTCTGGAAGAAACAGTTGTCTAGAGGGATTTGTGACAACTACAACCAAACAGCACGTCTGTAAGATTAGTGAATGAATTCCACTGAATGACATCTGATGACCACCATGTGTTCAAACCATTGGAAAGACAGCTTGAAAAGACAAGCCTAAAATTAAACTTTTTTATGATTATCCATATTAAACACACACATACGAAACAGCAATCATATGCATAGATCCTTTAGTAGTGGCCTGGTACGTGCAAAGAACACTGGATCTGGAGTCAGGCACACTTGGGTTTGAATCCCAGCCTTAGAGCTGAAACTATGGATGTATTCTCTACCTCTGTTAACTGTAAAACAAAAGTGGTGCTGTGTTGCAAGTAAGTATACTAACACACATAGTAAAAAATACCTGGAACAGAGTCCGGCAGACAGTAGGAACATAGCAATTAACAACAGTAGCAGTAGAACAAGAAATGATTTGATAATTTTTTTTCAAAATAGGGTCTCATTCCTGGATTGCAGTGGCATTTTCATAGCTCACTGCAGCCTCGAACTTGTGGGGTCAAGCAATCTTCCCACCACAGCCTCCAAAGTAGCAAAAAATTTAGGTGCATGCCACCATGCCTGCCTAATTAAAAAAAAATTTTTTTTTGTAGAGGCAAGGTCTCACTACATTGCCCAGGATGGTCTCAAACTTCTGGACTCAAGCAGTCCTCCTGCTTCAGCCTCCCAAAGTGCTGAGATTACAGGTATAAACCACTGCACCTAACCTGACTTGAACTTTTATATATAGCTTTCCTTGGAGGTCAGTCCAAGGGTGGAACTAAATCTGGAATACACTTCTAACTTCACACACAAACTTTTACGTTAAGATTGTTTAATGCATACTTGCTGTATAAAGGAAAGAATGAATGAGACAAAAATAATCTTACTTCTCTAAAGATGATCAGGTTGACAGAATAAAAGTTTTCTCAACAGGTGCTCTGCCAGATGTATCAATAAATGTTTTTCAAACACTTACTAGGTGCAAGACACTGTTCTTAGAGCAAAGAAAGATGACTAAGAATTATATTAACTTTATAAACACAGTGGCTTAACCTCACCAATTGTGGCTTCAGATAGAATTACCCACAGTGCCCAAGCTTCACCTCAGATCAATAAAATTAGAACCTCTGGGAATGGGATTCAGACATCAGCATTTTTCTATATTCCTGTGGTGATCCAATATGTAGGCAGATTGAGAAGGAATGGTCTAGGAGCTATGTGGGGAGATAAGATGAATGTGGGTGAATGATAATAATGTGAAAGATAAAGGAGTATTAGTGGAAAAATAAGTATCAGAAGAATTAGAAAGCATCTAACAGCAAGAGTATCTATACAGAGATTTTAAGAAAGAGTCAGCATTTGAGCAAAGTTTCCAAAGATGCTGGATTAACACAGGTGAAACATGGACAGACATGAGGTCCATGGCAGTGGGGTGGCAATATACCATGTGAAAAAACAGGAGATACCAGTAGTGTCTTGAATATGTAAAGAATAATGATGGACTCAGCTTTATTTCTAAACTTTCATTTGCACACAACAACCCTGCCCCTGCCACATTTAAGTTTAGTTTTACAACTATTTGGACAATCCTAAAGCCCAAATTTCTGGATTTTTTTTTCCTTTAGATCTTAAGTTCAAAGAACATAGACATCATTCAACAACTCTTAGATATTTTTATTTTATATCCTAACAAAGGATTTGATGTGACTTACAATTTTATAGCACTTGTAAAGTAGCAATCATTTTGAGGCAGAACAGAAATCACCTAGGATAAAAAGCATTATTGTGTCAGGAAGCTACAACGATATTGTTTCTGATATTGAGTATTAAATATAGCCCTGAGACTCCTGGCAGTCAATGCAACAAGGGAAATGTGAAGCCTTACTCTCTTATAAAGGAAGGTATGTAGTTTATTTGAAAGGGAAATACTATCTTATTGCTAAAGTCTGGGAGGAATGTATTATATATGGAAAGAACATTGCATAACATAATGAAAAATACCTTTAATTCTCTTGTTCATCCACAACTTGGAGAACTTCGCTGATTTCAACTCATGCTGAGACTAAGGTCTCTCTAAGATGAATTTTTAATTCACCTTCGTTTGCTGAGATTAATGAGACCAAAATGATGTGCCCATTCTATTTAGAGAAATGTATACCTGCTACAATCGCTCAACATGGGAGAAAATACCAGCACTGATCTTTCCACTTTCTAGCTTTGTTGATGTCTTAGCATACACAATCTGCAAACCTTGTATTTTAATTCCTCTTTGGTGCCAAGTACAATGCTTAAAGAATCATTTGCCCACCTATATTGTTCCAAATGCATCACATGCTTAAAAGGAAACATGGTTAGTAAAACCCTCTTGAAATTTAAGGCATTTGAAGGAGTTATATTCTTAAGGCATTAATTCATCATATTAAGGTATATAAGCAAATTCTTATAAGCTTTCACATGCCCAATTTGGCAAGGGATCATCCATATGAATAGTCCTTTGTTTTCACTCCAATGATGTGTACAGGTTTTCACAGAACTCAAATTGATTCTAGCAATTATTTAAAATTCCTCAGAAATGCCTTAAATCTCGTATCTTCATTTCTGAGTAGGGACAATGCCAAAATGCCAACAGCTGAGTACTTTTAGATTAAAGGCAACATCCCTTTTGACAGCCTTTCACACAGATCCCGGCAAACAGCAGTTCATATAAATCACACACATCTAGCGTCTCGCTTTATATGACCTGATGGGGAAATCCTGTGGTTGACTAGTGGAAGATACGAAGCTGGGCAATAATTTCTTGAGACTGCTTCAAAGCCAGTCCTGCTCAAAAACGATGCTACATGCAACAGGTCATGTTTTAAGTAGACGGTTGTACATTGAGGTCTATAATTGCATTGCCTTGTAAGATCACATATCAACTTTTTTGACACTTTTAATTATAGCTATAGCAGCAAATTATCTCATAGCTATCTACATGTCTACATTTTTAAAGTATTGCCCTTTATTTGATAAATCCTCCTCATAAATATACTGAGTTATTTTCTAAGAATGCACCTGATGTTGAACCATGCTCTCGTTTCCTCTTCAGACCAACACAATTTGTCATGTACAATAACTGGATGGGGTTCAAGATTCAGTCATTGAACATGAACAGAAAGACATGAAAACAGTTTCACATGAAAATGCAGGTCAGAATCAACTTGCTGAATTTTCCAGAACAGAGATGGCAAACACGCTTATACACACTAATGCTTTTTACAGAAAGTGGACATAAACTAATTGATCACCCACGTTTCTCTCCAAGAGTTTGGACATGGTCTCAGAACTCTCTTCAACCAAGGACATTATGTAGACATTAATGATTGATCAAAGGGGCACTTTGTTGAAACTTATTTGCCATCCCTCTCCTAAGTCCTCATATTGGCATAGGCCCAGGAGGGAACCAACCCAACCCATCTTAACAGCCCAACTCAAAATTGTATAAACCCTTTCACAAACATCTCCAGCAAGTAACCAACCAGCTTCTTCTTGAACATCTTCACCAACATGCTGAGTGAACCAGACACATGCAAAAGGGTCCACAAACTCATGTGTAAAAAGACTGAATGATTAACTGACTGTAAATAAGTAGAAACAACTAGAAAGGTATGAATTACCTTCTAGGTACACTTCTATTGCCATGCTTACTATTCACTCTTCTTTGAAAATAAAGGCAGTGGAGGTGCAGTTTGGGAGGAGGTGAGGTTAATTGCTTTGTACTTTTATTTCCTAAGAAGAATATTTTATACCTAGGAGTGAACTCTCAACTCTCTGGCGTACTTGCATTACTAGGAACAGTTTGTAGAGCTCTCTAAGGATAGGGCAGTCTAAAAATTATCTTAATAAAGGGAAAGATGAGTTGGGAAGGGTCCAGGGATAGAAGAGTCTGGGGAAGGGGCAGGACTTGTGGTTCAGTTTTTACCGTGATTATTCTTGTCCCTTATCCAACTTCTGTGACATCAAACCCCCTCTTCCTTTTCTCTCCAAAATACTGGATCTTATTGAACTAATTAAGGAAATTTACACTAAAGTATAACTAACCAGCACTTTCAGAAAACATTTGAATCCAAAAGAAAGACTTGTTAATGTAAATGAACCTCTAATTTTTGAATGAATCTCTAATCACATAGCTTATCATCTCTTAATTTCCTTACCCAAGTCAATTAGTGTCCCAGGAAATAAAATTCATGGTATTTGCTATCATTTCATAAATTGCAGCTAAATGCTGTACCTTTCCTAAACCTCAAAAGTTACTGTGCCTTCCAGCATTCCAGTGTCCATGAACACTTGAAAATCTTTGAAATGTTTCTATTAAAAATATTGTACCCTAGAAACTACAAATTCTTGGAAATCATCAGCATTGTTTGGGGTGGGGGTGGGGGGAGTTAAATAGCAACTTTCCTTGTGAAGTTTCTAACTATTCTTCATTCAGTGTAGATCTTAACCAAAGGTTAGTTGTTTAGCTGTAAGATGCATATACTTAAAAGCAAAGACACAATCACAAAAGGAAGTAATACTAGCACTTCTAAAATCTAAACAACATTGCAGGGATTATTCTAATTGTACTGGTGGCCAAAAAGACTGCAGTGATTATTCTAGCGTTCTGTGTGAATTTTATTGGCTGAACCACATAAGTTTTGTAGTCAAGGATGTTTGGAAATTGTAACTGTGACAAAGGTTTTTTTTTTTTAGTAAATATGGTATATATACTGTCTTATCTGATAGCTGTTCCAGATATTTATAGGAAACTCCTTTCTTCAAATGATTTGGTGAGGCATAGTCATTGATGTGCCCTAAGCCTAATGTAAAGCAGGCAAAATGGAATAAAAGTTAAGTCATACACCCAATATTAAATGTGGAGTTGATAAAAAATGTTGATCACTTTTATGCCTAGGATTTCGTTCAGCCCCTTCGGTTAATAATAATAATAATTAATGGCATGCCTCAAAAGATTAGAAAACCAGCCCCTCTGCATTTCAAATAAACCAAGTCTTGCAAGAGCACAAAGTATGAACAGGTAATTTTTGTCATGAAAACGTTCATCTTTTTCTTTTTTACACAAGTAAAAGTATCACTTCTCACGTGGAGTTGATGAGAACACATCAATCTCTGATCACCTGGTACTTAAGAGCAGGATTCTGGAGGACTCGTCCATTCAACAAGTTTATTTGTATGGTATAATTTCTAACTTTATTTTTCCCCTGAACCCTGGGGCAAAAATGTCACCTTCTGCTACCATGCTAATCCAAAAATAAGAGGCAGGTAGTTGTCCCTATGGTGACAGAGTCTCATTTTACCCCCCAGTCCATCTCCAACCTGTTACTAAATTACTAAGCACTGGAGCGATGCATCAGAGAGCACAGGGAGATGCTGTTAAGGTAATGAAACCAAAAACCATTCACTTAAAACATGTTGTGTCAGCTTGGAAATAAGGGTGAAATAAACCCTTTATTTTCTATTGCCATCCTTCTAGCCAACCACCTAACAACTGTTCCATTTTCTAGGTTACAGAACCAGATCCTCACCCGGCACAAAAAAAAATTACCTCCCAGAGGTGGAACTGACTTTCTAAAGCTCTTACAGTTTGGGCATAAAAAATATTTTTTAATATGCTCAAAAACATGTATTTTGGCTTTTTCACATCTTCATTATACTATATTAAAAATAAGCAGTTAGACATACTTTCTTTGGAAGCAATTTTAAGTGTCTATTAGCTATAAAAAGCAATTACATTTCTTTAGAGCATCTAAGAATCCAGGAGGCCAAGAACAAGATTTTTCCCTCAGTCATGGTTTTCAAAGGGTCAGCCAAGAGAATTGGGACAGACTGCATTCCTTACTAATAGTGCACCACAACACGCTTTAATATCCTGCCGAGAAGAATCTTTTACTTTGAAATTTAAAGTCTCATCTGACAGGACCCATGCCTGCAGGAGCCTCAATTTATCTGCTCTAGAGGAAGAACGGCAAAATCCAATCTGAGAATCCAAACCTTTGTTTCCATGGTGAGGTTTCCAAAAAGCTACTGAACATTCAATTCTGCCCACTATAGTTATGGGGTGCGGGTATATTTAAGAATCTACCTTAAGTTAACACAAAGGCACACAAAACATCAGTCATTTCTGCAACTAGAAGCGAGGTCATTGTGGGATGACATTATATTTACCTTGAAAGGTATTGGGATTGTGTGCACCTGTTCACTTTTCTGAAAAATGAAGGGGTTGAACTAGATGATCTCTAGGGTCCATTTTAGGTTACACTTTAACTAAGAGGTTAGCTAACACTAACCTTGATCAAGTCACTCAGCCTCACCAATGTGTAAGTTTCCTTCCAGTTCTAAAACCAGTCCACAAATCTCTATATTATTTTAGGGGGTATTTTTTCCTTTAATATAAACAGATATTTTAGAAATAAGATTAGTGTTCTCCATACTATCTGAGATTGAGGGTGGAGCTGAAGGGTAAGGAGCAACTTTTTGTTCCACTAGTCACCTTTGTGGGGAAGTAAGATGGGCAAATAAATAACCAGAATTCAGATCAAGGAAAACAGGTTTAAGAAGGTAAAAATATGGTAATAAAATAAAATAATAACAATTGTGAAAAGCAATATTTCCCTTTGAAACTAATGTCATAGGTCTTTGCCTACTTGCCTTTTTAATGTCAAAAGTCTCTTCCCAAGCAGCCTTAAGTTTTTCAATGAACATAAAACTAGCTTTTTCAAGAGTCATTACTTGAAACTACTCCTCCACCAAGTTGAGGTAGACTTGGGCCCAGTATGAGGTTTCCCTATAGACTAGGAGATATATTAATTAACCTGAGGCCCATGCAACAAAATAAAATTCCTGAAGACAAGACAGTGTGATGTAACAAAAAGGATGTGGAATTTGGGTTTAGAGGGCCCAAGCAAAGCGAACTTGGTATTCCTCACTCTGTCCTTTTCTAGCCGTGAAGTTGGACAGTGCTTTTAATATCTCTGGGCTTTGGTTTCATCATCTGTAAAATGATGGATAATTACCCTCCAGAAATTGTTGTCATAAGGATTAAATGACATAATGGGGTAAGTGGTGCAACTTCAATAAATACTTGAATTACCTGTTGAATTTATTCAATTTCAACTCAATAAATGTTTACTAATGGCCTACAACATGCCAGGTACTGCATAAGGTGCTATAGATTAAACGATGGGGAAAAAAAAAAAACCACCCCATGCCATTGTTAATGGCCAATCTCTGAATAGATACAATCCAATATGGCCATTGGCATCTGAAGAACTGACTTGTCAGATTAGACATCAGATGCTATGCTGCTCACTTGTTTCACAGCATAATCCTTAAGAGGAAACAGTTGTTTAAACTGCCCAATCACACCATTCTTCAGAGGCATGATATTCTCCTTTGCTCAAGAAATACTGATAGATCAACTGCTATATGTGGAACACAAAAGTCTTAGCTGTAGTTTCTGCTGTTAGAATGTATATACTTCTATAGGGAAAGAAGACATTAACCTATGGCAAGAGTTAAGAAAAAGATGTAACTAATTAAATTTAGGAAATGCTCACCATGTCTTCAGAATTTTGCTAGGGCTCTAGAGGATAAAGTAGGAAATACATATGGCTTCCATCCTCAAGGTATTTACAGTCTATTGGAGAGAAGGGAACTAAGGCACATAATTTGCTCCTACAAAATAGTGCATGATTATATGTCAGATGAATCAATGAGATGCCTAAGCAGAGGTTCTGTTGTTGGCTCTATAGGAACTGTGGGCTACTATCCTCAGAGAATGATCTAAGGAGAAGACTAGGTTTTGCTGAACTTTTAAGAATGGGTAGAATTTTAAATAGATGACTATGACAGGAGAAAAGTTAAAGTTAGGGGAACCTATATCCAAAAGTCTTCATATTAAAAGAAAAATGAGCACAACATATTCAGAGGTTAAGGAGCAATATAAGATCAGGGTGGAAAGACAGGGCACCTTCCAGTGGTAGAAGAATCTCAGTTCTACAATTTAGTGTTTTAAGTTCTACAGTTTAATGTATTCTACACTTGTTCTCCCGTGGTCCTGTGGCAGATAGCCGAGAAACCCACTGTTACTTCGTGTTCCTGTCAATTGAATATTTAGACCATGAATGATGAGTTCCACCAAAATGTACCAGTTATTATTATTGTTATTATTATTATTATTATTATTATTATTTTGTTACTGAAAATATGCCCAAAGTTCGAACCACTCAGTCCATTAAAGAAGCTGTATTTTAGGGCCTAATTACCATTTGACAGTGAATAAGGTGGGGATACGTTCAGACAAGGCCCAGAAAGGAAATTGGAAAGGGGGCAAGGGATCTGGTTCTCAAAAGTGAGGGTGTTTTTACATTACTGTTTCCTATTTCAAAATACAAAACAGTGGGGAAGTGTTGGAGCCAGATGTGAGGAAAGAGATCAAGAGTTGAGAATATGGGCACTGCTTCTGGACACTCCAACTTACTCAAGCTAATATTTTACTCCTTTAAAAGCCATGTTTATATACATTATCTTTCCCCAATACATGCCTTTGCAAGTGACTTCTAAGTACATATTAAAAGTTGATACATACAACCTTTTCAAATAAGGAATCGATAATACCTGTATGGATGGCTGAGTGCACTTTGAATTAAAAATGTATGCATATATTTACTAATCATTATTGAGCCTCGGTGAGAACCTTAAGGTTTTTCTAGAGTGGTGGTAAAGGCCCAAGGCTCTTAAACTAACTACTCTACTTCAGTCATCTGGAAGTACCAGAGATATAGAAATATAGAGAGAATATATAGAAAAATAGAAAAACCGAATGAAAATAACACAACTCTTTCTCTTCTAATTCAGTGTCTAATTTAAGCGTTTGAACATTTTTCAAAGTAATCATTATCTAATATGATGTTGTTTTGGCTCAATTTAACTTAAGAAGTCAACTTTAATAAATCTGTCTATCCTGGAACCCTTATGCTAAATATTGCTGAAAAGGTATATATAACAGAAAGCCTTGAGTTTCTCTGTTTGTAAGATGATAAAAATTTATCATAATTTGAAAAGTCTTCTAGGTCTTTTTCTACAACCCAGCTACCTAACAGTATCAGGAAATAGGACCAAAGGAAAGATAATTTTAGATAGTTAATGTGCTAGTAGTAGGTTTCTCCCTGCAAGCAAAACCTGGAACTTAGCTTTAGATGGCAGATAATTTCCCCCCTCCCCTGCCTGCCAACTTGTTTGTTGTTTCTAAACAAGCCCTTCAGTTGATATTTATTTTTAATTTAATCTACAGGTCCTTTGTCTATAATTACAATTTATTTGAGCCAGTCCTTTGTGACTGTATAAGTTTAAAGGTAAAAACGTTTTAACCAGGTGCATTTCACCATTTTGTTATTGCTATTGTCAAAAGAGTAAGAAGGAAGGAGGAAGGAAGAGCACATAAGGCAAACATGTCATGTAGAATACCTAGATCAGAGAGCAGAGCATATGTCCCAGAGGCAGGCTATCGAGTGCAAATCCACAGTGCACTATGAGACTTACTATTGGAATTCAAAATTATAATACATCTCTTTTGGATGAAAAAGTTCTGCTACATTGGCAATGGCTAGTACTATTGAAGACTTGCTCACCTTCGACCCAGCAATTCTAGTCCTTGGTATATAGATAGAAAAACTTTCATACTTAGGCACAAAGAGACATGTAAAAGATCTTAAAGAAATATAAAGATCTAAAAGAAACACAAACAACGCTGACAAACAACATATATGCTCATTGTTAACAAGGGAATGGATATAGCGTGTCATGGTCATACAACTGATAAAGTAAAGGGAATTAACTAGAACTCTGTGAACCAACATAGAAAAAAGCTCACAAACACAATTTGGAGCAAAATAAATAATACTTGTACAAGTAGATATGTGGCATATTACCAGGTATTGAAACTTTTAAATTGTGCAAAACAACATTATGTAGTGATTATTGATACAAACATATGTGGTAAAAGCATAAAAGCAGTGTAGAGTACTGAATGCAATAGTGGAGGGGTAGACAGTGGACTTCACCTATGTCTGTAAAGGTGTATTTCTCGAATAATTTGAAGCAAATATGGCAAAATGTTTGGAAAACCAAAAAGGGATACTTAGGTATTAATAGAGTACTGTACTTTTCTGTAAGGTTGTAATATTTCATTTAAAAAAAATTGAACAAGAACAAAAGCTTACTGGCCTTGATGAATATTTTTTAGGTTTTAAAAATTTTATGTACCACATTTCTTTCTTTTTCTCTTCTATTTAAGTTTTTGCTTCTCCACAAGCATATGCAAGAGCTTTAGAAAAAAGATTTACTAATAATTCTTCAAAGAAATTAAACAGGGAATCACAAACAGAAGAATCTTCTACAGTTCTAACCAGATTATTTTCAACTGGGCTGAATTTTTGAAATGATAGGTCATCTATCACACATATTAAAGTTAGAGAATTTGAAGACTTCCCAAAATATCAGAGCCCAGAAGGCTCTGAGGATGCTCCAAGCATTTGAAAATGGTTGTCTATTTTCTCCTCAATCATTTCTAGGGGCTTTAACTTCTCAAGTTTAACTAAACTTCTTCCAATATTGCACCCCTCATCAGTGTCATTCTGGAACAACATATTCTCTTTGGGCACATGTGCACTGTCCATTTTTATCTGCATCCACTTTTGAAAGCTTTTAATAGTTGCCTTTCAGGCTACACAGTAAGGTTTGCCATTCTCGTGGAAATATGAATGAACGCTTACTTCACCTGTAAGGTAAACTGAATCTAAGTAAATCAACTTATAAAGGGTTGGTCTGGCCCCCTGAAGTTTCCATTTGCAGATGAAAGTTTTCAATTTGATCAATCTGTACTTCGAAAATAATCAAAAAAGAAAGAAGATATCAAGGTAGGATTCCTCTTAATAAAAATATATTTTCCATGGTTACATTTCTCTATTTTCTTATTTTTATTTCTGAGGAGCTCAGTGTCATGTAATCTTCAATAGAATGGAAAATTCTCCAACCAGCAATAATCCAGGAAGACATCAAAAACACCCAGACGGAATAAGGCTAATATTTCTTCACCAGGTGTCTAGCCTCTTAATCTAGTGATAATATCACATTCCAAAGGAAAAGGCACTGAGACCCTCCCAACTACTGCTCTAAGCACTTACTTCTGCACCTAGGATTACCAGCTTGTTGAGCAGCAAACATTCTCACCTGCACCTGAGGTGGGGGCTGATCTCCAGTTGCTGAGAACAGCAGCATTTAAGGAGTGAATGAGAGCCCAGGAAAGATTTTTCTTTAAAAACCAAAACTCAGCAGCAAACTTGCTGGTTTCAGGTGCAGGTGTCAAATTATCTGGTGATTCATTTATGCTTCCTGAGACTGTGGCCTTTCTTTGGAATTTAGAATTTAAAAGGTGGTCTTTTCTGAAAGGGTGTATTTTAGGAGGCTGTATTTTATTGGTGTGTTTCAGATTCAGTTAAAAGGATGGCATGGCACACCCTCCTTGTCAGAGGATAAAGCCGGAGACTCCTCTGTGGGTGATAGCACATCAGACCCTGAGTAGGGCCAACGGTCTGATCTGATAGAATGCTTGGTGAAGAGAAGTACAGGGAAACAAAGCAAAGGACATTTTGGATCCCATGTATTGTCCTGTTGCTGTGAACTCACCTTAGACAACACAATTTCCCTCTGAAAAATAAAGCCTGGCTATCAGAATACCCTTTGTAGGATTGCTGAGTGATCACTCTGAGGCTGTCTTGTGGAGGAGAGGACACAGAAATGGAGTAAAAAAACATGGGTTCTAACACAACTTAGCCACTAAATTGCTGTCTACAGCATCGTTATCTGTACCATTAGAAGAGGAAGGGCCTGAGTCAAGAAATCTGAATTCCAGCTACAACACTTTGGAATCACTTGGAAAGTTAAAAAGTAACAATGCCCTGGCTGGCCTCTCCCTAGAATAACAGAATTAGCATCTCTGGGAGGTGGGCCTTGCATTAGGATTGGTTAAAAGTTCCCAAGATGGCTGGATGAGGTGGCTCATGCCTGTAATTCAAGCACTTTGGGAGGCCGAGGCGGGTGGATCACGAGGTCAGGAGTTCGAGACCAGCCTGGCCAACATGGTGAAACTCTGTCTCTACTAAAAAGACAAAAATTAGCTGGGCATGGTGGCAGGCACCTGTAATCTACTTGGGAGGCTGAGGCAGGAGAATCGCTTGAACCTGGGAGGCGGAGGTTGCAGTGAGCCAAGATCATGCCATTGTACTCCAGCCTGGGCGACAGGAGCAAGACTCCATCTCAAAAAAAAAACAAAAAGTTCCCAAGATTATTTTAATATAGAGTCAGATTGAGAATTCGGGTAGCATTTTCATACTTCAAGTAAATCACCTGGGAGCTTACTAAATGTAGATTCTGATCCAGTACGTAAGGGATGAGGCATTTTTAACAAGCTCTCAAGTGATGCAATGCTGCTGGTGCACAGATCATACTTAGAGTAGCAAGACACTGGATGATTTCTAAGCACCCTTCCAGCATAGTGATTCAGTGAGTCTACTTTAGCTTCTGCTTTCAACAGAACAGCCCCACCACAGACTGTTGTTGGATAATTGAGAAAGTTAAGTCTCCCTTGCTTTCTCTGCCTCACCACTGCCGCACACACCCTTCCCACTCAAGATCGCCTAGATCAGAGAAATGCTTTCTCTATTGCAATGTGCTATGCTAGGCTTTGTGAAATAATGTCATGTTCTTTAGAATTTAGGAGATACTTTAGAATCTTTTGTTGCTTACGTGACACCAAGGATATTAATTACCATTGAGTGGTATGATAGATATAAAAACTACAGGAGATTTGTGGGGGATTCACACAAATAATGAGGCGCTCGTGATGTGCAGAGCTGAAGCTATGAGGGGATACGTACCGGAACATCTCACCCAGGAAGGTGGATGCACGTGGGTGTACAGGAGTAGGATGCAGGCTGGAGATTGGAGTGGCTTAGGGAAAGCTTCCCAGGGAAAATTACTTTCAAGCTAAGATCTAAAGATGAGTAAAATTTGGTGGTTGGGAAGGGTGTCCAAGCAGAAGAAATTGTGGTGTAAATGCCTAAATGTGAAGGACACACTGAGGAAATTGGAAGTAGCTCCATTTGGCTGGAACGTTAGGAAAAAAAAAAAAAAACATGAAAATTGCAGCTAAGGGGTAAACTGTGGCTAGACAAGACTGGGTCAACCATAAGAAGGAGTTGAGTCATTATTCTAAAGGAAGAGGAAGGCATCAAACGGTTTTAAGCAGAAGAGCAACATGACACGCATTTTCAGAAATGACTTACCGTGTGCTGTGTGGGCAGTGGATCATGGAGGCAGGCATATGTGTTAGAGGATATCTCAGTATGCTAATACTAGTGGAGAGTGAGTCAGGCCAGCTATTCCATGTCCAAGAAATTCTGAAGATACTTACATGCACAAAGATGTTTGAGCACTAATGCTTATAATAACAGAAATTTGGAAACACAAAAAATGCCTATTAACTTGGCACCAGTTGTATAGTTTCTGCTATATCCATATTATGAAATACCATGTGGCCATTAAAAAGAATATAGTAGATCTGTATGTACTAACATGTAAAAAGTTCCAAGACATTTTATAAAGTGAAAAAAGCAAGTCACAAGATAATTTATATAGTATGGATCCCATTATATAAAAACAAAAATAATATATTCTCTATATTTATATTGTATATGTGCACGTAAATAAGTAGAACAAGGACTGAAAGGATACATCTCAAACTGAGAACAATGGCCTTCCTTAAGAAGAGGAATGGAAGATAAAGTGAAACTTTCACTCTCTATGCTTCTATTTCGTTTAAGATATTTACAAAAAGTAGTTATCACTTGTGTAATAGAAAAAAAGAACATGAATGAATTGCTACATTGCATAGCTTAATTCATCAATAGCATGAGTTTTATCTTCATTATGTCTGACGATTCCTATGATTTTGAATTCCAAATTTCTAAACAAAAATTAAAAATAAAAAATCTTTTAAAAATTTAAGATTCTAAAAATTCCTCCTCTTTCCCTTCCAAGGCTATGTCCCAAGGCCACCTTTCTTTCCCCCTTAACAATCCTCTTCACTTTAATCTTTCCTCTAGTTTTCATTATTCAGCTACCCTAAACCTAAGATAACTCAGGACACAATCTAAACTTCCAGCAGTTGAAAATAATTTTAAAAGATTAAGTCACAAACAGAAATCAACAGAGATTGAAAGAAAGAAGTTTTTCTCTTCACCCTTCTGGGCACTGAGAATTTTCAGTGCTGCCATAATTTTCTAGAAAGATCCTCTGATGACCCCTGAAAACAATCCAGGACCCCCCACAGCTGCCCTTGGATCCCAGTATAACCAATTCAGCTGTGCACTGAAGAGAAAGTTATAAATTGCTTAGAGGAGGAGGTTACAAAAGAGAGCGACCAGCCTGGCTTTTGTTAGGGTAAATCTGGGCTCCCCAACCTGTTAAGATGCTTTGAAAGAGGTAACAAAATGATCTATAAAGGCGAACCAGTGGGTGTCATTTCTTTAGATAATCAAAAACCTTTTGATTGGGGAATACACAAAAGGCTGAGGAAGGTTAGTAACCCTGGGATAAAAGAAAAATTTCCTTCATCAATTAAAAAACAGTTATGGAAAAATGGGAACTAGAACTCCAATTTCCCAAATGGAGAAAGATTAAAATGTTGGCACCATTCAACATTTATTATATTCAATGTAAAATTTAAGGGGATCTCTTGTAAGAAATCAATTACCTAAAATTAATTTGAAATATTGTAAATCAAAACATGAAGTGTAAAAACAAGGATTTATTTTTTAATTAATAAAAGCAACAATAAAGATTTTTATTTCCATTCTAGTAGACATTCTTTGGCCTAGTAACCTAAGATGCATTCACCAGCACTGACACAGCATCACATTCTAATATTGTTCCTCCTTTTCTCTCCTATTCTTAATTTTTTACTTGCATTTTATTCAAATTCTGTGGAGACTCCAATATTTAATCTGAATTGTTTTTGCTGTTTTACTTAGTTCAAAGTCATTAAGTATTAGTCTTATCTAAACAAAGTCAGCACAAAAATGACAGCAACACTAAGCTTATTGATAATAAAATTTGTAGCTTGTTTTTTTTCCTAGAGAAACTAAAAAACTCTTCAAAGACACTTACCACTTAATAATCATTTAATATGACCAATGTGCTAATATGGTACCTGTGTTAGAAAAAGAATAACTAAGTCTGTATCATACCAATTTAATCCTACAGTCTCTAGAAAACCTCCAAATTGGTGAAGCATCATAGAGGCATTGTATTTGCAATGGGTACTTAGAATTATTTGGCTGGCAAAGGAGAGCAGAGCAAGAAGATGCCAACCATATGTAAGAACAGAGTTGACACAGTGACGGCCAAAGCAGCATGTCTGTCTCATCAGCCTGCTCCAAAATACAAAGGCAGTGCAATGGAGCCAGCTTCTTGAAGGCCAAGGAGTCTATGTGAAGAGGAGATCAGAACAAACTCAATGCTTTACATCCTGTAGAGCAACTAAGATGGAAAAAAAACCCGACTATCTCCAGGGTTGAATGATAAATTATCCAAGTACACAGATCTGATACAGTAAAGTACCCGTACAATGAAGGATATTACCCAATGCAGGATAACTATGGCAAGGGCTGACACTTTATTGCAGTGCCGCAAGAACTTGAAGAGGATTCCAGCAATCTGGAGTCTTCTGAGCCTGCTCATAGTTCAGCAGCCGGCTTTACATGCACTGAGTTTCTCCTACAGCATCCTGTGCAGTTCCCTACCACCAGTTCCAACCCAATGCCTATCTGTGACCCTGTTTTCACCACTCCATGGTAAAATCTGAAAAATATGGGCAATAAAGTGACATTGTTTTTAAAAAAGTAAAACTAATAACTAATTTATTTATTTTCAAACGCTCTTACCTTTATGAAATGATGGCTATAAGAGATAGTGGTAACATTGTTGCAGTAATTGTTGTGTTATTGCAAAAAAAAAAAAAAGATGTGGATAAGCTGTGGTTTTTTTTCCATTAAAAAATAATTTGTTAAATCTAAAGATTTGGCGACTTCTGATGAAATGGTAACAATTCTGGCTGAAATCAAGTAGATTTGGTCAAGTCTCAGCTCTGTCACTTTATTAGCTAGGTGACCTCTTCTAAGTCTGTTTCCTCACCTGTTAAGTAGAAATAACAGTAGTGCCTACTTCATAGGTTGCCATGAAGATTATTGAGATAATGCTTAGCACAGAGCACAGTATAGAATAATGCTCAAATGTTAGCTTTAAAAAAAAAAAAAAAGCCAGAAGAAACACTAGTCATCATTTCTGGCCCTCAGTTTTCTCATCTCTCAAATGAGGCATTTGGCCTCAGAAATGTCTACATACCCTCTAATTGTGACATCCTATATTTCACCCCATGATTCTAGTTCTAATTCTTCTCATCTACAAATTGTTCAAATCCACAACTTTTCACAGGCTCAGGCTGAATAAATTATGATCCATCCATATAATGAACCACCATCCAGCCATGGGATGACATCCACATATATTATTGAGGGGGAAAAACATAGTTACAAATAGCTATTAAGAGCATAATTTGATTTTTATAAAATCAAATAACAGCATAATTTAATTTTTATAAAACGAAATACATAGAAATGGTAATTTCTAACTCATCCTCCACCCGCCATGATTACTCTAGGCCAACACTGTCTCATAGAAATATAATGTGAGCCACAATATAAGCCATATGTGGAATGTCAAAATTCTAGTTGCCACATTAAAAGAAACAGATGAAATTTATTTTAATTATATATTTTATTTATTCCAATATAAGCAAAATATTCTCATTTCCATATGTAATCATTACAAAAAATTATTAATGAGATATTTCACATTTTTTATATTGTCTTTGGAATCTGGTGTGTATATCTTATACTTACAGTACCTTTTAATATAGACTAGCTGTAACCAATAGCCACATGTGGTTAACGGCTACTACATCAGACAGCAGCTCTAGGCAAGTAGTCCCCCTCCTCACATTGAATTGGAATTGTCAGACTGAAAGGAGATTCCATTTTATTTATCTCATATGCCTATTGTCTAAAACCATTTCCAATGCCTATTGGATACTCAACAGCAATTAATTTGAATGAATACATTTAGTTCCAAGATGGGAGACTTTGCATTTTTAGTCCCCATGTTAATCATAGAATAAAAGGCATTGCACAACTCCTTAAAAAAGAGCATAGACATTTTGAAAAGCATCTCCCCTAAATCACACCTCGCAAGTCATCTCCTACCTTGTATAGGAGTAAAATCAGCCATACAGAAATGTAAGATATGCCCACAAAATAACCAAAAAAATTTTAAAAGACTAAAGCTAATACCAAAATATGTATTGTAGACAAACAAATGTTAAAAGATAGGTGGGTTAAAATAAATGAATAATAAAAATTTTATTAAATGCCTATTAAGCTTTAAATAATTTACATATCTCCTTTATAATCTTCACTAAAGCTCTGTAAGGTAAGTTAAGTTGGAGGAATGACACAGAGGAGAAAAATTTGGCAGTGAAATTGTTAAAAGAAACAAAACCACTTCGGGTTTAAATCTTACCTCTATGACTTAAGGCAGTTTTCTTAATGTCTCAGTTTTTTCGTCCATAAAATGATCATTAAAATAAATACCCTTGATTGCTGTGAGGATTTGATTAATTGTCACATAAACTTATGAATGATAGCTAGCATTATTATAGTAGGACTCAATTAAAAACAGGAGCTACTGTTATCATCTTGGTTTACAGAAGGAGAGACAAGTTCAGAGGAATAAAACAGCCTCAGTGTCATGTGGCAAGCAAGTAGATGAGCCAGAATTCAAACCCAGATCTGCCCAACTTGGTGAGCCCATGCACTTTGCACATTACCATGCCTAAGAGGGTCTCATGGCAGAGACCATAATGTTTGAAAACAGGAAAGACATTTTACAAGCGTATTCACATGGCAAAGGATATAGACTGAACACGATTTCAGGAAAAAGGCATCGCGCTGAACTGAATCAGATCACAATAGGGAACTGGAGGAACACAAGGTGAGTCAGTACAGAGAGTTTGGCTTAAGGGAGGCCTTGAGCCAGTTGGAGGAGTTGAGACTTGATTGCCGCCTCAATCCAGTCGTAAATCTGAGAAACAGTTGACCAATCTCTGTGCAATTATGAAGCTCTTCTTTTTCAAAACTTAATTCCTTAGGCTGATAGGAACATTCCTTTATTCAAGTAAAGGCTGAACATATGCTTCTCTACACTTTTCAAATCCTACCCTAAATTTGTCTTAATCCTTTGAGTCTACAGGAGGAGTGGCGTTCATGTTCCCGTATATTAACTGGGTTATGAAAGAAAAACCGACCAAACTCTTTTCTGTGGTTAAAACATTGCAACAACCTTGCTCAGGTTAGATCCTTTAGCAGAACCTTTAAACCATCACAGCTGCTCACCATTAGTTACCCTTTCTCATTTGGCTGTTTGCCTGAACCACCTCATCAATGAGGTATGAGCTACCACACCTGACATGTTTATGTTTGAACCTAGTCATGTGAAGAATGTTATAAAAATATACTTTTTTACAATGAAGAAAGTGAAGGTATGTATATTTAAAATCTGCATATAAATATGCATGCACCCATATACACATGATAACATATGTTTTTAAGAAACACATGTAACCAGGGAGTCTCTCCAATTGAAAAGATTATTTACCAAAAACATTCTAATTATTTTGTTTTTCTAAAGGCTATTCTGTATTTTAAAATTGTTTATTCTTTCTCTCAAATGATTTACTTTGGCATACATTATTGACTAACACACATAATGAAACAAAAATCTACTAGCAAAAATTACCAGTAAAAAGAGGATAAAGTTTCAGGGAGATTGTTATTAACTTTTAATAAAAAGTTATGCCCTGTGATATAAGTTCATAGGCAATTATTTCCCATACTTTTCTAAAACAAATATATATGTGTGTGTGTGTGTGTGTATATACACCTGCCAATTTGAAATAAACTGGACAAAAGATTAAAATTGACATCTTATAAATATTTGTAAAGTTTGCAGTCTTCTCAACAAGAAAACAAACTAGACATTACTGATAAACTGAAACATGATTGAAAAGCAAAAAGTATTGTAATTACTCAAGACATTTTCTCCTCCTCTGGCTTGTTAGAGTCCTGGTGGTTTCATTATGTGACACTTTTCAGCACTTTAGCTGGTTTGTGGCGCAACCCCCCCCCCAAAGAAATAAGAAGAGTAATTTTCAAAAGGAACTTTTATTTTTAATATGGATTGATTTTTTTAAAGGCAGCTCCAAGCAGCCCAGTATATCAAACAGGAGCCATCACACCAATCCCAACACATCAAGGGGCAGTTTTAACACGTGAGGTTTGTTGTTTCTAGCAGGTATCCATGTAGCGAGAGAGGTCACCACTCAGCGAGGTGCTTTCTTTCTGGTGTATAAGAAAAGAAATCACCAGGAATAAGGGGGGAAATGGGCTTGGGAAACAGGAGGGGACCTTGTCAATCTCCAAGATGCTAGAAAATGATCGTGGAAGTCTTTTGTTAGGGAATCCTATAATGGTATTGCTGCTCATCTCTTGTGGACACGAACAGCAACTAGCCTAAGATGGTAAGGGCGATAGAGGATTAGACAAATCGTGAAAAGGCCCTGGAAAGGACATTACTGATGTTTGGAATCATAAAGGCCAAAATTGTATCATTATTTACTCTCAACAGCAGTGTCCTTATAAACACGAGTGCTTGGGAGGAAAAAACTGAAGGCATACACAAAATGTTTATTAGGAGTGTATGTGTATAAATTATTTTACAAATGAGGGAAGAACAAGAATAGGACTATTCTTACATATTCTTAAGGGTCATAGGCAGCTTCTTTTAATGTTAAGAATGTATGCTACTTTTAAGAGAAGGATGTTAAGCTTGTTCCCAATCCCTTTTATTTTAAACATATGTATCCCTGAGAAGGTTAGCATTGTGCTGGAAATAATTTTGATGCATATAACAAAGGTATAAAAAAGAACAACAGGAAGAGATAGATAAATTTGTGAGGTTTCAAAATAGCTGGTAGGCTTGTAAGATCACATAGCAGGTTCCTGGCATTACCCACTAGGGAGAATAACAGAATATTCCTGAATCTTGGATTTTAGGAAACTACACTGTAGAGCACTAGTTTCTGAACACACAAGTCAGTCTCAGCACATATCTGTCAATCACCCCACTGACACAATTGAAAAGGAGAATATTCTATAAGTATTTTTATAGAAGACAGAATCCAATTTGTGTTATTTAATAAAGGTAAGTGTATTTTGACTAAGATCAAACAATATTTCATCAACTAACTAAATCCCTTTTCCCTGGGCATTTTTTCTAAAATGATTGTTTGGGGGAAATTTAAAATTCATTATTTCCAGTAATTTGGGTTTTTTTTTTATCCAAGTAATAATAGTAAATACAAAAACAGCAATAGTTACAATACTAATCATGAGTTTTGTCTAATAATGTAGAGTCACCGTTGATGTGCCAAGCACTTGCTCAAGCCAAGGGGGGGTACAGAGATAAATCAGTCCCTGCCCTTATAGATTTCAGACTAATAAGGGAGATAAACATGGACCTAAATTATTATAATACAATCAGATAAGTAATCACAGAGTTATCTGTAAAGACCATGATGACCTGGAATTCTGTACACGCAGGAATTGCTATTAAGTGCTTTTTGAATGAAGAGAGTAGCCATCTGCCTGATTAACCTACATATACATTATTCTGTCATTCTCCCCTACTCTTGGTTGGACTCCACTTATAGCCTATTTGACCTATGTCCCTGGCCAGACCTTCGGCCAATTTCATAGACCTAATTCATTCTAGTCATTAATATCCTGTTGCATCAAAATACAGTACTTGGTGGGGAAAAGTACAGTACCGGAATTATTTCTCCCAAGAAGAGGCAAACCAAAGCTTCCCTAATAGCAATTAAATGTTTCAGAAAGCACAATAACTCTTTTCCATATGTTGGGAAATAGGGCAATCTTATTAGACAATTAGAAGAGTCCTGGACTTGCATAAGGAAACTAATTCATTGTGAGTCTATAGGCAAGACATTTTCTGAAAATCTGCCCAAGATTTATATCACTTCTGTACTTAACTGGGTTTGCAAGGCTATTTTCTTTCTATGCATTTATTTTGCATTTAGGGTAAGAGACCACCAGGTGGACTCATGAGCCTTTTTTATAGCCTCACGGTTCAAACAGCTAGGCTGCCTACAGGTATAGTTCACAAAGAAATCCAGCTTTTCTTCCCCCATGAAAACAGAACTTTTATTAAAACAGTTAAGTGCAAATATTAAAAATATAAGGACTCTTTTTCTAGAAAGAATACAGAACACAGAGCAAGACTTGGAGGAGTAAAAACAGCATAGATTTTTAGAACTGGAAAATCTCTTCTTTCTAATTCAAACTCTGAAATGATGGCCCAGAGTAGCTCAGTGACTTTACTAAGGCTACACTGCCAATCCAGGGAAGAATTGAGAGCAGAATCCTAATCTACAAGCTTCCTATTACTCTTCTTCTGAACACGTTCCTCACATAACTTGTGTCAATGACTCTTTACAACCCACCAAGGCTTCTTTTCACACTCAAGTTAAGATAGGATATTTCCTTAAATTCACCTTGAATCTCTTAACCCAAGTCTGTACACAACTTTGGGACTTTTTAGGACATTCAAAGCCCCTGAGGATAAGGCCCCACATAATAACTCCTCACAAGACAGCTCTTATCTTCCTGCTTATAACTCCTTAAGAACTGCCACCATTGCCTGCATACCTCCTGCTCCTAGTCCTTGTTTTACATATAGTGGCAACGTCAAACAAGAAAAAAAAAAAAGAGAGATACGAATGATAATAATTGCTTATACAATTGTCTCAAGCAAATGGAGAGGTTTTATTTCTTTTCCATCTGGACTAATTCATCCCAAACTTCTCCATATTCTGACTTTTTGATACTTTCAAATATAAGTATATTGTTGTGTTTACTCTTTAAGCATTTGTTCCTTGAAGAGATGTTTTCAAGCACCTATTAGGTGCCAAGCAGGGTTACTGGGTACCGGACCAGCAGCAAAGCCACACTGTGCCTGCCCTGATGGTGCTGACACTCTGAAGGGGAGGGGGGCCAGGGAATGAGCAGCATGCAAATAAATATGTATGTTTAGATTATACCTTGAGTGTAAAGGAAAACAATGAGGGAAGTGAGAATGAATGCTGTGGGTATCTACTTTAAATTGAAGTGGCAAAAAAATTACAGCTTCTTTCCTGTGATTTTTATAATTTGTCTTTGTGACAAAATCTGTACTTTTCCAGTGGCATGCTACTTGTTTTCTCAGAATAAAACTTTCAGAAAAAGAGACACAAAATCATTTCTCCATATCACCTTAACTTCCTTGTCTATAAATTAGACAATCATAATGCTCCTCAGCCTACTGACCTCATATAGGTACTTTGTGAATAAAATAAGTCCCTAAATGTGAGGTTGCCTCCAATATGTCACATATTATTTAGAACAACTAATAGCATTTATACTGAAGTAGTCTTTTTAAAAAAAGAATAACAGCAATACATTTGGAAACATCGTGACAAACTGAAAGAAACATTATGTCTCACCACAGGTTTTGATGGCAATTAAAGATGCCCACTTTCTAAAAATGTAACAAAACTTAGGATTCCCAAGTGAGCCAGCAAATGTGCCCCTTTCAGCTTCTGTGCCAGTATTATAGACTCTGTCTTTAATTTTGTTTAACTGTAATAAAAGCTTATCATGCAGCCAAATCCCCACAGCAATGGCCTCAAAGTTCTGCATGTGGAAGCCTGCTACCTTTCAGCTTCCCCGTTAAACACCTGTTCTGGGCTTGGGCCATGCCTCTGGTTTCTCATTCAGGTGGAGAGTCTTGCTTAAGGGGACAGGCAGGTATTTTTGCTGTCATCAAAGACAGCTAATTGGGGAAGCCTAATCTCACAAAGGGGCCAAGTTTCACCTCTCACAGTGTTAGGTTTAGAGTAGAAGGAACTCCACCCAGAAATGCAACCTGAATACTTCCCCCTTTGCCCCTCTCCTGTCATTGCTGAGAATCCTCTAAATAACTGACACGTTTTACAGATCTCAGGCAACCAGGTCTGCATGGGAAGCTCCCATTCTTTCCTGTCACTGTACTAATTTAATACTTTCCTCCTCAGATGGATATAGCACTCTTGACAAGCAGTTGCCTTGTGGTTTATTTCCATTAATTCAAACACAGCAGTAAGTTGATAAATTAGTTATGGGGATTGAAGGAAGGAAGAATTTTACAGGTGTGAATTCTTAGCCATGTCTGATTCAAATGTTTCCAAAGGAATCATATGCTAGGCAAATACCATCTCCCCACTTTCCAGGCCCTTGCATCTCTGAATAGAAAAAGATGTCTTTTACAGGCGACAATTTTGCAATTTTGTTTAACCATAAGGATGAATCTTTGCCTGTCCTCCTTTCCAAAGCGCTACTATGGAATAAAAACCAAGTTTCATTCGATAGTTTATTGGATAATAAGGGATGGTGATGCCAGTCACTGATTTCATTTCCAAACTGTGACTTAAAATGTATAACAGTGCTAGCAGCTGTTGACCATCTTAATGCTGGTGAGAAACAAAAGTAGTTACTCTCTGTCCCAGACCATTTTGATTTTAGAATGGAGAATTCTGTGCATAAAATATTAGCTTGAAGGATTTTGTCATTAACGTTTTGGAGAAAGAGCCAATAATGTCTCAAGCACCTGCCTACTCAATCATAATCGCTATTTCACAAGTAGGGAAATAAATTCTCAAAAAGCTGTGCATGATTTTTATAGTCCCCAGAAAATTCTGATGGCAGATTAGCCTTGAGAACAATTACAATTGAGAACATGGTTGGACTCTCGATATTCATTTATTTGTTGAGCATCAACTATATTCCAGGAACTCTGGATCATCTGTGAACAAAACAAAGATTCCTGCCTTTATAGAGCCTATATTCTTGTGGTTTTCAAGAATAACGTCCATAAATTTTTGGGGAACTATGTTCCTGTTAATTGTTTCACTACATGTTTTTTTCCTACAGTTCTGGAAGATGGAGCCAACACACACACACATACACACAATGCACTAAGTACACATGAGCATGTTTATAAGAATTGGAGTAAAACTGGAGTGATGAGGGCCTCCTAAAATTAATCAGGAAAAGCCACTGGGTTTAACAAGCCTCGATCCTCTGTTTTGTTTTTGTTTTTATTTGTTTGTTTTAGAAAACAATAGCTATTAAAACAGGCAGGAAAGAGAAAAAAGTCCCAGGTGGGGAATACAAGAGGAAGCGCACACAGACTGGAAAGAGAACATGAGTCCGAGAAACAAAGGGAACTATTACAGATAAGGCCAGAGTTCAAAAACAACTTGTTGTGGAATTTTACCTTGCCCATTTTCTTCACAGAATAATTAACAGAAGCATTAAATATGTTAATATATTGACATAGGATGGCTTCTCAAGAAAGTGTGTTTTCCAAACACCAGCCATGGACAAAACCATAGGTTAAGGTCAATCTCCACAAGTCAACAGGCTTTTGTGAGATTAAAGAGTCTTTTGGAAGAGTTAACAAATTTCCAGTGTCTTCTCAGGCAATTAGAACTTATATTTTGATGATTTACCTCAGTCATTTATTAAGTTGAAAAGATTTAATGTGCAATGCAAATGTTTAAGGTACATAATAAATTTGTTGTAAGGTCAATACAAGAGATGTTTTCATAAAACATATTTGGCATAATGTCACCACCCTGCTCACCAGGGAGATGCTTAATAAATGACAATCTGTAAAAGGTATCTCTAGAGTCCACTGGCCTTATTGATTATGATCAAGTAAGCAGGTGCTTGAGAAATTACCAGTGATTTTCAATGTTTCCAATAGGCCAATCCTTTTTAATACTAAAGAAAGCACCTCCCAACCCCCAGGTAGTCATTTTTTTTTTTTTTTTGGAGATGGAGTCTCGCTCTGTTGCCCAGGCTGGAGTGCAGTAGCATGATCTTGGCTCACTGGCAATCATTCTTTTATCATTACCATGCAGACAGTATGTGGCACTTGTACCTATTTCAGAAGCCCACACTTCTGAGGTAGAGATGTGGAAGCCCAGTTAGCTGATCGTGGCCTTTCACCCACGCCCACCTTTCTGGTTATCACAACATTAGCACAACTATATATCCAGCATAAACCGTTCTGCTTTTATCTGCTAACTAGTGATGCTTGGGGTACTCAAAGTAAAGGCTCATTGGTATGTAGAACTCGATTTTCTTATCCCCAATTATATAAACATATATTGAATAAAATATAAAATAATTTTTCCTGACCCAGGTTTTGGCTTTAAAATGATGTTAAATAGAAGCCCAGATTGGGGGTTCATTCACTCTAAAAACACATGTGAAGGAAACGTATTGTGTCTTCTGTGCATTTGTATTTCCAATAGGTTTTACAAGGTTATCTAGGTTGTAGAAAGATTCAAATCTTTACAAAATCTTCAGAAAGGTTTCAATGTCATGTGACCAGACTATCAAATGGTATTTCAAGTTATTTCCTAGAAAGGCCAAGCAACCTATGGAATGTCTATTAATAATTTTTTTAAAAGCTGTGTATCCAACTCTATAGCTCTGCCTCACTCTCTCACGTGTTCCAGTCTGCCAATTCACTTCATTGCAGCCCAAAGCAGAGGGGAAGGCAAAGACTATGGTCTGGCTCTCAGGGCTCACTCTACTATTCACTATTCACGTATGTAATGTCAACTCTCTCCCTTTCTCACAATCTCTCTGTCATGAACTTCTTCAATGGAATCATAGTGAATCAAATCTGGAGCTCTTTCCATCCCTGTTGCTAACAGCCTCAATGTACATCTCTGCATGGTGGTGGAATGGAGACTGAGGATTTCCTCCTCCTACCACACCACCCCTGGCTCTGTGCCATCAAGGTGAGGACAGGTATTTACCTGCCAAAACCCCACTCTCCAAAACCTCCCTCACTAATTTAAAAATGGTAAGCCTAGTAGGAAAAATTAGAAGAAATAAACAACAATACAAGTGATGACTCATCAAAGTTTAACTCTCAGTGCAAGGTAATCTACATTGCATTGAATCCTCTAATGATTATTATATTTTTACACTTCACAATTGTTGCAGATAAGCAACTCTGTTCACATTATTAAGCACCCTCCAGCTTCAGCTTTCAGGATCACGCAGTTGCAAGAGGGCACATAACAAGCCAGTTGGGCCATTTCTGTTGAGTAACCTTTGTTGTCTTCTCATTATTATGCTTCTGTGACCTTGGCATTCCTGATCATGACAAAATTGTGTCAACTCACTGAAGAAAGAAGGACCATCAAACAGTACTCCAAGCCACGTAAAGGAATTGTTCAAAACTTCTTTAAAATCAAATGAGCCAGACATGTTGGCTCACATCTGTCTGCAATCCCAATATGTTGGGAGTCTGAGGCAGGAGGATTGCTTGAGCCTGAGTTAAAGACCAGCCTAGGCAACACAGCAACACCCCATCTCTACAAAAAATAATATTTTAAAAAAATTATTTAGACATGGTGTCGCACACCTGTGGTGCCAACTCGGGAGGCTGCTGCAGGAGGATTGCTTGAGCCGAAGAGATTGAGGCTGCAGTGAGCCATGATTGTGCCATTGCACTCCAGCCTGGTTGACAGAGTGAGACCCTGTCTCAATTAATCAATCAGTTAATCAAGTAATCAATACTCTAAGTGAAGGAGAATAATAGAGTATGATCTCTTAAAGAAGGGAGCCACAGTCCTGTGTCGCAGATTAGGTTTAGCTGAGTGTTATAAGCCACTGCACTTAAGGGAAAGCTGTGAGTTTAAGACAATGTCTAGCTTATGTTAAGTTCAACCATGAACATGTTTTAATCATACTGTTTGGCCCAATCCCTTCTATGTTAGTGATATTATTTGCCCCAATCCCTTTTATGTTGGTGAAAAAAACTCACTGTGACTAGGTAAGCACGCGTAATGCCGTTCAGATATCTTTATAGAAAGATCTAGAAATTGCACTTAATTCCTCTCCCTTTCCTCTCCACCTGTTTAATTAAGTCTTAATTTTTAGTAAGGCACCTCCCTGACTTTTTCTTTCTGCCCCAGGACATCCTTGAAAGAACTAGCTACATCTCAGAGGAGGCTCCTTGGCAAAGCATTAACCCAGGGACTGGCATTTCACTTTCTTTCTTTTTAAGTTCCCTAGGAATTGAGCTGTTCCTTGGTCCCCTGGAGTTTTCACCCACTGCTGACTGCTGAGGGACCTCAGCCTGGGTCTGCAACCTGGAGAAAGAGCCCCCCTCCTGCAGCAAAGCTCAGGCCATGTTGGGCAAAACATCATTGCACAATGGTGCAGTCTGGAGAAGGACCCCTCTTCCTGCAACAAAACATCAGGCCAGCCTGTTGTGACTGCCACAGAGTTGATGCCACCAAACAGACTGAAGAAAGAGTTGGCAGCCACAGCTTCACACAGAATTTCTACTCGGTCTACTAGAGACCCACAGCCCATGGGGGCAGGGAGTGATGGTGGAAGTAAGGATACATAATCTTATCCCCTCTAGAACTCCAGCTAGGATGCCCAGATATTCAGGCTAGTGAGTTTCTTCAGTTTTGCCTTAATCAAGACTTTCTACTTCTAAGAAAAGATGGGAGAAAACTACCAAAGACTTTTTGGACACTTTAGACTCTTAAAAAACAACCATTTTATGGTTAAGTGTAAATTAAATAATGAAACTGTGTGTTGAATTTTCCTTAAAATGCACAAGGGTTTCACAATTAAGTGGAAATTCTCCTGCAAAATGCATTTAGAATTTGGTTTCTTGCCATGGTATAAATATTTGAAACAGAAAAACATCTCAAAACATAGTTTAAAACTTTCAAGAAACTCAAAATAGGACTTTATTCTGGCATCCTGGTATTAATAATTGTGCTACTACTCTTTAGACCATGAAACTGAAGCAACATTCAAAAGACTCTTTTGTAATTCATTATGTAATTCAATTAGTCATGTATTAATTTAAGGCTCAGGCACCATCCTAAGCTTTTTCTATCCAGGTCTATGAGGCGACATTGCATCCTAACAATATTTTGATATTGGAATTAGCTCTCAAAAGGATGAGTCTAAAAGATGTGTGTTAAATCCTGGACTAAGCTCCAGAGGGATAGGGGTTGTGTTGTTTTGAGAGAGCTTTGGCATATTTTGAGAAACCTTTGACAGATTTTGTAAGAATCTATCACTTCGATAAAGAAACCATTAGGTTAGAGGTAAGGAAATAGCTAGCATGCGTTTTCTTGCCTCTTACCTGCAACTGCCCATATAAGTCTGACAAGTGAACAACAGATCACTTTCTGTGGTTAACACAGAGAAGGACCACTCAGAAACCCTTTCAAGAAAGTGATTGGTAGCCAGCTGCAGGCAGTGTGGTGAGCTGACATCTTCTGGCTGGAGGCTTCTTCAAGACTGGCCCAAGTGTTGGAGCTGAAGTCACACTTTGTTTCGGGGTCCCCTGGCCAATGACTAAGGCAGTGACACAAAGCCAGTAAGACAAGTTGCAAGTGGGCCCCCTCTAATGTGCAATCTTTGCTCCAGAGCTCCCTGTTGGGTTCACAGAGCCTTTGTCAGGCCTATGGCACAGTCTGATGCCTCCCTCTGCCCACGCCTGCTTCTCCCTTTCCTTTCCCAGGGTTGGCTGCCTGGAGAGCCCATCCTGCAGCACTTCTGACAACAAAGGTTTTGCTGTCAAATATTTTTTGTTTCATTGTCAAAACAGATATTTAGGATCTAAATTCTAATAAAACTGTTTTCACTAAAGAAAATTTCATTCCCTACTCTGTAGGCACTACATTTCTATGTTAGAAATGAACAATAGATATCTAGGCATCTGCTAGATGGACTGTTTTCTTTTGCATTTCTCTGACATAGAAATTTCAGGACATGCATTCCAAAAACGTAACACTAAACTAACAATGACCACATGGGCAACTCAATAAAGTATAAGAATCAAATAAACCTCTCTATTTATTCACATACTGTGATTCATAGGAAAGAAAAGGAAAGAGAAAAGAGGGGGAGAAGAAGGATAAATAAATCTGGGAGGAGACCAGGAAAGAGAGGGGCAGCACACTGGTGACCAGGGACACAAGTAACTTGTATTTTTCTTCTGAATTTAACAGGAACTCAGGCCTATTATTTTCCTTTACTTGTCATAATTTCTTAAAAGTGAAAAATCTGTACCCATACAATAAAATGTAACAAAAGAGTAAACCTTTAATTTCTCTGGGACAAGTATTCTATATGTCTTGTAAGACATTTTATTTAACTATAAACCGTGAAATTCGGCCTTTTAAAATTGCCTTTAATACCACCTTGAAGTAATGGAACATATACTAGTCACACTTATACAACTTTGTGCTTGTTGTTTGAATTCTTCAGGTAGAGCAGAGTTGGTGAAGGACTGGCTGATATCATTACCTGCAGTTCTTGCCTATCCACGTGCAAATGACAAAGACAGTAAGTCACTGACATCCTCTTTCTTATTTGCTCTTTACCTTCCCTTACATCAATCATTCTTCTCAAACTCTGCACACTAAAATCACATTCAATGGATAGGAGGCATCTTAAAAAATATGGATGCCTGAAAAGGGCTTGAATAAACATTTCTTCAGAAAAGATACACAAATGGCCACCAACCACATGAGAAGATATTCAACACATTTAGTAAATACAGAAATGCAGCCGGGTGCAGTGGCTCATGCCTGTAATCCCAGCACTTTGGGAGGCTGAGGCAGGCGAATCACCTGAGGTCAGGATTTGAGACCAGCCTGGCCAACATGGTGAAACCCTGTCTCTAATAAAAATATAAAAATTAGCCAGGTGTGGTGGTGGGCATCTGTAATCCCAGCTACTCAGGAGGCTGAGGCAGGAGAATCTCTTGAACACGGGAGGTGGAGGTTGCAGTGAGCCGAGATCACGCCACTGCACTCCAGTCTGAGTGACAGAGCAAGACTGTCTTGAAAAAAAATAGTAATTACAGAAAAGCAAATCAAAACCACAATGAACTGCTACCTTACACCTACAAGGGTGTTGTAATTTTTTAAAGAAAGGAAAATAAGTGTTTGCAAAGATGTGAGAAAATTGGAACCCTGGTACATTGCTGGTGGGAATGTAAAATGGTTCTGCACTATGGAAACAGTTTGACAATTCTTCAAAAAGTTAAACTTAGAATTACCATACAACCCAGCAATTTCACTCCTGTATACCCACAGAATTAAAAACAGGTACTCAAACAAATACGTGTACACATGTGTTCACAGAAGCACTATTTATAGTAGCCAAAAGGTAGATATAGCCCAAATATTCATCAACAAATAAATGGATAAACAAATTATACTATATCTATAGAAAAGAATATTATTCAGCCATGAAAAGGAAAGTGCTGATATGTGATACAATATGATGAACCTCAAAAAGATTATGCCAAGTGAAGGAAGCCAGACACAAAAGGCCACATATTGTATGATTGTGTTTACACAAAACATCCAGAATAGGTAAATCCATAGGGACAGAGCACATGCTAGTGGTTGCCTGGAGTTGGGGGAGGATGGGAATGAGGAGCATCTGCTTAACCCATACAGGGTTTTATTTTGTGTTGATGAAAATGTTCCAAACTAAATAAAGGGGATGGTTTTTCAACATTGTAGCTATACTAGATGCTACTGAACTGTTCACTTCAAAATTGTTAATTTTATATTATATGAGCTTCATCTTAATTTAAGAAAGAAAGAAAGAAGAAAAGAAAGAGAAAGAGATAAAATGTCTTACAAGACATGTAGAATACTTGTCCCAGAGAAACCAAAAGGTTTACTCTTATGTTACATTTTATAGTAAGGGTGAAGATTTTTCACTTTTAAGAAATTATGGCAAGCAAAGAGAAAAAGAAGAGAAAGGAAGGAAGGAAAGAAGGAAGGAAGGAAGGAAGGAAGGAAGGAATGAAGGAAGGAAGGAAGGAAGGTGAGCAGTTCAAAAAACATATATGGCTGCCTGGGTCCTGCCCTGGATTATGTAAGTAAAAATCTCTTAAAGCCTAAAATTCACTAATTTTAAAAGTTCTCTTGGTGGTTTTATTGTGCAGCAAGGGTTGAAGTGGGCCTTAGTTGTAGCTTTATTAAGATGACTAGGGCCGGGCATGCTGGCTTATGCCTGTGGTCCTAGCACTTTGAGAGGCTGAGGTGAGTGGATGACCTGAGGTCACAAGTTTGAGACCAGCCTGACCAACATGGTGTAACCCCATCTCTACTAAAAATACAAAATTAGCCGGGCGTGGTGGCACACACCTGTAATCTCAGCTACTCAGGAGGCTGAGGTGGGAGAATCACTTGAACATGGGAGGCAGAGGTTGCAGTCAGCTGAGATTGCACCATTGTACTCTAGCCTGGGCAACAAAAGCAAAACTCTGTCAAAAGAAAGAAAGAGAAAGAAAAGAAAGGAAAAGAGAGAGAGAGAGAGAGAGAACACACTAGCTAGATATTCAAAGTATTAATACTTTAGATTTTGAAGGTTACTTTTTTGGGCCATTTATTGAAAAAATTAACAGAGCATTTACAATGTGCATCACACTACCTGGTACTTTAGACAGATACTTATAAAGAAAGAAAGACGAAGGGAAAGATAATTCTTACCGAGAGTTCTTATTAAGCACAATAGTTTTATTAACTAAAACTACTGCTTACTACTATTTATATACTTTATTAAATATTATCTCAATTACTCCAACAGTTACAATTACTTTGGAAGCCATTGAGTTAACATTTAATAAAGTATATAAACATCAGTAAAGTAGCTTTCTTTACTGACCAGGAAAAGGAAGGTCAAAGAAGTTATATATACTTTCACTGGGGCCCACCATCTATTGAGGGACAAAGCAGAGGTCACTTTCAGTTCTCAAGTGTGTAACTAATAGCATCCTGAGGCTCCTGGCGTGGAGGGAGGTACAGATCTACCTGCGGAGTCAAAGTCCCTATGAACTGTGGATGAAAGCAGAAACTTTGGAGCAAAACAGCCCTGGATTAAAACCCCAGGTCTGCCACTTATTCATCTGCCATATGACAGGAGCCAGGCTAAATAATCCAGGTTTCCTCATCTGTTTGATGGGATAATAATTCCTACCTATTTAATTGTTGTAAGGATTTAAATGAGATATATCTTTTTTTTTTTTTTTTTTTTTTTGAGACGGAGTCTCGCTCTGTGGCCCAGGCGGGAGTGCAGTGGCCGGATCTCAGCTCACTGCAAGCTCCGCCTCCCGGGTTTGTGCCATTCTCCTGCCTCAGCCTCCCGAGTAGCTGGGACTACAGGCGCCCGCCACCTCGCCCAGCTAGTTTTTTGTATTTTTTTTAGTAGAGACGGGGTTTCACCGTGTTAGCCAGGCTGGTCTCGATCTCCTGACCTCGTGATCCGTCTGTCTCGGCCTCCCAAAGTGCTGAGATTACAGGCTTGAGCCACCGCGCCCGGTGGAGATAATATCTATAAAGCACTTAGCATAGTGCACGCTCCATATAAGCACTCAGTAAATGGCATCTCTTATTTTTAAATTTAATTTTTGATAATATTGCTCCTAGTTCCTAGGGAAGGATGAACTCTGACCCCCTAGCCATCCCTTTTCATAGTGAGCAGTAAGCGTCGCCAGAACTGGACCCCTAACCATCCCACTTATTTTCTTCAGGACAGCCTAATACTATTGTTCTCTCCTATTGTTCTATCCAAATGCTAATTTCTAAGAGACTTTAAAACATTTAAATAGCAGAATTTACTGGCACAAGTTGATCATAAATTCAACAGACATAGGAACTAAAGACATGCATCTATTTTAGGGATAAACAAGCTAATTCTAGCCTAATTTTGTTCATTCTTATAAGCACACTTTTTTTTGTAATGTGAACAGATGAATTTTACTGCAGGACTAATTTTATTTTCTTATTAAAGTTTTTTTTTTTTTTCTGAGATGTGCTAAAGGACACATTCCAAGAAGCAAGAGTGTAATTATAGATTTAGCATCTCCTGTATGGCCTGACAGAAGTCTACCATCACTTAAGAAGCCATTACAGCATATACTTAATGTCAGCTTGATAGAAAAAAACACTTTCATAGATTCTCTTTGATTGACACATTTGAAATGACATCAGTTTCCAGCTTTAAAACCTACTGTTATTAGGTCTCTGTTGCTATTTATGTTAGAAATATGTGCACGTGTGTCAAAACAATATATCAACTTTGCTGATTGGCTGCATCTAGATTCTGTTGCCAGGGGTAACAGAACAATTGCTTTTAATCTTTCCAAAATTGCTTCTTGTGTGTGTGTTTCTTTTTAATACTTGGGGTTTTCAGGGACTTTTTTTCACCCCAGAGCAAAAATAAAGAAATTCTGTCTAGGGAGAAAACGAATACATATTGTCTGTGTATACTAAAAGGAAAATTAGATACAAAAGTATAGTTGTTATATGTGCAAATTTCTATAGCCATCTATTGTAGATACTGTGATAGTCCTATATCCTTAAGGCTAGATTGACCAGGAAAAGGCAATCTTTCCTTTCAAATGATCCAGCACCCAACCATTTGCCCCTCAGGTTCAAGGTCTTTTCTCTTATGGTGGAAGGCCAACTTCATATACTTTGTTGAAGGGTAAGAATGTATATGAAATAAAATAATGTGTCTTCAAAGCTTTGCTCCATCTTTCCTGCCTAATTGACTGGGCAGAGAGTCATGAGCAACTTCTTATTGATTATGAATCCCAACTCCAGCCTCTAAACTTTTGAAAGATTGAGAAAATTGATCCACATGCTCTTGTGCATGTACATGCTATGCCTATAAATTAAACAGACAGATTTTTCTGTATAAGGTTTTGTTGTTTTAACAGCTCAGACTTCATTAGGGTATCTGTTAGAATGGTCCTGAATATCAACTTACACTAATTTAGGATCATGAGGACTGTGATGGGACCCAGGAATTTGGTTTTAACCATTGATTCTGAGGCAGATAGTCCAAGGTCTACACATGAAGAAATATTGCTTTGCTTTGCACTTTCCACATAGCACATACTTTCCTAAAACAATTGAGCAAAGACTCCAATGACTATGCTCAGTCCTGTACTTAGATGAAATGACAAGTGCCTCCACAGTAAGGTTTTCTCAAAAGCACCATCCCCTAGCCCTTACACCTAACGTCGCTCCTGAAAAACGAATCAACCCAAACTAAATACCCCAAAATGTATTCTGCTGGATGGCCTCTCCCATCCATTTTTGCAATATTTGAGATTTTAAGAAAATGCGAGTAGGCTTGGGAGGTGTAACACCTCAAGTTATGACCTATCACCCTCCCTTGAATGTATAAGAGGCTTTGGCATAATGAAGAAAGATGACAAAAAAGCATAAGAAAACTGGATACCTGATGTTTTTGGTTAAATTGTGCCCTTCCAAAAATATGTTGAAGTCTTAACTCTCAGTACCTAAAAGTGGCATCTTATTTCCTTACTTTGGAAATAGGGTGATTGCAGATGTAATTCGTTAAGATGGGGGTCATTAAAATGAGCCCTAATCCAACATAACTGGTGCCTTTTTTAAAATAAGAAATTTGGACAGTGCATATCTATAGAGGGGGGAAGCAGTATGAAGACACAGGGAGAATATCATCTACAAACCAAGGAGAGAGACTTGGAACACGTCCTTTCCTCACAGCCCGCAGAAGGGACTCACACTGCTGATACCTTTATTTTGGACTTTTACCCTCCCAAATTGTGAGAATAAATTTCTGTTGCTTAAATCACTCAGTTTGTGCTGCAACTTTGTGACAGCAGTCCCAGGAAACAAATACACCTGTGACAAAGAGTCAGCAGAGGAAAAACAGAGCCAAAGATGATTGTCTACGAAAACAAACTCTTCCTGTTTATGTTGTTGCCTCTGCCTGTAGTTGTCTTGCTTAATAGAGTGAAATGAAATCAGCATTTCTAGCCAGATGCAAGGCCATAACCCTAGAAATGGGGAAATTCCTTCTTACCCAGAAACAATCTAAAAATCATAACTTTAATAAGTTATGCATTTCCTTGAAGGTGATAACTGTCCAGCAATACCACCCAAGGCAGCATTTTAAGATATTGGCAGCCAGAGTTTCATATAAAAATAAAATAAAACAAGTTGTTGTTTAAAATTCGATGAAGGCATGTACTTTGTAAAAGAGAAACAATTGCAAACACAACCTGCGGGAACCAGATTCACATGGCAAACATTTCATTTCAGCAAACGTGAAAGAAATCATTTGGAGCTTTCCAGGGTAGCTCCACAGGAATCATATTTCTCTGAAATTGTTGTTTGTGTTGCCAAATCTATTTTTAATGTTGTCTCACCACTGCTTTTCCTCCCTTCACAGAGATGTCTGTTGTGGCACAATATTTGGCCAAGAGCTGATATAATCTCAACCACCAAACTCAGACCATGATCAATCTGCATAAATCTTTAGACAGAAGGGTTTCAAGAATAGTTTACTGGGAAGGAAGGAAAAAAAAAAAAAAAAGAAAGCAAAGGATTGAGTTATAGACTTACACACAAAACAGGATATAAGATATGCCATCACACATTTCACCAGTAAAGTAATCAGTGTGAAAACCTGGAGGGAGAATCATTTACCTGTGACAGAACAAGGTGAAAGAACAATGGTAGTGGACTTTAAGTTTCCTAGTAAAAAGAACAATACAGTATAATCAATCAGATCAACATGCAAAGAGTGATGATGAAAATGTAATAACAATGTGGTCTTTAATTATAATGTGAGGAGTTGAATGGAATAGAGGACCAATTATATATTCAGTAGAGTAGTAAAAAATGTCAAGAATTTAAGTCTCATAAAAAGAAGAAAGTGATGAGGAGTGAGAAATATAGTAAAACATTTGTCCTGTTTTGCAACCTCAGAACAGTTCACAGCCTTTTTATTATACCCCCAGATGTACCTCTGGTGTATGGGGCTAAGAGAAACAAGTTAGTGTCAATGCTCAACACATTTACACTATCAACTTTTCATGTGACATGGACTCCATTACGGCAAGAAAATGATAAAGCATGGTATTAATTTTTATGTCCACTACTAAACCGCAAACAAATAAAAAGAATTTACTTAACCCTTTCCCACTGCAGAATTAATCCTAACCATTTGAATAGAAATCTTTTTCCCTTTTTCAGAAATTATGTTAAAAAACAAAATTTAAAAAAAAACCCCGAACACCTGGAGACACTTCCTTTTATAATCAATTTGATTTTGTTGCTCATTATGGCTTATTGTAGAACAAGATCTAAATTACATTTTGTTGGAACAAGAAGCCAGCTCCGTTTTTCTAGTTCTTTGACTTTATTCCCTTTCTCTGCCTGTCAGTCATTCTCTCTATTTCTCCCTCTCTTTCTCGCACTCTCTCCTTCGCTTGTCCCCCCAATTCACTTTCAGATTTTAAACTTGCCCACGTACCCAACATCATAAAGGACATTTTACTCCATCTCTAGTTTTGTGGCTGAGGGTTGCAGTGTCCAGAACAACATGGCACAAAGTTGTTGTGAGGATTAAAATAAATAATGGATAAAGCATGCCATGTAAAGCTTCAACAGTAGAAAGCTCTCAAGAATTATCATTATTGTTTCAAGTTTTGCTTTCTCATTTCTTCCTCCAATGCTTGAGTTTATTTCTTCAGATCCAGGTTTTGGTATGTTTGCCTGAGATGTGGAGTGGGAAGGAGTGGGGAAGTAGAAGAGGCTAAGCAAAAACTCAGGCAGGCAGAAGGAGGGAACTATTGAGTTCAGCTAATAAGGCATAAAGCAAAAGCCAACCAGAAGCAGGCACAGCAAACAGCGGCAGGTATGCAAGTGAGGAGCCAACATCAGGAGCTGTTGGTCAGAAAGAGACTACAAAGGGTCTGATGGGCTGGGACATTGTCATTCATGGGAGGTAGAGGAGGTAGAGGAGGTAGAGGTAGCCTCAACAAGACTAAGTTTTGAGGCAAAGCCTGAAGCATTTATTAAAAATAGCAGTTGTGCCAAAATAGATATGCTCTGAATGCAACCTTTGAGAAGGGTAACCCAGGGCTTCTTGGGACCTTCCGCCCTAGGCATAGAGGTCTATGCTTATTGAACATCTGCTTCTATGGTCCAAAAGCTCGATTATTTTTCAGTCTTTTATTCTTCAACTCTGAAGGAAAACTGCCCCAAGTCCCTCTACCTCCCCTACACCCAGTGGGGCCTTGACCATATCCACTTTCCTTGTTAAATATTTGCAGTGTCTGTTAATACCTGGCTCCTCATGGGTGGCCAGAAACAGTGTTTGAATGAGTGAACAAATGGACATCCATGAGGTCCTTTACACAAATCTCTTCTCTGTTCTATTCCTCTCTCTTTTTGACAAAAATCTAACACAATCTCTAAAACCCTCTAAGCATCAGCTTAAGGAAAGATAAGCTGTCTTTCCAGGTTCTGCTTCTGAGTCCCTGAGAGGAAAGTGGTGTGGTCGGATGGATGAGCAGAAACTTTGAAGTACTTGGTAAACAGAACTTCCCGTCTCTTAATATGTTCTAGCATTAAATTATTTCATCAGCTCTCCAAAGTTGAGAAATTTCCCCATTTTTATATATTAGAAAATGCAAGAAGAAAGAAATTAAATAAACTGTTCAAACCCACACATTCTACAATAGAGCCTTTGGGAAATAAAATGATCAGACCAATAAAACGTATTAGGATGTCAAAGACCACATCACATTTTAGAAACAGACCTATTTAATCAGGGGAGAAATAGGCTTGCACCAAAAACACAGAACCAATACTACAAAGGCAGAAAAATGAATCAAACAACAATAACAACCTAATAGGTTAGTTTAATATTAATCTAGACGCTGATCTTATGTCTTCCATAAAAATCGACTTAAAATGGATCATAGACCTAAATGTAAAATGCAAAACCATAAAATTGGACTACATCAAAATTAAAAATTTCTGCTCTTCAAGAAACACTGTTAAGTGAATGAAAAGACAAGCCACAGACTGGGAGAAAATATTTGCAAAACAGGTCTATCATAAAGGATGTGTATCCAAAATATGCAGTGAACTGTCAGAACTCAGAAATAAGAAAACAACCCCATAAAAAGTAGGCAAAAGACTTGAACAAATACAGCACCAAAGAAGATATAAAGACAGCAAATAAGTATATGAAAAGATACTCAATAACGTATGTTATTAGGGGAATACAAATTAAAACAACAAGGAGGCCAGGCTCAGTGGCTCACGCCTGTAATCCCAGCACTTTGGGAGGCCGAGGCAGGTGGATCACGAGGTCAGGAGTTTGAGACCAGCCTGACCAACATGGTGAAACACAGTCT